>NW_027506884.1:30000-382500 GCF_052324685.1 Brachyhypopomus gauderio
GTGCCACAGCAACTGGGCCTGTGTTTGTTGTTATGGCTGGTGGGGCAAGGGAGTTCACCTCAGTACACTCCCTGGATAATGTTGACAGGGCCTAACATACACATGCACATGACATCGTCTGCTTATTATTATTTACATATGACCTGCTAAACACTACTTGAAAATTACTGTCATCTTTCAATCTCCTTTTCTTAAGGCTTTAGGTTTGCTTTAGTGGATTTTATTATAAAATGTTTTATTTTCAGAATAATTTAAGGAATTTAATTACTGATTGGTGATCTAACCTACAGTATTAAACAAATTACATTACTGACTGGTGATCTACAGTATTTATAAAGTTATATTTTCTGCATGTTGTTCCTGACAGATACATGTATTTTGAGGGCCCCATGTTGAATCACATCACAGTGTTCTTTACCGTTCTTATGCTTTAATTATGGGCTTTTTCTGCAAGATGATTACCCTTCAGCTAACTGCAACCTCAAAGGAACAGGAAACATGATAGCGCCTCGCTTCAGCAGAACAGAACCAAATGTCACACATTGCTTACTGCTGACGCTATATGAAGCGTCAGGAACACCTTAAAATGTTCCCCCTGGGCATACAGGGAAGCATGTGGGTCCCTCTGGAGAAGCAGAGCTCATTTCCTAAGTTCCTTCTCCTTCACATAAACCACTGTCCTGCATCAGGTCCTTCAGCCCATTGTAGAGCATGAGGTACTTAGCTTGTTTTCCATTAGGAGACCTGAGCCACCAAACATGGCCTGTGCTGTGGGGGAGGCACTCAGGGACTAATAATAGCCACCACTGCTTTTCCACACGCCGCCTGGCCGGAGCGTCAGCATGCAGCCAGGGGACACTCTGTACAAACGCTGCATGCATTTCACACCTACAACTCCTGCATCCCTGCCCACCTACTTCCTGGTACCCACACACACACACACACACACACCTGCCTAAGACCACCACTTGTGCGTATGATCCAGCAGTGCTAGCTCTGTGGAATGTGTTTATAACTCTGGAAATGCAGTACATAGCTGCTACATATGTAACATATAAATGCTGTATATATCACACCTGCCTTTCAGCTTATATAAAAGACCTCGCCACACAGCTTCATAGGCTGTATAAACATTGCAACAGCAATAAACATGAAACATGAACGGCGCGTCTTGCTTTCATTATTTCTCACTCTTTCTCTCTCTCTCTCTCTCTCTCTCTTACACACACACACTCACGCACACGCACACACACACACACACACACACACACACACACACACACACACACACACACACACACACACACACACACACACCAAACACTGTCTTGCAAAACAAACAGTGAAGCAGCATGAATATGTAGCAGTGCTGGTCTCCTCAGTGGGTGAGAAGGTTAGGAGGAGATAAATGCACTTTCCATAGGCTTTTTATAGCACCGAGTGCTGTGGTAGAGCTGGGAGTGCGCATGCTCCAGCACCCTGAAGTGATAAAAACCCCAGAGTACGTCACAGCTCTGTCATTTGATTAAGAAGCAGAGTCGCTCCTCACTGCGCTAATTATGGCCTCATTGGCAGGCAACAATGACAGAAAGGCAGTCATTGCATGCATGAACAGCCCAGCAGAACATGATAACTAATTTAAATGTAAATTTCTTTTCCCTCTCTCTCTCTCTCACTCTCTCTCTCTCTCTCTCTCTCTCGCTCTCTCTCTCTCTTCTCTCTTTCTTTATACCCACCTCACTACATCCCACTACCCCCCTACCCAACCCCCCTCCCATCTCCCCCTACCCCAATAGTCAGTGTATAGCAACTTTATTGGGTCAGTACAGTTTCTTTAATCGTTCTAGCTTAATCTACGCAATATGCACATACAATCAGTACAGAATGGATGTTTTCCAGTGGCTGGCTGTCAGCTGTCCTCACAACAAAGACACTGGGTCTGAATTTTGTCATTCAGTATGGCATCTCACTCTTCAGCATGTGAACAGGAGCCCATAATAACATACAGCAGATATAGAGAGAACAAAGAGGATCAGCTCCAAACAGATCTAGCTGTGTGGCCATAACATGGTCAGACATGATCAGAAAATAATTTGTCAACTATTTAAGTTACACAAAAAACAACAAGTCTTCCATTGTCTCTGTTGCTGATGGGTGCAACATCATAGATGATTCCTTTACCCTACAACACTGTATTTTACACAATCCTAATCTCCAAATAATTTAGATAAGAGTGAGGGATAAGAGGGTCATTCCAGTAAGACCTTAAACCCAACAATGATAGAATACATTAGGTAAACCAAATTTATGGCATTCTATCCTTCACACGAAAGATTAGGAGAGTCGGGAGAAACAGTACGTCACACCGGGTCGTGGGCTTGACACCATTCTGTGTAATTTGCCTTATGGTTTCAGGCTGGGTGCTGCTTGCTTTGTGTACCGAGAGGTTTTGTAATGCTCTGCCCTGAGCTCACAATGCATATACAGACGAATGACCACCAAATGGAGATTGTTTTCTCATGACTTCCTTAAGAATGATAATTATAATAAAAACTCCATAAATAACCTAATTGAATGGAATTCCTATTTAACTTCACTATAACCTGCAAATACTACAACAAGTGTGCTGCATTTATAGATATCTTACCATAAAGGGCTTGAGTCTACAATAGCATGACCATTGGCTACAATTTACAGTCTCATTACTGGAGGGTGACCTTTCTGCCAAGTCATTCTCTGTATTTCATATTTACCTCTCTCTGGGAATCCAGCAAAAAACATATTCTCTCTCTCTCTCTCTCTCTCTCTCTCTCTCTTGCTCACTCACTCATTCGCTCTCTTTCTTTGTACCTTCATCCTTCGTGACTCTTAAATCTTTGCCTGGGATGCCTTGCTGGGGTTGCATTATGTAACGTGAGCGAGTTGGGAGATAAAGGCTTAAAAGTAAGTCGCACCACAGTGCTGCAGTGACATAAATGTCTCCACACTCCTCTGCTGCCTGACTCGATCTAAATGCAAGAACAGGTAAGTAATCATCCACGGCTAGAAATATCAATCAATTCCAAATGTGTGTGTGTGTGTGTGTGTGTGTGTGTGTGTGTGTGTGTGTGTGTGTGTGTGTGTGTGTGTGTGTGTGTGTGTGTGTGTGTGTGTGTGTGTGTGTGTGTGTGTGTGTGTGCACGTGTTTTTTTTATGTGAGACTGGAGGGCAGAAGGACTGTTTATCTTGCTGCTGCTGACAATGCTGAGCAGACCACAAGAAGGCAGCATGGAGAAGCATGCACAACTTCCACTCCTAGTCACCCCCCCCCCCCCCCTTTAGACCCTGTAAATATCTTTGATGCTTCCCTTGCTTGAGAAAAAAGCAAAACCAAATTCTCACTCAGGACACCTGCACTCCCCAGACTGGAAGGCATGGCCCACCACACATAAAGCCATGCATATCTGGTTTGACCCACAGCCATCTTTTACATTCCTGAGCACAGGTCCCCTTGCTTTTAATCAGCCTAGGTTAATCTCAGTCCCTGTGTTCAGGGCGGACAGGTGTGATCACTGCATTTCCTCTGAGCAGCATTAGCTGCAGCCGCGGCAATAGCGGCCGCGGCAACAGTGGCCGCAGCAACAGCGGCCGCAGCAACAGCAGCCGTAGCAGGGGGCTGAGGGCTGATTCATGGCCAGTGCAGCAGACTGTGGCCGATTTACTGAGCCATCTGCTGGAGTGCTTATGACGGCGATCCCTACTGGGGGATGGACACACTCTTTTTGGCATTATGCTCTATAAAGGGAAAAAGAGAGTGCTTACTGCCTCTTTTCTTTACTAAAAAGTGCTTGATGATATAAAATACACACACACACACACACACACACACACACACACACACACACACACACACACACACACACACAAACACACACACACACACACACACAAGTCACGTCTGTGTGTACTTGTCTGTGTGGGACCATATTTGTCAAGCGTCTAAAGGAAAACAGCAGATCAATGGCAATGTTTTGTCTATTATGTTCTAGCAAACACCAATATTTCAGCACAGTGTGCTTGATTAGTATTTTTACTCTGGGATTGTTAGTTCCACACATCCATCTCACTCAAAAAAAATCTCAAAACACAGGCACTAATTTATATGTGTAGCTATAAATGCTGTTGTGGACAAATGATATGCAATGCGTAGCAAAGCCCTGACATACGTGCATTGAACAAAGGGTTATTTAGCACCATGATCAATGCTCCATGTCATGGTTATGCATAAAGGGTCAAGCTGATATTTGTCTCATGTGACTTCCCCTTTCAACATCCTGTAGTCAGGATCAATAAAGCAGATGATTTATGATGTTGATTATTCGCTAGATTACTCCCCCCTCCGCTCACCCTCACTCTGGTTATTACGCCGTGCGCGTCCCCCTATTTCTTCCCACCTGCTACAAGCGGTAAGTAATTATGGGGCAGGCATTTGACAAGCCAACGGACACTCGATGGCCGAGAAGGTCAGCGAGCAACAGAGCAGAGTTCACTGCCCATCTGTGCTGTGCCTCCAAAATCATCAGAGGGAGGGGGCGGGAGAAGAGCTGGAGGTTTTGACATCTCAGTGACATGACGAGCAAAACAAAAGCACCTCTCAACAGAACTGCCTGCATTAAAATGATTTATCTAATACCAGCAACAACACTCTGGGGTCCGAGTACATTTTACTGGTTTGATTCAAGCACTGAAAAGAAAAAAACGAGAACTGGCTTGATGTGTGCATCACACACATAGTACACAGCCTGCCACATACGTACATAACCATACACAGGCCTAGGAGGGCAGGACTATGGACAAATGAAGAGGGAGAGTGGTTGAGCACAGGGGGTGCCAGGTGCCTGCTTGGTAGCTCATGCTAATGCTAGATCAGAGTACAGTGCATTTCCTACGCTGTGACTGTGTTCCCTTTCATCGGGCTGTTGAATGTGACCATATGACCACACTCATAGCACACCCTTGTTCAAACGTCCATCTCCCTAACCGTCCACTAGCACTGCTTATACTGTGGGTCTATCAGTCATCAAGACAGGATGATATACTGTGCCTATTCAGCTAAGCTGTTACACTAAACTGTTACATTTTCATTAATGAGGCCTGAACTTTTCTGAGTTGCTATAGCAACCACAAGGGCAAACGGGGTCATGTCTTCTACATCATCTCATATCTAGTGCCTGACATTGCTACCATAAACATTTCTATTGTATTATCTAATCTGAAAAGGTACACAGGCTTGAGTTTACCTCTGATCCTCGCTCACGGATTTATGAGAATGTCACAGAGGCATTATATTATACAGACAAAAGATCTGAAAACTGGGGCGGAAAAATAATAACCTTACATCAGAAATATTCAAATCACAGTTCTCCAGGTCCAGGTCCTGTGGATTTGAACCCCTCCCTTTATCCAGGAGTCAGGTGTGACAACAAAGTGATCAACCAGTTACATTAATCATTTAATCAACTACAGGGAACATAATCCAGGCCTGAATATGGATTCGAGGTCTGGATCTTTAGACCCCTAAAAGTTAATGAGATAATATCCTGTGCATCATGCAAGTGTCATAAAACAGAGAATATAAGGCTATGGTGACATCTAGTGGCACAGAGAAATTAGGGCGACTGTAATCCTTACAACCATTTTTGTGCTGAGCTAATTTGTGATGTGGTTTAGGTATTAATAAATATACAGTAGTCTATATATCTCAAAATAAAAGATGAGGATAGGGTCGGCATGTGAGAGCTTGTTTTTGGAATGTGGGTCTTTGGTGTACTACAGGCCAAATAGGAACCTAGTGGGTAGGACTTTGGGTTATCGTTTGGAAAGTTGCTGGTTTGAATCTTTACTGTCATATAGCTACTGTTAAATCCTTAACCCTATTTGGAATCTAGTGATGCTGTATGTCTGACCACAGCCTCTGAAGAGGGCAGCATATGTGAAGACTGTCTTTCATTACACTGCTCACACGTGTATATGACAAGTAAATCCCAGATCATAAAAGCCCAGATCGTCTCCTTGAGCAACGTCAGCGTCAGTGCTGTTTCTCATTTACCTGGGGGTCATTTCAGCTCTCCATTCGCTGCAATGCTTAGGCAAGTTTGCAGCATGTAAAATGCTGCTCTGTTTATTTCGAGGCACTTTCCTTTCTGCCTGGCAACACGTCCAGCCGTGCATAAAATGATGAATCAGTGGCTGACACACCGCAAGGAGACCCTGTGAGGAGCTGACTATGAGCTCTGGAGAATATCCTCCTGCCTGCTGTTGACTGAGAGAAAGTACTGCTGTTTGTTTCAGAATGATAAACCTGATATGAGAATCACTGATATGTTTTATTATTAATATTTATTCCATTATTGCATACATATACAAGTAGGTAAGTCTGGTAAGCAAAATGATTAATAAAGTTTGAATAGGACACATTCTATTTAAATGTCTATTCTATTCAATTTAAATGTGTAACATTGAGTAAAGAGTAATAGTTGTAACACAGTCTTTATTATAATGGAAGTGTTGTGTGTGTGTGTGCATGTGTGTGTGTTTTTCCAAAGTAGACACATATGGTAATAAAGAAGAGAAATATCGATTCCTTTTGAGTAAGGAAGAACATAAACACAAACACGTCCTATTCAAAGGACTCAAAAGCTATATCAGTGAAATGGAGCCTGAAATGGAGCCGTTATTTAAACATGTCTCCTACTGAACAGCAGATGTCAGTCTTACAGCCTTTCTGACTGTTGAGAGAAGTCATACGTTTCAAGAAACAAATGGCCGTGCAAAAGTCTAAAGATGTGAAAGGATTTTTTTATTAAAGCTGCAGTAATAAATTTTTTAGCTCTTGATAATGCAGCCATTGAACACGTCCGTGCATTCATTTAATCTGAAGTTCTGTTACAGCTTTTCTCTAAGCCCCTCCCCCTCTGAGGTCACCCTTCACTGTGCTCCATGCACAATAACAGACAGGCAGGGAAGTCGTCCTCTTTGGACAGAAAAGTCCTCATTATTTAATTTGGTTGCTGAGTAGTCACATCATATATATGTATTTTATTTTCACAGGTACTATTCTAATTACAGCCTCCATGGTACAGTGTTCTTCAAATAAATCACTTACATCAGCTTTTATGTACACGTGATTGCAGCCTGATTAGCTTCTGCTATATGGCAGTTTTTCACCACATTCTATGTCTATTTTGTATTTTAGTTCACACATGCTCATTATTTGATAATTAAGCAGACCTGAACCTTGTGAGGAAGCTGTCAGTGACCAGTGAACTTGAGCCTGACTGCTGTACTTGACACTTTTCAACAGTTATAATGAACTCTCTCGCTCTTGCGTTCCCTCTCTCTGTCTCCCCCTTTTCTTTAGCCTCTTACAGGGTCATGGACCTGGGCCTCATTGGCCAGCCTGAAGTAGCAGGCATCAGAGGCCCACCCTGGGGAAAACAAGCACGCATTGGACCTCTCTTTCCCATCCGGCTTAAGTCAAGAGTTCAAAGTGCTGCCTTTAAAACAGAGCGCAGTGCATGTGCGTGTGTGTGTGTGTGCATGCGTGTGTGTGCATGCGTGTGTGTGTGCATGTGTGTGTGTGCATGCGTGTGTGTGTGCATGTGTGTGTGTGCATGCGTGTGTGAGCAGCAGCTTCCCTACTGGCACAGTGTCACAGCATGGCTGAAGTCGGACCGAGAAGATGAGAGGGCCAGGCAGTGGGGGTCTCAGCCCCCAGATCTCAGGCACTCACATGAAAGGTCGGCAGAAGAGGAGAGTACACCAGACCCAGACACAACACGAGGATCAGACTGCCCCCCCCCCCCACCCCCCCTTGGCCCCCCTCCCCCCCTGACAACCCCCTCACATCCCCACCACCATACAGCTGGAATGTGACCTGCTCAAGTTCGAGGGCCAGCGCTGACCGACAATGGAGGAGTGGGAAAGGGGAGGGAACGATCCAGCACAAAAAGTCTCCCTTCACAAAGCACAGCCAAAAAACCTTTGAGTTTTAAATGTTTGCATGCTTAATCGGCTGCAGGCTTCCCCACGTCCATGTCAGTGGTACGAAGAAATTAAGGAATAAAGAAATGAAGTAAGACCAAGACATGTAATCAATGGAGTACTATTCTTTAATCACCTTTTCTTTCACCATGTACATAAATGTTATTTACATTCATGGTGATGCAAAACTAATTTTGTTAAGTAAAAGTTATCTCATTAATATATTGACTCTCATATTTTAGAAAAAACAATATGAGTTGCTATGAAAAAATATATGAGTTAGGATGGTAAAATAAATAAATACACCATAAAATAAAGTTAAGGTCAAATTGAGGGTAAAAATGCTACACAATTACAAGGTGCATAAACTGAAAAATGAATATGGCAGTTCTTGATTCAATTAGGAAAGCTTATATATATATATATAGCCATTAAATTAGAAAGGTTTGCCAGTAATTATCAAAGTAATTCTTTGATAGGCTTTTTCAGGCTTTACCTGAAGGCCACAAGATTTAAATTAATCTATTGCCTATATGGCATTTATTTTTTCCTGCTCAGATTTAAAAGAAAATTTGTACAAATTGAATTTTAGTCACACTAAAATATAGTTATAAGAAGATTTTTGCAAATTTTTACAACGTAAGTGCTTGAAAACAGTTTTTTTTTTTACCTTAATTTACCTTAATACAGCGAGACATTTGTGTATCCTGTGTAAAATTCACTGTTTTTCTTGTCCAAACAATAAAATGGGGCTAAATACCTTTAGGTAGTATGATAACATCAAATTTGTACATAACAGTTTTGCTCTGTCTCACAGCAAAAGGCACAAGGGAAAAGAGCAGTCATGGTGTATCAGGGAGTCTGAAGCATTGCGACAGCACTGCACATACTACTGTACGTTGCCCAGGTCCTTGAGAAAGATGCAGGTCTTCTTGCTGATCACCTCCCGTAGCTTGCGTACACGGCGGCTGCTGGAGCTGCCCACGAAGCTGTCGGGCTGAAGCACCGCCATCCCATTGTGCACCTCCCCCATGATGATCAGCTGGCCTTCAGCACTTGTGATGTTTGGACACGGACAGCTCCAGTCCATGTTGAGCAGGGTCACCTCCAAGGGCTCTTGCCCAAAGAACTTCAGCCCCATCTTCTCATCCTTCAGGATCTCCTCCACCATTATAAGAGCGTGTCCAGATTCCTGGTCCTCGGTCAGCTCTGTCATGCGGCCCAGGATCACAAAGTCGCTCTTGCAGAAGCTGGTCACCATCCTCTGCCGTGGCTTGCACAGCTTGCAGTTGTGGTTCTTGGGGAAGGGACACATCTCCTCACAGGCCTCCTTGCTTTCAAAATTGTTCTCGTTGCCACCGCAGCCACCGTAGACGAAAGACTGACACTGTTTGAGGAGATGGTCGTATGCCCAGCGTGGCTCATAAGCTTTGCAAGGACCCTGGAGGCTGGGCAGAGAGCAGGGGGCAGCCAGCTCTGCTCCACAGGACAACATGCATGACTTGTATGTGTCAAAGTGATTCCTGTTCCTGTTGCACTGGCTGTAGGTGAAGGTAAAGCAGTTATTGCGCTTGGCCTCATAGTACCAGCTGATACTTTCCTCTCCACAGTCACCTATATCAGGCGCCTTCAGGCACTCCTCGGCAGGCATGCGGGTGGAGTTCACCTGGCCTTCACTGGCAGCAGGCTCCCGAAGGATGACAGACAGTGGGAAGTGGGTCTGTACGGATCCACCCAAGTTCTTGGCTGTGCAGGTGTAGATTCCAGCATCCTGGAGCTGAGCATTATAGATGACAAGCTGGCCAATATTAGTCACCACTACGTTACCGCTCACATAGTTGGGACGCATGACTGTGTTCTCTTTCCCCTCCACCTGCTTCTCCCACGTGATCTGGGGTTTGGGCTTGCCCGTCACTTCACACAGGAAGCTCGCCGTCTCTCCCACAAACACAAAATTGTGTGCTGGATTGCTGATTACAGTGGGTGGCTGGATGTCCTCAGGGGTAGTCTCCATGTGGGCAGTGGTGGTGTGCATGGTTGTCTCATCAGGCAGAGGACTGGTATTGGGCCACATGAGGTGATATCTGCAGGTGACTTCGTTGAGGGTGACGCCCTTGGAGCAGGCTTCTGCGTCCATGTAGCACTTGTTGTAATAGGTCATGCCATCTGAGGCACAGGTGAAACGCGGCTCCCGCTCACAGCGATCACGGCACTTGCACACCGGCTGACCATCCCAGATGTCACATTCAGAGCCCTGCTGGGTACACATAAACTTATCGCATGTGGCCTCCTTTGGCATCCCCATCGGTCCTTTGTTCCCTTTTATGTCCATATAGCGCGCTGCCACACAACTTTTACTCCCACACACGTTTAGGCAGCATTTCTCAAATGTCTCACAATCCTGAAGGATACGGGAATAAAAATCATACATCCATCAGATATGTTACACTCTTCATCGATAGGATTCTCATTGCTACAGAGTGTCTTTTACCAGGGCTTATTTATTTATTTATTGCAAAGTGTGGGTAAGCGCAACTACATCAAACGTCAGTAACGAATTTAACAAGAAACCCTGTACAAAGTACAACCCGAAAATTTAAACACAAGAATTTCTGATTAAGTAATCTTATTTCATTAATGTGTGACACTTTGGAGTTGATCTACTCATTTGAATTAGGCTAAATTATATTATTTTTGTTTTTAGATGTTACCTTGACGTCTGTTCATGGAAGTAACAGCCAAATGCCGTGCAAAATTTGTAAAGCTTACAATTAACATCTTAGTACTATAAAACGCTCATAATAACTTACGTAAAATCTCGCAGTCAAAATGAAGTAGCATACAAAAACGGGTACAGAAAAAAAGAACACTACGAGCGCGAGACGAAGAATGCACTCACCTGATCTGATTCACACTCGCGCATGCAGGTGCTCATGGCGTCCACCCAGAGATTCGGGTTCATCTCATTAGGACACATTCCAGCGTGAGAATACACGACTTTTGACAAAGTTATTGCCCTGACCCGAAGGTCCAAAGACAAGACACAGAACTGGCCAAACAAAAACCAGATCCATCGGGGAAACAGCATCCACCACATGTCCAACGTTCAAGGTAAGCGGACAAACACTGGAGCAAAACCTTTTTAAAAAGTTAGAGCCTTCGCGCTTTCGTGTGCAAAACAATCGAGAAATATTCTGGAGTTATGCGACGAGTTATATACAGTCACATCGGTCTGGAAGAGACGCCTATTCAGTAACGGGAGTTTGCGAAGTGGAGTAGTCGGTCCTTTACACCACCTTTAATAGTGCTATGAGATTATGTAGCGGTATTTGAACCCTACTTCTTAAATATATAACTCTCAATTTAGAAACTGTCCCGTTTACAGCAAGTCTCATGCAAAGTACAAATGAGATTACGTTAACTTGTTCATTCTGATTTACACATTTGGCATTTTAACTCTACGGTCGTTCTGGTACCTACATGACGTGCAGCAACATCTTTTAACCCTTTACTAGCATAACGTCTGGTAACAATATTATTTCTTGTACAAGGGTATGCAAAATGCATATTTAATCAAATTCTTTAATTAAATTCCAAAATTAACTTTGGATTTATCTGCCATTTAAAGTTTATCAAAGTGGTAACTATATGACTTGCAGCAACATTTTAACACTTGAAGAGTCTTATGTGTGGTGACAACACTCGCATAATGGCATGCACTGTACAGTAATTAAACTAATTTAATTAGACATGAACTCCAGGTGAATTGAGGTCATCTGGTTCCGCTGTCACACAAGGAGTTATTATTTCATGTTACATGGCTCTTTTCCCACTATTTAGCATTGATGCCTGGGGCTTTGGGAGCTTATAGAAACCAAATTGAAATTTAGGGGAATACATTGCTGAAAAAATTAGATGGATGGAAGCATTAGCTCAGTGATAGGTATCCTTAATATTTTATTTGGTAATTATGCTTTTGTCAGGATTCAGGCTTGGTGCATCCTCTTACGAGGATATGAACACTGGAGGTCGCTCTGATCTGAAGTCAGATCTTAAACACCTGAATTCACATAGGCAGTCATTTGTAAACATAAGATGCCTGTCTCATGCAGCAAGCCAAACAACCTTTTTTCCTCTAACTTAATTGGGATCTTCTACAGTATCTGTTATGGAACAACATACACTCTGTGGTCCTGCTTTTATAGTACACACAGTAAGTTCTCCTGGTTGAAAGATAGATTTGATGTTAAATATTATACACACATCGCATATATAAAGAGTATATACATGTATTACATAAAATGAGTATATAACATATTAATATGTGCATTATCCATTATGATGTAATTATCATCTATTTGTGTTGATACACAAAGTTAAAAGATAACAGATTAGTTACCATGCCCAGGGCAGGGTAATATATGAAAAACCTGTCTGTTCCTTAGTCTCTTCTTCCCAAGCTTAGCTCATGCTGTGTTGCTGAGGCCCAGAGCCCCCTGTCCCTAACCTCTTTCAGCGACCCACTGTGTCTCTGCACATGTACATACTCCCCCCTCCAATACACACAAAGAGCGCGTGCGAGAGATAGACAGACAGACAGACAGAGAGAGAGAGAGAGAGGAGAGAGAGAACACTTAGCTGGCCAATATGTAACTTATGTAATGTGTTATCTATTCCACAATGTTATAAGATATACTTATCACACCATAACACATAACATAAAATATAGTTTCATTTACACTTACATTCATGTACATTTGTGACTACAAAAGAATAGTTGAATTTAGTGTATATTCTAATAATTCTAATAATTTTATTTTTATTAAGTAAATATAAGTACATTTACAGCAAATGTTTTGATTGCATTTACATATACTAGTATTTGTAATATTGTTATACAGTAGGTGATATTTTACATTTTTGATGATACTGATTCCATTTTATAACACGCTTGCTCAATGCTAATGTCACAAATGAGACCAATTATATAAGTAAATACATGAATGTATATATGCACCTTATCCATTATGTTGTTATCCTCAAAATGCACTCTGCCATTTTGTTTTTGCCACTCTGGCCCCTAAGTCTACAGGCCCTTTCAACCCCTCACCATTGGAAAGCAGAAAACCAGCATTCCACACATAGTGCCTACACCATACTGAATGTGTGTTAGATATTGGATAACAACAGCGTAGAACTCCCGTGGCTGCACTGGAGGGAGCAAGCTCTTACCACGTGCATTGTCTACAAACAGACCTTGACTTTGACCACCCCCAACTCCAACCTATTAATTCCTTTTTCTATGGAACCCCCCCCCCCCCCAGTTTTATTAAAGTATGTCATCACAGTCCATTTCTTTCGTGGTGATTGTTAATATATAATAAATGTAAAAATGACGCACTGTGTACTTTAGCAAGTGGGAAACAGAGATATATAACGGCATTAACGCCGATAACGCTGATAACGGCCCACTACTAATTAAATTTAACTTGCTTGCAGACCATTTTTATCTGTATATATATATATATATATATATATATATATATATATATATATATATATATATATATATATATATATTTGAGGATAACAACATAATGGATAAGGTGCATATGTGGCTCCGCCCACCTGAGGGACGAACACAACAACCACAACAGGACAGCTGCCGCTGTATATGGAGGCGACCAGTAGGGGGCCGGCCATACCGTGATAGATCCGCCCTCCAACCATGACCCTGGGCAACCCTAACCGGCCAGGGAGACCGACCCTCACGGGGAAGTACATAGTAAGGTGGACTCCTCCACCCCACCGGAGGTTCCAGGGGGGAAACATTCCTTCCCTACATGGGCCGGTTACACCCCAAGACCTCCTGGTCACACCGAGCATGAGGGGGGACCTCGGTCTTCAGCAGGAGCTCTTCAGACAGGAGCCCTTAGGTCCCCATACATCCAAGGAGCCCTCAACCTCTTTAAGACATGGCTCCTGTCACCCCATCACATAAGGGGGCTCCTGCCTACTTGGGAGATCCCACAAGGTCCAGGAGGGCTGCTATCCACCGCCAGGGGCAACCTGCACACAACTCACGCACGCACGCACGCGCTCACACACACACACCATGTATGCACACTACCCGGACCATCTCGGCACCCCGCACCCGGGGGGAGGGGTCTCCATCTCAGCAGGAGGGGACACCAAACAACTAACCTCATTTAGCAGTAGGGCTGCCACGATTGGTCGACTAGTCACGATTATGTCGACTAATTTAATAGTCGATGCACCGTTTTTTTTTCTCTCCAAACTACTGCGGCAGTTTCCACTACTGCGTCTGCCTTTCTGTCCTTGATGCACATGCGCAGTAGTGGAAACCGGGGTAGACAGTGGACGACATCCCAGTACGTTATACAGACTGGTATCATGGCTACCCGGCTACGGAACTCAAAAGTGTGGGATCATTTTCTTAATGTGATCCCACACTTTTGAGTTCCGTAGCCGGATTCCGAAATGCATGCAATATTTGCAAGGCAGAACTTTCCTTCCACTGCAGCACAACGGCGATGTACGAGCACTTGAAGCATGTTGTGGCTGATTGTGACAATGATGAAGAGGGACCGTCATCTCTGTAATCTAAATTGCTAGTTAGCTGCTAAAGTTAGCGTAAACAGAGCGTTAACTTAGTACTTACTTATTGTTGTCACGTTACAACCCCGAACCCCTCTCTTCGGGTGTGTGTTAATGTTGTCCAGGTCTTTATATGTACGTCCGTGGGTGTGGCTGGGTGTGTGTGTGTGTGTTCACTTGTTTCGTTAGACTAATGTGGTTCACACGGTGCTTGTTAGGCTATGTGTATATAGTGTGTGTGTTTGTATTGTTTGGTGCTCATCTTTAATGTGATCTGTGTGAAGTGTTTAAACGTTATAGTTGTTATTTGTGAAACACGCTGTGAGCGTGTCCTGTCAATTTGTGTTTGAATGCTGTTCCAGCACGCCGTGAGTGTGTCCTGCGTCCAGCTGAATAAACGTAGCCTTTATTCGAACGCACCTTGTCTTTTTATCCTCGACTCCCTCGCGCCCGTTACAATCATGGTAGCTGTAAAAGATAACATTAGTGATGTTAGTGATTAGTTTGATGCCAGAGATGCCAGAGTTTGATGAAAGAAAGAAAAACCTAAAAAAATATTTCTTTATTAATGTATTTATTTTTGTTTTGTTTAAGCCAGTGCCTTATCCTTATTTTAATAATTGTTTGTTGCAACAAGCTGCATATTTCATTAAAGGTTTAATGAACTATGATCCTAATTGTTTTTATTTTTAGTTAGCATATAGCTGAAATCTAATGATGGTTATATAATAGCAGCTGCATTCTGGTGTGATAAGCTGTATGTTTTATATCCAATTAATATATCAATCAAAGTTTATTTATTTGTATAGCGCTTTTTAACAACTCAAGTTGATTATTGGATAACAATATATATTGGATAACAGACAATCTGATTAGTCGACTAATCATAAAAATTAATCGGTGATTAGTCGACTATAAAAACAATTGTTTGTGGGAGCCCTATTTAGAAGGGGAGGGGCCCCTACCGGCTCCGGAGAACACCATTGAATCCCTGGTCAGGTCCTCCATAGGAGCTGTACCCTCCGTGCCACTCCCCATAGCACAGGACCTCGCTAGACCCCCACCCAACACACATTTATGGTGGAAGTGGACGCAAGGAATTACATAAAACAAATCACGCAACACGCTAGGAAAAAACGAACACAAAAAAAGACAAACAAAAAAAAAAACAGTGTACAAACGGCAAACGGATGGGACCCACACATGCGTGCTCTTAACATACACTAGTGACAGGTTCGCGGTCGCTCCCCACACAGAACAAGACAATCAGGGAGCGAGGCGACCGTGACGCACGGCACTCGCGTCACACATATAACATTTAACATTTTACACATGAGAGCACGCACACTGATCTACACTCTGATCTGTTGTGTACAACAACACACTCAACAAGAAGAGCTGTATCAAGGTCGATTGCCCTAGTCGCCGCCATTCCACACACAGCAACATTCAAGCAGGGCGGGACGAACAAAAAACGACACAGCTCTTCAGACAACATATAGTAAACAAACACCATGCAGACAAACACTTACCACGAGACATGACCATGAACGAAGGAGAAAGAAAAGGAGACTCGCGGCTTCCGTAAGCGGCTGGTTATTCTGTGACGGGCAGGGTGAGCGAAACAAAATGGAATCGATCATGTCAAGTCTCAGGGAAAATGTATGGTTTAATAGAAAAGAAAAAACCTGTGACTTGATCCAAATTAAGGATATAATAACCAGCGGTCAACTGGTACAAAGACAAGACATATATAGGCAAACAAACGACCCTCAGGTGAGATGGATTGCGGGCTCCACCCACCTGAGGGACAAATGCAACAACAGGACAGCTGCCGCTGTATACGGAGGTGACCAGTAGGGGGGCCGCCGTACCGTGACAGCATATACATTCATGTATTTACATACTTTACATACTTTAGCATTGAGCGAGCATGTTATAAAATGGAATCAGTATATATATATAGTTACGTCCCTTGTCTAGGTAAAGGCCGCAACATGTATGTATATAACCTGTACTAATATGGATGATGGAGGAAATGTAAATCCAGGACAAAGTTATCTGATATATGTAACAAGTTTACTGGCAATCGGCAGGAGTGGCAAGGCCAAAATAACAAACAACCCCCCCCCCCAGAAAAATTATATAACTAATTCTAAAACAAAAGTACAATTCTTACCTACACTGATATCAAACAAACACGAACCCACAAAAAAAAGCACCACTCCCTACACCCAGTGTCTAAGCACAAATATATAACTTCTCCCACAGGGCTCACACAAGACTAACAGAATTCTTACCAAAGAGAGACAACACACACCAAGACACAAAGTTATACAAATCCACAAGAGCTAGCACACAATGTATCAGAACAGCAGCATACACCAGTATCACACACAAAGCCTCTCTGTCTCCTCTCAATCTCTCTTCCCTCCATCTTGGGGTCTTCGTCCTCTTATATATCCACAAGGCCTAAGTGAAGGGGCGGAGCCAGAGTGAGGTGGAGGGGCAGAGTCAGAGTGAGGGGGTAGCCAATCCAGGCCCAGAGGATCAGAAGGTGGATCCGGCAGCATAAGATGTAACAATATATATATATATATATTAGGGGTGGGCATAGATTAATTTTTTTAATCTAGATTAATCTCACTGAAATCTTGAAATTACTATTATCATTAATCTAGATTAATCTATATTAAAATGGCTCATATGCGTGCTACCCAAGTAATGACTAAAAGTCAGTCTTTGAGATAGGGTTTCTTAATACAGAGGGTGCATTAGACCAGGGGTTCATCTCCTGTTTCCAAAATGCATCAATGACTGCTTGAGGAAGCTGTTCTACTTTGATACTTGAAGAAAAAAAAAACATGCTCAATAAAATGTAGGCTACTCGTGTTCAATGGTTTATTCAGTTAAACATGAATTTGTAAGCCTACATACTGTACATTAAATAACATGTTTATTCAGCTAAACATGATATTTGAAATGTAAGCCAACATTTAGTACATTTAACCTCACGGACGTAATTTTCAAAAGTCAGTTTTGGTCCTCTGTAGTTTTAACGGTTAAAAAGAAATATTTAAATAGCGACGAATCTAGCACTAGCGGACCATGCAGAAAACGACCGCTCCGAGCTCCGCTCCGGTAACACTTTACGTTCCTAAAAATGAATTTTCCATGAAGCAAACCTGGCGACTTCGTGGCTGCATCCATGTAAAAACACGTACGATTTGTAATTCACAGGTTTGAAAACTCGTTCTCGCCCCTACTGTGCAATTTGGTTAGGAATACAGCCGAGCTAAACTATCAAGTTGAAAGTCATCATAGTTTGTTTACCCATTTTGCAGGGTTGCCAACTCTCACGCATTGAGCGTGAGACACACGCATTTGACCGTTTTCACATGCTCTCACGCCACACTTGCGATATCTCACGCCGAAAAAAAAAATCTAGTTTATTTACCTCTGATCCACACCTATGATTCTATGAGTTACTATTTCGCTCTGGCGCCAACCACCGGCAATCGATAGATCGCGATATAATACTTAATTCAACAACTTACGCTCGCCACCCCCCCTCCCCTCAACAATTTACACTCGCCACCTCCTCTGGGTTCAAATCTCACGCAAAGCGATCTTCAAAAGTTGGCAGCCCTGATTTTGACCCAGTTCCCAACCCACCTTTAAAAATAGATTAACGGCGATAATTTTTATATCGCCTGATAAGAGTATCAAATTAACGACCCACCGTTAACGGCCCACCACTAATATATATATTCAGTATTTAACATGAGAAATATTGATTTAAGTTTGAATGATGAATGAATCAATGAACATAATCATAAACTTCAACATCTTTTTTTAACAAGTCTACTACACAGACCAATAGATGAATGCAGAAAACAGAGCAAACAGTTGTCAGAACACTGGAAATTCTGACCAAAAACATGTTGTTTAATTTTGGGAGTTTTGCTCAGGATATTGGAAGAATAAAAAGAATTGAAGTAAATCAGAAGATGTTTTTTAATACCATTTTAGATGGTATACTTTTTCTTTAATTTCCCAGGCCTCTGCCATATGCATCTTCATAGTGCCTAGAAGTGGACTTCTGCATGCTCAAAGTTGGTGTGCAGAGTCTATGGAGCTATTATAGTGTCACCAGAACCTGAACCTGAAATCATTATTACTTGAAAAAACAGTCTGTAAAATCCTCGCAGGTATGCAAAAATTCGAGTTAAAATTCAGGTTCAGGTCGAAATTCAGGTTCGGGTCGCAATTCAGGTTCGGGTCAAAATTCAAGTTCGGGTCATAATTCAGGTTCGGGTCGAAATTCAGGTTCGGGTCGTAATTCAGGTTCGGGTCAAAATTCAGGTTCAGGTTGAAATGCGGTTCATCCGGGATACGTAGGATGAGCAAACAAACTCAGAGCTAATCGAACTGCATCTGGCCAATCACAAAACATATCAGAGGTCATTGGGAGGCTGCTAAATTTCCTGTAAGAGTGCGGTCCCTGTTTGGCGTGTAAGTAGCATGTAAGCAGCACGAAAGTGCCACTGTGCCACCCAGAAATGGCACCTTGTGGCATCTGCCACATAATCGTGGCACTTATTGTGGCCAGTGCTGCGTGACTGTGGTCTCCGTTGTCCAGAAACGCCGCCTGCCTCTGCTGACAGACATCTAAAGACTCTTGGGTGACTCTGCGTATCGGCCACTCGCTTAAAATCATCCCGACGAGCTCCGAATCGCCATTTGTTGAAATGAAGATGGTTCATAACTTTTGTTAAAAATTATGTTGAGTGAAATACTAGCCGACATCCAGCTGAACAGCTCTATATTACTAGTTCAGAATATTGTTTAGCGATAATGTCGAATTAAGATTATAGGAGGGTACATGAATCTACAGTGGTAGACCGTTAACGACAGCACTAAATTTAAAGGGTTTATTATTATAGATGTATGGTTATCAGTGAATGTTCCTACACGCCATCAGCGTCATTTAAACCTCTGCAAGCGAATGGCATCGCATTTAGTATTTGTGCAATTTGTAGTATATTTCGCTTTGTATTGGTTTCTATTGTTTGTCTAGATTACGTCTGTTACGACCCCACGATGTCATGGGTCTAGGTTTGGGGTGTGTGGGGTAGTAGCATGTGCGTAGTGGACAAGATGAAATTAAAGAAGAACGCAAAAACCAGACGGATACGTAAGAAAACTCTTTACTGCAGAGTGGTAATGGGTAGAAGAGCCTTTTCTACGCAGCAAAACACTGAACAGACACGTACGTACAAAAATACACGATTAACCATAAACCAACCAAGGAAAGGAGCAGTAGACGGCACCAAAGAAAAGAAACAAACAAAATATACTACACTAAGTTAACAAAGCAAGACTCACACCTTACTAACATAAATAAAGAAAATATATCTACGACGATAATCTCAAACAAATATACATACACGGTGCCCGCCTCTATACTGGTGTTTCTTATAGAACATCTCTGCATGGGTGTCTATATAAGTGTGCACATGCTACTACGTTCTTACTCCATGGTGGCGATTTTCACAACGCTATTCATGACAAAAGCCATCGCACAAACCCTCACCTCTCACATGAGAATCATGAGCTACAGTTTCTCAAAAGTCACACACACAACCGTAAAGGCAGTAAATGCTCGCGTCGCCTCCCGGCAACTTCCAGCAACTCCGTCATGCAGATTATGAAGCCGAATATCCTCCCCCTCATCCAAATCACGATCTTCGATTGGCCGACAGAATCCACCCGTACCGATGAAATCCACCTGTTAAACCAAAATTAACCGAAAGAGAAAACAACCTCCCCAAAATCCACAGTTCACGTAACACCGCAGCATCAGCCATCAACCACCGAGCGGCTACTGCCACTCATTGTCTACCACTAATCTAAATTCGACATTATCGTTAAAGAGTATGTGTTCTGTATGAGAGTATGTGGTGTGTGCATGGGTAAGTTTTAGTGTTTTCGTGTTTATCTGTACTCGTTCTCTGGTATGTTCGCTTAGTCATCCGTGTAGCGGACCACTTGGATTAATCACACAAACAATGCTCGGAGCTTCGACTGGTGTATCTTTATTCTCTCCTCCTTTTCGCCACCGACATTTGACACCGTGAAAACTACAAAATGTGGCAAAAAATAAACACAAATGCCCTAGCACCATACCTCACAGATAATGTGTAGAACAGGATCCAAACTTTAAATGCGATCTTTTTTGCGATCCTAGCAAACTTGCACATGAACTCAACTTTATGTTATGAGCCGCAGCTCTTACTGAAAACAAAACAACAATCACATCTCCCTTCGTTTTAAATTAAATAAATCATTCTTTTGGAATAATACAATTTTTCTTCCTACCTCCTTCTGCTTCCAAGGGCGCTAAGTTTGAAATTTGTTTTACATTTGACATACAACAACACAAAAAAACGAAGCAAACTACAGTAAAATATCTTCCACAAGTGTCAACAAGGAATATAACAAGTAATTCGTTTGTTCTTGTGTTTTTTCAAAATCTGGAGCAACGTACATCGAAAGCGCACAGAAGAACTCGCGCTGAAAGTCTCGTGCCGAAAGTTTAGTTCAGCAATAACAGGAGGTAGCAGAATAAGCAAATATTCAATAATAAACAAATAAATAAATATAAGGCTGTCATTTACAATCCGTGTTGTGTCGCTGTAGTGGTTTGTGGTGTCGTCTAGTTTAGTCATGCCTCATCATGATCGTGCTGTCCGTGTGTCTTCTATTATATTAACGTAGTTAAGTTAATGTTAAATGTGAAACCCCTTATAAAATGCTCTTCTCAGTCCTCCCACTGATAACACTTCACCCCCACGTCACAACATAAAACAGATTTATTACAGATTGTTCATCAGTGAACGTTCATCAAAAAAGGTAGAACCAGAAGGTAACATAGACTTGGTGGAATTGGAGAAAATGGCATCCATCCACTGCACTGTCAACAAACTTGAGAAACCACGAGCAGTGACACCAGGAGACACGATTGTCAGAAATTAAAGAAAGCGACACAGACGAAGGTGGGATTCGAACCCACGCATGCAAAGCACAATGGATTAGCAGAAACCCAGTCTAAGCATCAATGGATTGGAAGGCCTTCACCTTGAGCTCTCTGCCCCAGGTGAAGATTCTTTTCCTTTCATCAGCGACTCCTCATCCACACTGATTGTTCTCATGAGATTTTAAAACAACCTTCATGAGCATCCGAATCCAAGAATCTCAGTCCTTTTGACTTGTGGGTCCAGCAATTACACCAGGAGACACGATTGTCAGAAATTAACACTAGGGCTCCTGAGAATTCAGGATTCTGAGGACATCACCCCTCCTTCTTCTCCTTCTTGCCAGCAATTAGCAAAGCCAAACATCACCCTTTATTATGTTAATTCACAGAGCAAGACTGAGGCAGCAGCCTCACCCAGAAAGTCTCTGCACCCAGAAGTCACAGATCACAGATCACAAACAAGCAGAAACACAAATGCTTCTACCAAATGCTTCTAACACAAATATAGATAGATAGATAGATAGATAGATAGATAGATAGATAGATAGAGAGGTAGTATAAGAAATGTACAAAGAGCAAGATTCAAGCCTGCTGTTTAGATCACAAACAAGCAGAAACACAAATGCTTCTATCAAATGCTTCTAACACAAATATAGATAGATAGATAGATAGATAGATAGATAGATAGATAGATAGATAGATAGATAGTATAAGAAATGTACAGAGCAAGATTCAAGCCTGCTGTTTAGATCACAAACAAGCAGAAACACAAATGCTTCTATCAAATGCTTCTAACACAAATATAGATAGATAGATAGATAGATAGATAGATAGATAGATAGATAGATAGATAGATAGATAGTATAAGAAATGTACAAAGAGCAAGATTCAAGCCTGCTGTTTAGATCACAAACAAGCAGAAACACAAATGCTTCTATCAAATGCTTCTAACACAAATATAGATAGATAGATAGTATAAGAAATGTACAAAGAGCAAGATTCAAGCCTGCTGTTTAGATCACAAACAAGCAGAAACACAAATGCTTCTATCAAATGCTTCTAACACAAATATAGATAGATAGATAGTATAAGAAATGTACAAAGAGCAAGATTCAAGCCTGCTGTTTAGATCACAAACAAGCAGAAACACAAATGCTTCTATCAAATGCTTCTAACACAAATATAGATAGATAGATAGATAGATAGATAGTATGAGAAATGTACAAAGAGCAAGATTCAAGCCTGCTGTTTAGATCACAAACAAGCAGAAACACAAATGCTTCTATCAAATGCTTCTAACACAAATAGGCTATAGATAGATAGATAGATAGATAGATAGATAGAGAGCACATGAATTTGTTTTCCTGTCTTTTCCTCTCCTTTTCCAGCCTGCTGTTTAGATCACAACAATTATCAGTGATGCAGTGATGCAACGCGACCATGCTAATTTTCGCTAGCAATGATATGGGATTTCCTATATAACATTAGCATCAAGCTAATTGCGCCATATAATTTCTTAGCTTTTCAAACGCGAATTCAAACGCGGAAACAGAAAGTGTTTGATTACAACAAATATTATATAGTATAGTATATGAAATATACAAAGAGCAAGATTCAAACATTTTTATTTATTTTTATTGTTTGACGGGACTCATTCGAGAAACTGTCGTCTTTACGTGCGATTGAATTGTAACTTTTGAAACACGAGTCTACAAATTTTCTGCCGTTTGTTGTAGTATCGGTAACATACAGTCTGCTTGTAACTTCAACTTTTTCGTGAAGTATCACGTTTGGCGTTTTGGTCATATGAGCTTGGGGGTGAGCCAGCTTGTGCTTTGGCAGGCGTATGAGCTGGGGGTGAGCCGCTTCCACCGCCTTACCAAGACAATGGGCGTTAATCCCTTCACAGCAGGGGAGTGGGCTACATGGACCGTACCAAGCCCTGTGAAATTTTTCGCTTCTCTAGGAGCTCTAGTGTTAAAGAAAGCGACACCGACGAAGGTGGGATTCGAACTCACGTGCGCTATGCACAATAGATTAGCAGTCCATCGCCTTAACCTCTCGGCCACCTCGTCGTTTGTGGTTGTGTGTCGATAGCAATTTCAAAGATGCAAACACTTTCACAGCACAAAAGAAGCCGTATATGACTTGTGGGTCCTGCACTTAGACCAGGAGAAACGATTGTCAGAAATTAAAGAAAGCAACACCGACGAAGGTGGGATTCGAACCCACGCGTGCTATGCACAATGGATTAGCAGTCCATCGCCTTAACCTCTCGGCCACCTCGTCGTTTGTGGTTGTGTGTCGATTGCGATTTTAAAGATGCAAACACTTTCACAGCACAAAAGGAGGCTTCTCTGACTTGTGGGTCCTGCACTTATATCAGGAGACACGATTGTCAGAAATTAAAGAAAGCAACACCGACGAAGGTGGGATTCGAACCCACGCGTGCGATGCACAATGGATTAGCAGTCCATCGCCTTAACCTCTCGGCCACCTCTTCAATTACAGTTGTGTGTCGATTGTGATTTCAAAGATGCAAACACTTTCACAGCACAAAAGGAGGCTTATCTGACTTGTGGGTCCTGCACTTACATCAGGAGACACGATTGTCAGAAATTAAAGAAAGCAACACCGACGAAGGTGGGATTTGAACACACGCGTGCTATGCACAATGGATTAGCAGTCCATCGCCCTAACCTCTCGGCCACCTCGTCGTTTGTGGTTGTGTGTCGATAGCAATTTCAAAGAAGCAAACACTTTCACAGCACAAAAGAAGGCTTTTCTGACTTGTGGGTCCTGCACTTATATGAGGAGACACGATGGTCAGAAATTAAAGAAAGCAACACCGACGAAGGTGGGATTCTAACCCACGCGTGCTTTGCACAATGGATTAGCAGTCCATCGCCTTAACCTCTCGGCCACCTCGTCGTTTGTGGTTGTGTGTCAATAGCAATTTCAAAGAAGCAAACACTTTCACAGCACAAAAGAAGGCTTTTCTGACTTGTGGGTCCTGTAGTTACAGCAGGAGACACGATGGTCAGAAATTAAAGAAAGCAACACCGACGAAGGTGGGATTCGAACCCACGCGTGCTATGCACAATGGATTAGCAGTCCATCGCCTTAACCTCTCGGCCACCTCATCAATTACAGTTGTGTGTCAATTGCGATTTCAAAGATGCAAACACTTTCACAGCACAAAAGGAGGCTTATCTGACTTGTGGGTCCTGTAGTTACAGCAGGAGACACGATGGTCAGAAATTAAAAAAAGCAACACCGACGAAGGTGGGATTCGAACCCACGCGTGCTATGCACAATGGATTAGCAGTCCATCGCCTTAACCTCTCGGCCACCTCTTCAATTACAGTTGTGTGTCGATTGTGATTTCAAAGATGCAAACACTTTCACAGCACAAAAGGAGGCTTATCTGACTTGTGGGTCCTGCACTTACATCAGGAGACACGATTGTCAGAAATTAAAGAAAGCAACACCGACGAAGGTGGGATTTGAACACACGCGTGCTATGCACAATGGATTAGCAGTCCATCGCCCTAACCTCTCGGCCACCTCGTCGTTTGTGGTTGTGTGTCGATAGCAATTTCAAAGAAGCAAACACTTTCACAGCACAAAAGAAGGCTTTTCTGACTTGTGGGTCCTGCACTTATATGAGGAGACACGATGGTCAGAAATTAAAGAAAGCAACACCGACGAAGGTGGGATTCTAACCCACGCGTGCTTTGCACAATGGATTAGCAGTCCATCGCCTTAACCTCTCGGCCACCTCGTCGTTTGTGGTTGTGTGTCAATAGCAATTTCAAAGAAGCAAACACTTTCACAGCACAAAAGAAGGCTTTTCTGACTTGTGGGTCCTGTAGTTACAGCAGGAGACACGATGGTCAGAAATTAAAGAAAGCAACACCGACGAAGGTGGGATTCGAACCCACGCGTGCTATGCACAATGGATTAGCAGTCCATCGCCTTAACCTCTCGGCCACCTCGTCGTTTGTGGTTGTGTGTCGATAGCAATTTCAAAGAAGCAAACACTTTCACAGCACAAAAGAAGGCTTTTCTGACTTGTGGGTCCTGTAGTTACAGCAGGAGACACGATTGTCAGAAATTAAAGAAAGCAACACCGACGAAGGTGGGATTCGAACCCACGCGTGCTATGCACAATAGATTAGCAGTCCATCGCCTTAACCTCTCGGCCACCTCGTCGTTTGTGGTTGTGTGTCGATTGCGATTTCAAAGATGCAAACACTTTCACAGCACAAAAGCAGCCGTATATGACTTGTGGGTCCTGCACTTACACCAGGAGAAACGATTGTCAGAAATTAAAGAAAGCAACACTGACGAAGGTGGGATTCGAACCCACGCGTGCTATGCACAATGGATTAGCAGTCCATCGCCTTAAACTCTGGGCCACCTCTTCAATTACAGTTGTGTGTCGATTGTGATTTCAAAGATGCAAACACTTTCACAGCACAAAAGGAGGCTTCTCTGACTTGTGGGTCCTGCACTTATATGAGGAGACACGATTGTCAGAAATTAAAGAAAGCAACACCGACGAAGGTGGGATTCGAACCCACGCGTGCTATGCACAATGGATTAGCAGTCCATCGCCTTAACCTCTAGGCCACCTCGTCGTTTGTGGTTGTGTGTCGATTGCGATTTCAAAGATGCAAACACTTTCACAGCACAAAAGGAGGCTTCTCTGACTTGTGGGTCCTGCACTTATATGAGGAGACACGATTGTCAGAAATTAAAGAAAGCAACACCGACGAAGGTGGGATTCGAACCCACGCGTGCTATGCACAATGGATTAGCAGTCCATCGCCTTAACCTCTCGGCCACCTCGTCGTTTGTGGTTGTGTGTCGATAGCAATTTCAAAGAAGCAAACACTTTCAGAGCACAAAAGAAGGCTTTTCTGACTTGTGGGTCCTGTAGTTACAGCAGGAGACACGATGGTCAGAAATTAAAGAAAGCAACACCAACGAAGGTGGGATTCGAACCCACGCGTGCTATGCACAATGGATTAGCAGTCCATCGCCTTAACCTCTCGGCCACCTTGTCGTTTGCGGTTGTGTGTCAATTGCGATTTCAAAGATGCAAACACTTTCACAGCACAAAAGGAGGCTTATCTGACTTGTGGGTCCTGCACTTACATCAGGAGACAGGATTGTCAGAAATTAAAGAAAGCAACACCGACGAAGGTGGGATTCGAACCCACGCGTGCTATGCACAATGGATTAGCAGTCCATCGCCTTAACCTCTCGGCCACCTCATCAATTACAGTTGTGTGTCAATTGCGATTTCAAAGATGCAAACACTTTCACAGCACAAAAGGAGGCTTATCTGACTTGTGGGTCCTGTAGTTACAGCAGGAGACACGATGGTCAGAAATTAAAGAAAGCAACACCGACGAAGGTGGGATTCGAACCCACGCGTGCTATGCACAATGGATTAGCAGTCCATCGCCTTAACCTCTCGGCCACCTCGTCGTTTGTGGTAGTGTGGCGATAGCAATTTCAAAGAAGCAAACACTTTCACAGCACAAAAGAAGGCTTTTCTGACTTGTGGGTCCTGTAGTTACAGCAGGAGACACGATGGTCAGAAATTAAAGAAAGCAACACCGACGAAGGTGGGATTCGAACCCACGCGTGCTATGCACAATGGATTAGCAGTCCATCGCCTTAACCTCTCGGCCACCTCTTCGTTTGTGGTTGTGTGTCAATTGCGATTTCAAAGATGCAAACACTTTCACAGCACAAAAGGAGGCTTATCTGACTTGTGGGTCCTGCACTTACATCAGGAGACAGGATTGTCAGAAATTAAAGAAAGCAACACCGACGAAGGTGGGATTCGAACCCACGCGTGCTATGCACAATGGATTAGCAGTCCATCGCCTTAACCTCTCGGCCACCTCATCAATTACAGTTGTGTGTCAATTGCGATTTCAAAGATGCAAACACTTTCACAGCACAAAAGGAGGCTTATCTGACTTGTGGGTCCTGTAGTTACAGCAGGAGACACGATGGTAAGAAATTAAAGAAAGCAACACCGACGAAGGTGGGATTCGAACCCACGCGTGCTATGCACAATGGATTAGCAGTCCATCGCCTTAACCTCTCGGCCACCTCGTCGTTTGTGGTTGTGTGTCGATAGCAATTTCAAAGAAGCAAACACTTTCACAGCACAAAAGAAGGCTTTTCTGACTTGTGGGTCCTGTAGTTACAGCAGGAGACACGATTGTCAGAAATTAAAGAAAGCAACACCGACGAAGGTGGGATTCGAACCCACGCTTGCAAAGCACAATGGATTAGCAGTCCATCGCCTTAACCTCTTGGCCACCTCGTCGCTTGTGGTTTTGTGTTGATTGCGATTTCAAAGATGCAAACACTTTCACAGCACAAAAAAAGGCTTTTCTGACTTGTGGGTCCTGTAGTTGCAGCAGGAGACACGATTGTCAGAAATTAAAGAAAGCAGCACCGACGAAGGTGGGATTCAAACCCACGCGTGCTATGCAGAATGGATTTGCAATCCATCGCCTTAACCTCTCGGCCACCTCGTCAACTATGGTTGTGTAGATTGCGATTTCAAAGATGCAAACACTTTCACAGCACAAAAGCAGGCTTGTCTGACTTGTGGGTCCTGCACTTACATCAGGAGACACGATTGTCAGAAATTAAAAAAAGCAACACCGACGAAGTTAAGATTCGAACCCACGCGTGCTATGCACAATGGATTAGCAGTCCATCGCCTTAACCTCTCGGCCACCTCGTCGTTTGTGGTTGTGTGTCGATTGCGATTTTAAAGATGCAAACACTTTCACAGCACAAAAGGAGGCTTCTCTGACTTGTGGGTCCTGCACTTATATCAGGAGACACGATTGTCAGAAATTAAAGAAAGCAACACCGACGAAGGTGGGATTCGAACCCACGCGTGCGATGCACAATGGATTAGCAGTCCATCGCCTTAACCTCTCGGCCACCTCTTCAATTACAGTTGTGTGTCGATTGTGATTTCAAAGATGCAAACACTTTCACAGCACAAAAGGAGGCTTATCTGACTTGTGGGTCCTGCACTTACATCAGGAGACACGATTGTCAGAAATTAAAGAAAGCAACACCGACGAAGGTGGGATTTGAACACACGCGTGCTATGCACAATGGATTAGCAGTCCATCGCCCTAACCTCTCGGCCACCTCGTCGTTTGTGGTTGTGTGTCGATAGCAATTTCAAAGAAGCAAACACTTTCACAGCACAAAAGAAGGCTTTTCTGACTTGTGGGTCCTGCACTTATATGAGGAGACACGATGGTCAGAAATTAAAGAAAGCAACACCGACGAAGGTGGGATTCTAACCCACGCGTGCTTTGCACAATGGATTAGCAGTCCATCGCCTTAACCTCTCGGCCACCTCGTCGTTTGTGGTTGTGTGTCAATAGCAATTTCAAAGAAGCAAACACTTTCACAGCACAAAAGAAGGCTTTTCTGACTTGTGGGTCCTGTAGTTACAGCAGGAGACACGATGGTCAGAAATTAAAGAAAGCAACACCGACGAAGGTGGGATTCGAACCCACGCGTGCTATGCACAATGGATTAGCAGTCCATCGCCTTAACCTCTCGGCCACCTCATCAATTACAGTTGTGTGTCAATTGCGATTTCAAAGATGCAAACACTTTCACAGCACAAAAGGAGGCTTATCTGACTTGTGGGTCCTGTAGTTACAGCAGGAGACACGATGGTCAGAAATTAAAAAAAGCAACACCGACGAAGGTGGGATTCGAACCCACGCGTGCTATGCACAATGGATTAGCAGTCCATCGCCTTAACCTCTCGGCCACCTCTTCAATTACAGTTGTGTGTCGATTGTGATTTCAAAGATGCAAACACTTTCACAGCACAAAAGGAGGCTTATCTGACTTGTGGGTCCTGCACTTACATCAGGAGACACGATTGTCAGAAATTAAAGAAAGCAACACCGACGAAGGTGGGATTTGAACACACGCGTGCTATGCACAATGGATTAGCAGTCCATCGCCCTAACCTCTCGGCCACCTCGTCGTTTGTGGTTGTGTGTCGATAGCAATTTCAAAGAAGCAAACACTTTCACAGCACAAAAGAAGGCTTTTCTGACTTGTGGGTCCTGCACTTATATGAGGAGACACGATGGTCAGAAATTAAAGAAAGCAACACCGACGAAGGTGGGATTCTAACCCACGCGTGCTTTGCACAATGGATTAGCAGTCCATCGCCTTAACCTCTCGGCCACCTCGTCGTTTGTGGTTGTGTGTCAATAGCAATTTCAAAGAAGCAAACACTTTCACAGCACAAAAGAAGGCTTTTCTGACTTGTGGGTCCTGTAGTTACAGCAGGAGACACGATGGTCAGAAATTAAAGAAAGCAACACCGACGAAGGTGGGATTCGAACCCACGCGTGCTATGCACAATGGATTAGCAGTCCATCGCCTTAACCTCTCGGCCACCTCGTCGTTTGTGGTTGTGTGTCGATAGCAATTTCAAAGAAGCAAACACTTTCACAGCACAAAAGAAGGCTTTTCTGACTTGTGGGTCCTGTAGTTACAGCAGGAGACACGATTGTCAGAAATTAAAGAAAGCAACACCGACGAAGGTGGGATTCGAACCCACGCGTGCTATGCACAATAGATTAGCAGTCCATCGCCTTAACCTCTCGGCCACCTCGTCGTTTGTGGTTGTGTGTCGATTGCGATTTCAAAGATGCAAACACTTTCACAGCACAAAAGCAGCCGTATATGACTTGTGGGTCCTGCACTTACACCAGGAGAAACGATTGTCAGAAATGAAAGAAAGCAACACTGACGAAGGTGGGATTCGAACCCACGCGTGCTATGCACAATGGATTAGCAGTCCATCGCCTTAAACTCTGGGCCACCTCTTCAATTACAGTTGTGTGTCGATTGTGATTTCAAAGATGCAAACACTTTCACAGCACAAAAGGAGGCTTCTCTGACTTGTGGGTCCTGCACTTATATGAGGAGACACGATTGTCAGAAATTAAAGAAAGCAACACCGACGAAGGTGGGATTCGAACCCACGCGTGCTATGCACAATGGATTAGCAGTCCATCGCCTTAACCTCTAGGCCACCTCGTCGTTTGTGGTTGTGTGTCGATTGCGATTTCAAAGATGCAAACACTTTCACAGCACAAAAGGAGGCTTCTCTGACTTGTGGGTCCTGCACTTATATGAGGAGACACGATTGTCAGAAATTAAAGAAAGCAACACCGACGAAGGTGGGATTCGAACCCACGCGTGCTATGCACAATGGATTAGCAGTCCATCGCCTTAACCTCTCGGCCACCTCGTCGTTTGTGGTTGTGTGTCGATAGCAATTTCAAAGAAGCAAACACTTTCAGAGCACAAAAGAAGGCTTTTCTGACTTGTGGGTCCTGTAGTTACAGCAGGAGACACGATGGTCAGAAATTAAAGAAAGCAACACCAACGAAGGTGGGATTCGAACCCACGCGTGCTATGCACAATGGATTAGCAGTCCATCGCCTTAACCTCTCGGCCACCTTGTCGTTTGCGGTTGTGTGTCAATTGCGATTTCAAAGATGCAAACACTTTCACAGCACAAAAGGAGGCTTATCTGACTTGTGGGTCCTGCACTTACATCAGGAGACAGGATTGTCAGAAATTAAAGAAAGCAACACCGACGAAGGTGGGATTCGAACCCACGCGTGCTATGCACAATGGATTAGCAGTCCATCGCCTTAACCTCTCGGCCACCTCATCAATTACAGTTGTGTGTCAATTGCGATTTCAAAGATGCAAACACTTTCACAGCACAAAAGGAGGCTTATCTGACTTGTGGGTCCTGTAGTTACAGCAGGAGACACGATGGTCAGAAATTAAAGAAAGCAACACCGACGAAGGTGGGATTCGAACCCACGCGTGCTATGCACAATGGATTAGCAGTCCATCGCCTTAACCTCTCGGCCACCTCGTCGTTTGTGGTAGTGTGGCGATAGCAATTTCAAAGAAGCAAACACTTTCACAGCACAAAAGAAGGCTTTTCTGACTTGTGGGTCCTGTAGTTACAGCAGGAGACACGATGGTCAGAAATTAAAGAAAGCAACACCGACGAAGGTGGGATTCGAACCCACGCGTGCTATGCACAATGGATTAGCAGTCCATCGCCTTAACCTCTCGGCCACCTCTTCGTTTGTGGTTGTGTGTCAATTGCGATTTCAAAGATGCAAACACTTTCACAGCACAAAAGGAGGCTTATCTGACTTGTGGGTCCTGCACTTACATCAGGAGACAGGATTGTCAGAAATTAAAGAAAGCAACACCGACGAAGGTGGGATTCGAACCCACGCGTGCTATGCACAATGGATTAGCAGTCCATCGCCTTAACCTCTCGGCCACCTCATCAATTACAGTTGTGTGTCAATTGCGATTTCAAAGATGCAAACACTTTCACAGCACAAAAGGAGGCTTATCTGACTTGTGGGTCCTGTAGTTACAGCAGGAGACACGATGGTAAGAAATTAAAGAAAGCAACACCGACGAAGGTGGGATTCGAACCCACGCGTGCTATGCACAATGGATTAGCAGTCCATCGCCTTAACCTCTCGGCCACCTCGTCGTTTGTGGTTGTGTGTCGATAGCAATTTCAAAGAAGCAAACACTTTCACAGCACAAAAGAAGGCTTTTCTGACTTGTGGGTCCTGTAGTTACAGCAGGAGACACGATGGTCAGAAATTAAAGAAAGCAACACCGACGAAGGTGGGATTCGAACCCACGCGTGCTATGCACAATGGATTAGCAGTCCATCGCCTTAACCTCTCGGCCACCTCGTCGTTTGTGGTTGTGTGTCGATAGCAATTTCAAAGAAGCAAACACTTTCACAGAACAAAAGAAGGCTTTTCTGACTTGTGGGTCCTGTAGTTACAGCAGGAGACACGATTGTCAGAAATTAAAGAAAGCAACACCGACGAAGGTGGGATTCGAACCCACGCGTGCTATGCACAATGGATTAGCAGTTCATCGCCTTAACCTCTCGGCCACCTCGTCGTTTGTGGTTGTGTGTCGATTGCGATTTCAAAGATGCAAACACTTTCACAGCACAAAAGGAGGCTTATCTGACTTGTGGGTCCTGTAGTTACAGCAGGAGACACGATGGTCAGAAATTAAAGAAAGCAACACCGACGAAGGTGGGATTCGAACCCACGCGTGCTATGCACAATGGATTAGCAGTCCATCGCCTTAACCTCTCGGCCACCTCGTCGTTTGTGGTTGTGTGTCGATAGCAATTTCAAAGAAGCAAACACTTTCACAGCACAAAAGAAGGCTTTTCTGACTTGTGGGTCCTGTAGTTACAGCAGGAGACACGATGGTCAGAAATTAAAGAAAGCAACACCGACGAAGGTGGGATTCGAACCCACGCGTGCTATGCACAATGGATTAGCAGTCCATCGCCTTAACCTCTCGGCCACCTCGTCGTTTGTGGTTGTGTGTCGATAGCAATTTCAAAGAAGCAAACACTTTCAGAGCACAAAAGAAGGCTTTTCTGACTTGTGGGTCCTGTAGTTACAGCAGGAGACACGATGGTCAGAAATTAAAGAAAGCAACACCGACGAAGGTGGGATTCGAACCCACGCGTGCTATGCACAATGGATTAGCAGTCCATCGCCTTAACCTCTCGGCCACCTCGTCGTTTGTGGTTGTGTGTCGATAGCAATTTCAAAGAAGCAAACACTTTCAGAGCACAAAAGAAGGCTTTTCTGACTTGTGGGTCCTGTAGTTACAGCAGGAGACACGATGGTCAGAAATTAAAGAAAGCAACACCGACGAAGGTGGGATTCGAACCCACGCGTGCTATGCACAATGGATTAGCAGTCCATCGCCTTAACCTCTCGGCCACCTTGTCGTTTGCGGTTGTGTGTCAATTGCGATTTCAAAGATGCAAACACTTTCACAGCACAAAAGGAGGCTTATCTGACTTGTGGGTCCTGCACTTACATCAGGAGACAGGATTGTCAGAAATTAAAGAAAGCAACACCGACGAAGGTGGGATTCGAACCCACGCGTGCTATGCACAATGGATTAGCAGTCCATCGCCTTAACCTCTCGGCCACCTCATCAATTACAGTTGTGTGTCAATTGCGATTTCAAAGATGCAAACACTTTCACAGCACAAAAGGAGGCTTATCTGACTTGTGGGTCCTGTAGTTAGAGCAGGAGACACGATGGTCAGAAATTAAAGAAAGCAACACCGACGAAGGTGGGATTCGAACCCACGCGTGCTATGCACAATGGATTAGCAGTCCATCGCCTTAACCTCTCGGCCACCTCGTCGTTTGTGGTTGTGTGTCGATAGCAATTTCAAAGAAGCAAACACTTTCACAGCACAAAAGAAGGCTTTTCTGACTTGTGGGTCCTGTAGTTACAGCAGGAGACACGATGGTCAGAAATTAAAGAAAGCAACACCGACGAAGGTGGGATTCGAACCCACGCGTGCTATGCACAATGGATTAGCAGTCCATCGCCTTAACCTCTCGGCCACCTCGTCGTTTGTGGTTGTGTGTCGATAGCAATTTCAAAGAAGCAAACACTTTCAGAGCACAAAAGAAGGCTTTTCTGACTTGTGGGTCCTGTAGTTACAGCAGGAGACACGATGGTCAGAAATTAAAGAAAGCAACACCGACGAAGGTGGGATTCGAACCCACGCGTGCTATGCACAATGGATTAGCAGTCCATCGCCTTAACCTCTCGGCCACCTCGTCGTTTGTGGTTGTGTGTCGATAGCAATTTCAAAGAAGCAAACACTTTCAGAGCACAAAAGAAGGCTTTTCTGACTTGTGGGTCCTGTAGTTACAGCAGGAGACACGATGGTCAGAAATTAAAGAAAGCAACACCGACGAAGGTGGGATTCGAACCCACGCGTGCTATGCACAATGGATTAGCAGTCCATCGCCTTAACCTCTCGGCCACCTCATCAATTACAGTTGTGTTTCAATTGCGATTTCAAAGATGCAAACACTTTCACAGCACAAAAGGAGGCTTATCTGACTTGTGGGTCCTGTAGTTACAGCAGGAGACACGATGGTCAGAAATTAAAGAAAGCAACACCGACGAAGGTGGGATTCGAACCCACGCGTGCTATGCACAATGGATTAGCAGTCCATCGCCTTAACCTCTCGGCCACCTCGTCGTTTGTGGTTGTGTGTTGATAGCAATTTCAAAGAAGCAAACACTTTCAGAGCACAAAAGAAGGCTTTTCTGACTTGTGGGTCCTGTAGTTACAGCAGGAGACACGATGGTCAGAAATTAAAGAAAGCAACACCGACGAAGGTGGGATTCGAACCCACGCGTGCTATGCACAATGGATTAGCAGTCCATCGCCTTAACCTCTCGGCCACCTCGTCGTTTGTGGTTGTGTGTCGATAGCAATTTCAAAGAAGCAAACACTTTCAGAGCACAAAAGAAGGCTTTTCTGACTTGTGGGTCCTGTAGTTACAGCAGGAGACACGATGGTCAGAAATTAAAGAAAGCAACACCGACGAAGGTGGGATTCGAACCCACGCGTGCTATGCACAATGGATTAGCAGTCCATTGCCTTAACCTCTCGACCACCTCTTCGTTTGTGGTTGTGTGTCAATTGCGATTTCAAAGATGCAAACACTTTCACAGCACAAAAGGAGGCTTATCTGACTTGTGGGTCCTGCACTTACATCAGGAGACAGGATTGTCAGAAATTAAAGAAAGCAACACCGACGAAGGTGGGATTCGAACCCACGCGTGCTATGCACAATGGATTAGCAGCCCATCGCCTTAACCTCTCGGCCACCTCATCAATTACAGTTGTGTGTCAATTGCGATTTCAAAGATGCAAACACTTTCACAGCACAAAAGGAGGCTTATCTGACTTGTGGGTCCTGTAGTTACAGCAGGAGACACGATGGTCAGAAATTAAAGAAAGCAACACCGACGAAGGTGGGATTCGAACCCACGCGTGCTATGCACAATGGATTAGCAGTCCATCGCCTTAACCTCTCGGCCACCTCGTCGTTTGTGGTTGTGTGTCGATAGCAATTTCAAAGAAGCAAACACTTTCACAGCACAAAAGAAGGCTTTTCTGACTTGTGGGTCCTGTAGTTACAGCAGGAGACACGATGGTCAGAAATTAAAGAAAGCAACACCGACGAAGGTGGGATTCGAACCCACGCGTGCTATGCACAATGGATTAGCAGTCCATCGCCTTAACCTCTCGGCCACCTCGTCGTTCGTGGTTGTGTGTCGATAGCAATTTCAAAGAAGCAAACACTTTCACAGAACAAAAGAAGGCTTTTCTGACTTGTGGGTCCTGTAGTTACAGCAGGAGACACGATTGTCAGAAATTAAAGAAAGCAACACCGACGAAGGTGGGATTCGAACCCACGCGTGCTATGCACAATGGATTAGCAGTTCATCGCCTTAACCTCTCGGCCACCTCGTCGTTTGTGGTTGTGTGTCGATTGCGATTTCAAAGATGCAAACACTTTCACAGCACAAAAGCAGCCGTATATGACTTGTGGGTCCTGCACTTACACCAGGAGAAACGATTGTCAGAAATTAAAGAAAGCAACACCGACGAAGGTGGGATTCGAACCCACGCGTGCTATGCACAATGGATTAGCAGTCCATTGCCTTAACCTCTCGGCCACCTCGTTGTTTGTGGTTGTGTGTCGATTGCGATTTCAAAGATGCAAACACTTTCACAGCACAAAAGGAGGCTTCTCTGACTTGTGGGTCCTGCACTTATAACAGGAGACACGATTGTCAGAAATTAAAGAAAGCAACACCGACGAAGGTGGGATTCGAACCCACGCGTGCTATGCACAATGGATTAGCAGTCCATCGCCTTAACCTCTCGGCCACCTCGTCATTTGTGGTTGTGTGTCGATAGCAATTTCAAAGAAGCAAACACTTTCAGAGCACAAAAGAAGGCTTTTCTGACTTGTGGGTCCTGTAGTTACAGCAGGAGACACGATGGTCAGAAATTAAAGAAAGCAACACCGACGAAGGTGGGATTCGAACCCACGCGTGCTATGCACAATGGATTAGCAGTCCATCGCCTTAACCTCTCGGCCACCTCGTCCTTTGTGGTTGTGTGTCGATAGCATTTTCAAAGAAGCAAACACTTTCAGAGCACAAAAGAAGGCTTTTCTGACTTGTGGGTCCTGTAGTTACAGCAGGAGACACGATGGTCAGAAATTAAAGAAAGCAACACCGACGAAGGTGGGATTCGAACCCACGCGTGCTATGCACAATGAATTAGCAGTCCATCGCCTTAACCTCTCGGCCACCTCGTCGTTTGTGGTTGTGTGTCGATAGCAATTTCAAAGAAGCAAACACTTTCAGAGCACAAAAGAAGGCTTTTCTGACTTGTGGGTCCTGTAGTTACAGCAGGAGACACGATGGTCAGAAATTAAAGAAAGCAACACCGACGAAGGTGGGATTCGAACCCACGCGTGCTATGCACAATGGATTAGCAGTCCATCGCCTTAACCTCTCGGCCACCTTGTCGTTTGCGGTTGTGTGTCAATTGCAATTTCAAAGATGCAAACACTTTCACAGCACAAAAGGAGGCTTATCTGACTTGTGGGTCCTGCACTTACATCAGGAGACAGGATTGTCAGAAATTAAAGAAAGCAACACCGACGAAGGTGGGATTCGAACCCACGCGTGCTATGCACAATGGATTAGCAGTCCATCGCCTTAACCTCTCGGCCACCTCATCAATTACAGTTGTGTGTCAATTGCGATTTCAAAGATGCAAACACTTTCACAGCACAAAAGGAGGCTTATCTGACTTGTGGGTCCTGTAGTTAGAGCAGGAGACACGATGGTCAGAAATTAAAGAAAGCAACACCGACGAAGGTGGGATTTGAACCCACGCGTGCTATGCACAATGGATTAGCAGTCCATCGCCTTAACCTCTCGGCCACCTCGTCGTTTGTGGTTGTGTGTCGATAGCAATTTCAAAGAAGCAAACACTTTCACAGCACAAAAGAAGGCTTTTCTGACTTGTGGGTCCTGTAGTTACAGCAGGAGACACGATGGTCAGAAATTAAAGAAAGCAACACCGACGAAGGTGGGATTCGAACCCACGCGTGCTATGCACAATGGATTAGCAGTCCATCGCCTTAACCTCTCGGCCACCTCGTCGTTTGTGGTTGTGTGTCGATAGCAATTTCAAAGAAGCAAACACTTTCAGAGCACAAAAGAAGGCTTTTCTGACTTGTGGGTCCTGTAGTTACAGCAGGAGACACGATGGTCAGAAATTAAAGAAAGCAACACCGACGAAGGTGGGATTCGAACCCACGCGTGCTATGCACAATGGATTAGCAGTCCATCGCCTTAACCTCTCGGCCACCTCGTCGTTTGTGGTTGTGTGTCGATAGCAATTTCAAAGAAGCAAACACTTTCAGAGCACAAAAGAAGGCTTTTCTGACTTGTGGGTCCTGTAGTTACAGCAGGAGACACGATGGTCAGAAATTAAAGAAAGCAACACCGACGAAGGTGGGATTCGAACCCACGCGTGCTATGCACAATGGATTAGCAGTCCATCGCCTTAACCTCTCGGCCACCTTGTCGTTTGCGGTTGTGTGTCAATTGCGATTTCAAAGATGCAAACACTTTCACAGCACAAAAGGAGGCTTATCTGACTTGTGGGTCCTGCACTTACATCAGGAGACAGGATTGTCAGAAATTAAAGAAAGCAACACCGACGAAGGTGGGATTCGAACCCACGCGTGCTATGCACAATGGATTAGCAGTCCATCGCCTTAACCTCTCGGCCACCTCATCAATTACAGTTGTGTGTCAATTGCGATTTCAAAGATGCAAACACTTTCAGAGCACAAAAGAAGGCTTTTCTGACTTGTGGGTCCTGTAGTTACAGCAGGAGACACGATGGTCAGAAATTAAAGAAAGCAACACCGACGAAGGTGGGATTCGAACCCACGCGTGCTATGCACAATGGATTAGCAGTCCATCGCCTTAACCTCTCGGCCACCTCATCAATTACAGTTGTGTGTCAATTGCGATTTCAAAGATGCAAACACTTTCACAGCACAAAAGGAGGCTTATCTGACTTGTGGGTCCTGTAGTTACAGCAGGAGACACGATGGTCAGAAATTAAAGAAAGCAACACCGACGAAGGTGGGATTCGAACCCACGCGTGCTATGCACAATGGATTAGCAGTCCATCGCCTTAACCTCTCGGCCACCTCGTCGTTTGTGGTTGTGTGTTGATAGCAATTTCAAAGAAGCAAACACTTTCAGAGCACAAAAGAAGGCTTTTCTGACTTGTGGGTCCTGTAGTTACAGCAGGAGACACGATGGTCAGAAATTAAAGAAAGCAACACCGACGAAGGTGGGATTCGAACCCACGCGTGCTATGCACAATGGATTAGCAGTCCATCGCCTTAACCTCTCGGCCACCTCGTCGTTTGTGGTTGTGTGTCGATAGCAATTTCAAAGAAGCAAACACTTTCAGAGCACAAAAGAAGGCTTTTCTGACTTGTGGGTCCTGTAGTTACAGCAGGAGACACGATGGTCAGAAATTAAAGAAAGCAACACCGACGAAGGTGGGATTCGAACCCACGCGTGCTATGCACAATGGATTAGCAGTCCATTGCCTTAACCTCTCGACCACCTCTTCGTTTGTGGTTGTGTGTCAATTGCGATTTCAAAGATGCAAACACTTTCACAGCACAAAAGGAGGCTTATCTGACTTGTGGGTCCTGCACTTACATCAGGAGACAGGATTGTCAGAAATTAAAGAAAGCAACACCGACGAAGGTGGGATTCGAACCCACGCGTGCTATGCACAATGGATTAGCAGCCCATCGCCTTAACCTCTCGGCCACCTCATCAATTACAGTTGTGTGTCAATTGCGATTTCAAAGATGCAAACACTTTCACAGCACAAAAGGAGGCTTATCTGACTTGTGGGTCCTGTAGTTACAGCAGGAGACACGATGGTCAGAAATTAAAGAAAGCAACACCGACGAAGGTGGGATTCGAACCCACGCGTGCTATGCACAATGGATTAGCAGTCCATCGCCTTAATCTCTCGGCCACCTCGTCGTTTGTGGTTGTGTGTCGATAGCAATTTCAAAGAAGCAAACACTTTCACAGCACAAAAGAAGGCTTTTCTGACTTGTGGGTCCTGTAGTTACAGCAGGAGACACGATGGTCAGAAATTAAAGAAAGCAACACCGACGAAGGTGGGATTCGAACCCACGCGTGCTATGCACAATGGATTAGCAGTCCATCGCCTTAACCTCTCGGCCACCTCGTCGTTCGTGGTTGTGTGTCGATAGCAATTTCAAAGAAGCAAACACTTTCACAGAACAAAAGAAGGCTTTTCTGACTTGTGGGTCCTGTAGTTACAGCAGGAGACACGATTGTCAGAAATTAAAGAAAGCAACACCGACGAAGGTGGGATTCGAACCCACGCGTGCTATGCACAATGGATTAGCAGTTCATCGCCTTAACCTCTCGGCCACCTCGTCGTTTGTGGTTGTGTGTCGATTGCGATTTCAAAGATGCAAACACTTTCACAGCACAAAAGCAGCCGTATATGACTTGTGGGTCCTGCACTTACACCAGGAGAAACGATTGTCAGAAATTAAAGAAAGCAACACCGACGAAGGTGGGATTCGAACCCACGCGTGCTATGCACAATGGATTAGCAGTCCATCGCCTTAACCTCTCGGCCACCTCGTTGTTTGTGGTTGTGTGTCGATTGCGATTTCAAAGATGCAAACACTTTCACAGCACAAAAGGAGGCTTCTCTGACTTGTGGGTCCTGCACTTATAACAGGAGACACGATTGTCAGAAATTAAAGAAAGCAACACCGACGAAGGTGGGATTCGAACCCACGCGTGCTATGCACAATGGATTAGCAGTCCATCGCCTTAACCTCTCGGCCACCTCGTCATTTGTGGTTGTGTGTCGATAGCAATTTCAAAGAAGCAAACACTTTCAGAGCACAAAAGAAGGCTTTTCTGACTTGTGGGTCCTGTAGTTACAGCAGGAGACACGATGGTCAGAAATTAAAGAAAGCAACACCGACGAAGGTGGGATTCGAACCCACGCGTGCTATGCACAATGGATTAGCAGTCCATCGCCTTAACCTCTCGGCCACCTCGTCCTTTGTGGTTGTGTGTCGATAGCATTTTCAAAGAAGCAAACACTTTCAGAGCACAAAAGAAGGCTTTTCTGACTTGTGGGTCCTGTAGTTACAGCAGGAGACACGATGGTCAGAAATTAAAGAAAGCAACACCGACGAAGGTGGGATTCGAACCCACGCGTGCTATGCACAATGAATTAGCAGTCCATCGCCTTAACCTCTCGGCCACCTCGTCGTTTGTGGTTGTGTGTCGATAGCAATTTCAAAGAAGCAAACACTTTCAGAGCACAAAAGAAGGCTTTTCTGACTTGTGGGTCCTGTAGTTACAGCAGGAGACACGATGGTCAGAAATTAAAGAAAGCAACACCGACGAAGGTGGGATTCGAACCCACGCGTGCTATGCACAATGGATTAGCAGTCCATCGCCTTAACCTCTCGGCCACCTTGTCGTTTGCGGTTGTGTGTCAATTGCGATTTCAAAGATGCAAACACTTTCACAGCACAAAAGGAGGCTTATCTGACTTGTGGGTCCTGCACTTACATCAGGAGACAGGATTGTCAGAAATTAAAGAAAGCAACACCGACGAAGGTGGGATTCGAACCCACGCGTGCTATGCACAATGGATTAGCAGTCCATCGCCTTAACCTCTCGGCCACCTCGTCGTTTGTGGTTGTGTGTCGATAGCAATTTCAAAGAAGCAAACACTTTCACAGCACAAAAGAAGGCTTTTCTGACTTGTGGGTCCTGTAGTTACAGCAGGAGACACGATGGTCAGAAATTAAAGAAAGCAACACCGACGAAGGTGGGATTCGAACCCACGCGTGCTATGCACAATGGATTAGCAGTCCATCGCCTTAACCTCTCGGCCACCTCGTCGTTTGTGGTTGTGTGTCGATAGCAATTTCAAAGAAGCAAACACTTTCAGAGCACAAAAGAAGGCTTTTCTGACTTGTGGGTCCTGTAGTTACAGCAGGAGACACGATGGTCAGAAATTAAAGAAAGCAACACCGACGAAGGTGGGATTCGAACCCACGCGTGCTATGCACAATGGATTAGCAGTCCATCGCCTTAACCTCTCGGCCACCTCGTCGTTTGTGGTTGTGTGTCGATAGCAATTTCAAAGAAGCAAACACTTTCAGAGCACAAAAGAAGGCTTTTCTGACTTGTGGGTCCTGTAGTTACAGCAGGAGACACGATGGTCAGAAATTAAAGAAAGCAACACCGACGAAGGTGGGATTCGAACCCACGCGTGCTATGCACAATGGATTAGCAGTCCATCGCCTTAACCTCTCGGCCACCTTGTCGTTTGCGGTTGTGTGTCAATTGCGATTTCAAAGATGCAAACACTTTCACAGCACAAAAGGAGGCTTATCTGACTTGTGGGTCCTGCACTTACATCAGGAGACAGGATTGTCAGAAATTAAAGAAAGCAACACCGACGAAGGTGGGATTCGAACCCACGCGTGCTATGCACAATGGATTAGCAGTCCATCGCCTTAACCTCTCGGCCACCTCATCAATTACAGTTGTGTGTCAATTGCGATTTCAAAGATGCAAACACTTTCACAGCACAAAAGGAGGCTTATCTGACTTGTGGGTCCTGTAGTTAGAGCAGGAGACACGATGGTCAGAAATTAAAGAAAGCAACACCGACGAAGGTGGGATTCGAACCCACGCGTGCTATGCACAATGGATTAGCAGTCCATCGCCTTAACCTCTCGGCCACCTCGTCGTTTGTGGTTGTGTGTCGATAGCAATTTCAAAGAAGCAAACACTTTCACAGCACAAAAGAAGGCTTTTCTGACTTGTGGGTCCTGTAGTTACAGCAGGAGACACGATGGTCAGAAATTAAAGAAAGCAACACCGACGAAGGTGGGATTCGAACCCACGCGTGCTATGCACAATGGATTAGCAGTCCATCGCCTTAACCTCTCGGCCACCTCGTCGTTTGTGGTTGTGTGTCGATAGCAATTTCAAAGAAGCAAACACTTTCAGAGCACAAAAGAAGGCTTTTCTGACTTGTGGGTCCTGTAGTTACAGCAGGAGACACGATGGTCAGAAATTAAAGAAAGCAACACCGACGAAGGTGGGATTCGAACCCACGCGTGCTATGCACAATGGATTAGCAGTCCATCGCCTTAACCTCTCGGCCACCTCGTCGTTTGTGGTTGTGTGTCGATAGCAATTTCAAAGAAGCAAACACTTTCAGAGCACAAAAGAAGGCTTTTCTGACTTGTGGGTCCTGTAGTTACAGCAGGAGACACGATGGTCAGAAATTAAAGAAAGCAACACCGACGAAGGTGGGATTCGAACCCACGCGTGCTATGCACAATGGATTAGCAGTCCATCGCCTTAACCTCTCGGCCACCTCATCAATTACAGTTGTGTGTCAATTGCGATTTCAAAGATGCAAACACTTTCACAGCACAAAAGGAGGCTTATCTGACTTGTGGGTCCTGTAGTTACAGCAGGAGACACGATGGTCAGAAATTAAAGAAAGCAACACCGACGAAGGTGGGATTCGAACCCACGCGTGCTATGCACAATGGATTAGCAGTCCATCGCCTTAACCTCTCGGCCACCTCGTCGTTTGTGGTTGTGTGTCAATAACAATTTCAAAGAAGCAAACACTTTCACAGCACAAAAGAAGGCTTTTCTGACTTGTGGGTCCTGTAGTTACAGCAGGAGACACGATGGTCAGAAATTAAAGAAAGCAACACCGACGAAGGTGGGATTCGAACCCACGCGTGCTATGCACAATGGATTAGCAGTCCATCGCCTTAACCTCTCGGCCACCTCATCAATTACAGTTGTGTGTCAATTGCGATTTCAAAGATGCAAACACTTTCACAGCACAAAAGGAGGCTTATCTGACTTGTGGGTCCTGTAGTTAGAGCAGGAGACACGATGGTCAGAAATTAAAGAAAGCAACACCGACGAAGGTGGGATTCGAACCCACGCGTGCTATGCACAATGGATTAGCAGTCCATCGCCTTAACCTCTCTGCCACCACGTCGTTTGTGGTTGTGTGTCGATAGCAATTTCAAAGAAGCAAACACTTTCAGAGCACAAAAGAAGGCTTTTCTGACTTGTGGGTCCTGTAGTTACAGCAGGAGACACGATGGTCAGAAATTAAAGAAAGCAACACCGACGAAGGTGGGATTTGAACCCACGCGTGCTATGCACAATGGATTAGCAGTCCATCGTCTTAACCTCTCGGCCACCTCATCTTTTGTGGTTGTGTGTCGATAGCAATTTCAAAGAAGCAAACACTTTCAGAGCACAAAAGAAGGCTTTTCTGACTTGTGGGTCCTGTAGTTACAGCAGGAGACACGATGGTCAGAAATTAAAGAAAGCAACACCGACGAAGGTGGGATTCGAACCCACGCGTGCTATGCACAATGGATTAGCAGTCCATCGCCTTAACCTCTCGGCCACCTCGTCGTTTGTGGTTGAGTGTCGATAGCAATTTCAAAGAAGCAAACACTTTCAGAGCACAAAAGAAGGCTTTTCTGACTTGTGGGTCCTGTAGTTACAGCAGGAGACACGATGGTCAGAAATTAAAGAAAGCAACACCGACGAAGGTGGGATTCGAACCCACGCGTGCTATGCACAATGGATTAGCAGTCCATCGCCTTAACCTCTCGGCCACCTCATCAATTACAGTTGTGTGTCAATTGCGATTTCAAAGATGCAAACACTTTCACAGCACAAAAGGAGGCTTATCTGACTTGTGGGTCCTGTAGTTAGAGCAGGAGACACGATGGTCAGAAATTAAAGAAAGCAACACCGACGAAGGTGGGATTCGAACCCACGCGTGCTTTGCACAATGGATTAGCAGTCCATCGCCTTAACCTCTCGGCCACCTCGTCGTTTGTGGTTGTGTGTCGATAGCAATTTCAAAGAAGCAAACACTTTCACAGCACAAAAGAAGGCTTTTCTGACTTGTGGGTCCTGTAGTTACAGCAGGAGACACGATGGTCAGAAATTAAAGAAAGCAACACCGACGAAGGTGGGATTCGAACCCACGCGTGCTATGCACAATGGATTAGCAGTCCATCGCCTTAACCTCTCGGCCACCTCGTCGTTTGTGGTTGTGTGTCGATAGCAATTTCAAAGAAGCAAACACTTTCAGAGCACAAAAGAAGGCTTTTCTGACTTGTGGGTCCTGTAGTTACAGCAGGAGACACGATGGTCAGAAATTAAAGAAAGCAACACCGACGAAGGTGGGATTCGAACCCACGCGTGCTATGCACAATGGATTAGCAGTCCATCGCCTTAACCTCTCGGCCACCTCGTCGTTTGTGGTTGTGTGTCGATAGCAATTTCAAAGAAGCAAACACTTTCAGAGCACAAAAGAAGGCTTTTCTGACTTGTGGGTCCTGTAGTTACAGCAGGAGACACGATGGTCAGAAATTAAAGAAAGCAACACCGACGAAGGTGGGATTCGAACCCACGCGTGCTATGCACAATGGATTAGCAGTCCATCGCCTTAACCTCTCGGCCACCTCATCAATTACAGTTGTGTGTCAATTGCGATTTCAAAGATGCAAACACTTTCACAGCACAAAAGGAGGCTTATCTGACTTGTGGGTCCTGTAGTTACAGCAGGAGACACGATGGTCAGAAATTAAAGAAAGCAACACCGACGAAGGTGGGATTCGAACCCACGCGTGCTATGCACAATGGATTAGCAGTCCATCGCCTTAACCTCTCGGCCACCTCGTCGTTTGTGGTTGTGTGTCAATAACAATTTCAAAGAAGCAAACACTTTCACAGCACAAAAGAAGGCTTTTCTGACTTGTGGGTCCTGTAGTTACAGCAGGAGACACGATGGTCAGAAATTAAAGAAAGCAACACCGACGAAGGTGGGATTCGAACCCACGCGTGCTATGCACAATGGATTAGCAGTCCATCGCCTTAACCTCTCGGCCACCTCATCAATTACAGTTGTGTGTCAATTGCGATTTCAAAGATGCAAACACTTTCACAGCACAAAAGGAGGCTTATCTGACTTGTGGGTCCTGTAGTTAGAGCAGGAGACACGATGGTCAGAAATTAAAGAAAGCAACACCGACGAAGGTGGGATTCGAACCCACGCGTGCTATGCACAATGGATTAGCAGTCCATCGCCTTAACCTCTCTGCCACCACGTCGTTTGTGGTTGTGTGTCGATAGCAATTTCAAAGAAGCAAACACTTTCAGAGCACAAAAGAAGGCTTTTCTGACTTGTGGGTCCTGTAGTTACAGCAGGAGACACGATGGTCAGAAATTAAAGAAAGCAACACCGACGAAGGTGGGATTTGAACCCACGCGTGCTATGCACAATGGATTAGCAGTCCATCGTCTTAACCTCTCGGCCACCTCATCTTTTGTGGTTGTGTGTCGATAGCAATTTCAAAGAAGCAAACACTTTCACAGCACAAAAGAAGGCTTTTCTGACTTGTGGGTCCTGTAGTTACAGCAGGAGACTCGATGGTCAGAAATTAAAGAAAGCAACACCGACGAAGGTGGGATTCGAACCCACGCGTGCTATGCACAATGGATTAGCAGTCCATCGCCTTAACCTCTCGGCCACCTCGTCGTTTGTGGTTGTGTGTCGATAGCAATTTCAAAGAAGCAAACACTTTCAGAGCACAAAAGAAGGCTTTTCTGACTTGTGGGTCCTGTAGTTACAGCAGGAGACACGATGGTCAGAAATTAAAGAAAGCAACACCGACGAAGGTGGGATTCGAACCCACGCGTGCTATGCACAATGGATTAGCAGTCCATCGCCTTAACCTCTCGGCCACCTCATCAATTACAGTTGTGTGTCAATTGCGATTTCAAAGATGCAAACACTTTCACAGCACAAAAGGAGGCTTATCTGACTTGTGGGTCCTGTAGTTACAGCAGGAGACACGATGGTCAGAAATTAAAGAAAGCAACACCGACGAAGGTGGGATTCGAACCCACGCGTGCTATGCACAATGGATTAGCAGTCCATCGCCTTAACCTCTCGGCCACCTCGTCGTTTGTGGTTGTGTGTCGATAGCAATTTCAAAGAAGCAAACACTTTCAGAGCACAAAAGAAGGCTTTTCTGACTTGTGGGTCCTGTAGTTACAGCAGGAGACACGATGGTCAGAAATTAAAGAAAGCAACACCGACGAAGGTGGGATTCGAACCCACGCGTGCTATGCACAATGGATTAGCAGTCCATCGCCTTAACCTCTCGGCCACCTCGTCGTTTGTGGTTGTGTGTCGATAGCAATTTCAAAGAAGCAAACACTTTCAGAGCACAAAAGAAGGCTTTTCTGACTTGTGGGTCCTGTAGTTACAGCAGGAGACACGATGATCAGAAATTAAAGAAAGCAACACCGACGAAGGTGGGATTCAAACCCACGCGTGCTATGCACAATGGATTAGCAGTCCATCGCCTTAACCTCTCGGCCACCTCTTCGTTTGTGGTTGTGTGTCAATTGCGATTTCAAAGATGCAAACACTTTCACAGCACAAAAGGAGGCTTATCTGACTTGTGGGTCCTGCACTTACATCAGGAGACAGGATTGTCAGAAATTAAAGAAAGCAACACCGACGAAGGTGGGATTCGAACCCACGCGTGCTATGCACAATGGATTAGCAGTCCATCGCCTTAACCTCTCGGCCACCTCATCAATTACAGTTGTGTGTCAATTGCGATTTCAAAGATGCAAACACTTTCACAGCACAAAAGGAGGCTTATCTGACTTGTGGGTCCTGTAGTTACAGCAGGAGACACGATGGTAAGAAATTAAAGAAAGCAACACCGACGAAGGTGGGATTCGAACCCACGCGTGCTATGCACAATGGATTAGCAGTCCATCGCCTTAACCTCTCGGCCACCTCGTCGTTTGTGGTTGTGTGTCGATAGCAATTTCAAAGAAGCAAACACTTTCAGAGCACAAAAGAAGGCTTTTCTGACTTGTGGGTCCTGTAGTTACAGCAGGAGACACGATGGTCAGAAATTAAAGAAAGCAACACCGACGAAGGTGGGATTCGAACCCACGCGTGCTATGCACAATGGATTAGCAGTCCATCGCCTTAACCTCTCGGCCACCTCGTCGTTTGTGGTTGTGTGTCGATAGCAATTTCAAAGAAGCAAACACTTTCACAGAACAAAAGAAGGCTTTTCTGACTTGTGGGTCCTGTAGTTACAGCAGGAGACACGATTGTCAGAAATTAAAGAAAGCAACACCGACGAAGGTGGGATTCGAACCCACGCGTGCTATGCACAATGGATTAGCAGTTCATCGCCTTAACCTCTCGGCCACCTCGTCGTTTGTGGTTGTGTGTCGATTGCGATTTCAAAGATGCAAACACTTTCACAGCACAAAAGGAGGCTTATCTGACTTGTGGGTCCTGTAGTTACAGCAGGAGACACGATGGTCAGAAATTAAAGAAAGCAACACCGACGAAGGTGGGATTCGAACCCACGCGTGCTATGCACAATGGATTAGCAGTCCATCGCCTTAACCTCTCGGCCACCTCGTCGTTTGTGGTTGTGTGTCGATAGCAATTTCAAAGAAGCAAACACTTTCACAGCACAAAAGAAGGCTTTTCTGACTTGTGGGTCCTGTAGTTACAGCAGGAGACACGATGGTCAGAAATTAAAGAAAGCAACACCGACGAAGGTGGGATTCGAACCCACGCGTGCTATGCACAATGGATTAGCAGTCCATCGCCTTAACCTCTCGGCCACCTCGTCGTTTGTGGTTGTGTGTCGATAGCAATTTCAAAGAAGCAAACACTTTCACAGAACAAAAGAAGGCTTTTCTGACTTGTGGGTCCTGTAGTTACAGCAGGAGACACGATTGTCAGAAATTAAAGAAAGCAACACCGACGAAGGTGGGATTCGAACCCACGCGTGCTATGCACAATGGATTAGCAGTTCATCGCCTTAACCTCTCGGCCACCTCGTCGTTTGTGGTTGTGTGTCGATTGCGATTTCAAAGATGCAAACACTTTCACAGCACAAAAGCAGCCGTATATGACTTGTGGGTCCTGCACTTACACCAGGAGAAACGATTGTCAGAAATTAAAGAAAGCAACACCGACGAAGGTGGGATTCGAACCCACGCGTGCTATGCACAATGGATTAGCAGTCCATTGCCTTAACCTCTCGGCCACCTCGTTGTTTGTGGTTGTGTGTCGATTGCGATTTCAAAGATGCAAACACTTTCACAGCACAAAAGGAGGCTTCTCTGACTTGTGGGTCCTGCACTTATAACAGGAGACACGATTGTCAGAAATTAAAGAAAGCAACACCGACGAAGGTGGGATTCGAACCCACGCGTGCTATGCACAATGGATTAGCAGTCCATCGCCTTAACCTCTCGGCCACCTCGTCCTTTGTGGTTGAGTGTCGATAGCATTTTCAAAGAAGCAAACACTTTCAGAGCACAAAAGAAGGCTTTTCTGACTTGTGGGTCCTGTAGTTACAGCAGGAGACACGATGGTCAGAAATTAAAGAAAGCAACACCCACGAAGGTGGGATTCGAACCCACGCGTGCTATGCACAATGGATTAGCAGTCCATTGCCTTAACCTCTCGACCACCTCTTCGTTTGTGGTTGTGTGTCAATTGCGATTTCAAAGATGCAAACACTTTCACAGCACAAAAGGAGGCTTATCTGACTTGTGGGTCCTGCACTTACATCAGGAGACAGGATTGTCAGAAATTAAAGAAAGCAACACCGACGAAGGTGGGATTCGAACAAACGCGTGCTATGCACAATGGATTAGCAGCCCATCGCCTTAACCTCTCGGCCACCTCATCAATTACAGTTGTGTGTCAATTGCGATTTCAAAGATGCAAACACTTTCACAGCACAAAAGGAGGCTTATTTGACTTGTGGGTCCTGTAGTTACAGCAGGAGACACGATGGTCAGAAATTAAAGAAAGCAACACCGACGAAGGTGGGATTCGAACCCACGCGTGCTATGCACAATGGATTAGCAGTCCATCGCCTTAACCTCTCGGCCACCTCGTCGTTTGTGGTTGTGTGTCGATAGCAATTTCAAAGAAGCAAACACTTTCACAGCACAAAAGAAGGCTTTTCTGACTTGTGGGTCCTGTAGTTACAGCAGGAGACACGATGGTCAGAAATTAAAGAAAGCAACACCGACGAAGGTGGGATTCGAACCCACGCGTGCTATGCACAATGGATTAGCAGTCCATTGCCTTAACCTCTCGGCCACCTCGTCGTTTGTGGTTGTGTGTCGATTGCGATTTCAAAGATGCAAACACTTTCACAGCACAAAAGCAGCCGTATATGACTTGTGGGTCCTGCACTTACACCAGGAGAAACGATTGTCAGAAATTAAAGAAAGCAACACCGACGAAGGTGGGATTCGAACCCACGCGTGCTATGCACAATGGATTAGCAGTCCATTGCCTTAACCTCTCGGCCACCTCGTTGTTTGTGGTTGTGTGTCGATTGCGATTTCAAAGATGCAAACACTTTCACAGCACAAAAGGAGGCTTCTCTGACTTGTGGGTCCTGCACTTATAACAGGAGACACGATTGTCAGAAATTAAAGAAAGCAACACCGACGAAGGTGGGATTCGAACCCACGCGTGCTATGCACAATGGATTAGCAGTCCATCGCCTTAACCTCTCGGCCACCTCGTCATTTGTGGTTGTGTGTCGATAGCAATTTCAAAGAAGCAAACACTTTCAGAGCACAAAAGAAGGCTTTTCTGACTTGTGGGTCCTGTAGTTACAGCAGGAGACACGATGGTCAGAAATTAAAGAAAGCAACACCGACGAAGGTGGGATTCGAACCCACGCGTGCTATGCACAATGGATTAGCAGTCCATCGCCTTAACCTCTCGGCCACCTCGTCCTTTGTGGTTGAGTGTCGATAGCATTTTCAAAGAAGCAAACACTTTCAGAGCACAAAAGAAGGCTTTTCTGACTTGTGGGTCCTGTAGTTACAGCAGGAGACACGATGGTCAGAAATTAAAGAAAGCAACACCCACGAAGGTGGGATTCGAACCCACGCGTGCTATGCACAATGGATTAGCAGTCCATTGCCTTAACCTCTCGACCACCTCTTCGTTTGTGGTTGTGTGTCAATTGCGATTTCAAAGATGCAAACACTTTCACAGCACAAAAGGAGGCTTATCTGACTTGTGGGTCCTGCACTTACATCAGGAGACAGGATTGTCAGAAATTAAAGAAAGCAACACCGACGAAGGTGGGATTCGAACAAACGCGTGCTATGCACAATGGATTAGCAGCCCATCGCCTTAACCTCTCGGCCACCTCATCAATTACAGTTGTGTGTCAATTGCGATTTCAAAGATGCAAACACTTTCACAGCACAAAAGGAGGCTTATTTGACTTGTGGGTCCTGTAGTTACAGCAGGAGACACGATGGTCAGAAATTAAAGAAAGCAACACCGACGAAGGTGGGATTCGAACCCACGCGTGCTATGCACAATGGATTAGCAGTCCATCGCCTTAACCTCTCGGCCACCTCGTCGTTTGTGGTTGTGTGTCGATAGCAATTTCAAAGAAGCAAACACTTTCACAGCACAAAAGAAGGCTTTTCTGACTTGTGGGTCCTGTAGTTACAGCAGGAGACACGATGGTCAGAAATTAAAGAAAGCAACACCGACGAAGGTGGGATTCGAACCCACGCGTGCTATGCACAATGGATTAGCAGTCCATTGCCTTAACCTCTCGGCCACCTCGTCGTTTGTGGTTGTGTGTCGATTGCGATTTCAAAGATGCAAACACTTTCACAGCACAAAAGCAGCCGTATATGACTTGTGGGTCCTGCACTTACACCAGGAGAAACGATTGTCAGAAATTAAAGAAAGCAACACCGACGAAGGTGGGATTCGAACCCACGCGTGCTATGCACAATGGATTAGCAGTCCATTGCCTTAACCTCTCGGCCACCTCGTTGTTTGTGGTTGTGTGTCGATTGCGATTTCAAAGATGCAAACACTTTCACAGCACAAAAGGAGGCTTCTCTGACTTGTGGGTCCTGCACTTATAACAGGAGACACGATTGTCAGAAATTAAAGAAAGCAACACCGACGAAGGTGGGATTCGAACCCACGCGTGCTATGCACAATGGATTAGCAGTCCATCGCCTTAACCTCTCGGCCACCTCGTCATTTGTGGTTGTGTGTCGATAGCAATTTCAAAGAAGCAAACACTTTCAGAGCACAAAAGAAGGCTTTTCTGACTTGTGGGTCCTGTAGTTACAGCAGGAGACACGATGGTCAGAAATTAAAGAAACCAACACCGACGAAGGTGGGATTCGAACCCACGCGTGCTATGCACAATGGATTAGCAGTCCATCGCCTTAACCTCTCGGCCACCTCGTCCTTTGTGGTTGAGTGTCGATAGCATTTTCAAAGAAGCAAACACTTTCAGAGCACAAAAGAAGGCTTTTCTGACTTGTGGGTCCTGTAGTTACAGCAGGAGACACGATGGTCAGAAATTAAAGAAAGCAACACCGACGAAGGTGGGATTCGAACCCACGCGTGCTATGCACAATGGATTAGCAGTCCATTGCCTTAACCTCTCGACCACCTCTTCGTTTGTGGTTGTGTGTCAATTGCGATTTCAAAGATGCAAACACTTTCACAGCACAAAAGGAGGCTTATCTGACTTGTGGGTCCTGCACTTACATCAGGAGACAGGATTGTCAGAAATTAAAGAAAGCAACACCGACGAAGGTGGGATTCGAACAAACGCGTGCTATGCACAATGGATTAGCAGCCCATCGCCTTAACCTCTCGGCCACCTCATCAATTACAGTTGTGTGTCAATTGCGATTTCAAAGATGCAAACACTTTCACAGCACAAAAGGAGGCTTATTTGACTTGTGGGTCCTGTAGTTACAGCAGGAGACACGATGGTCAGAAATTAAAGAAAGCAACACCGACGAAGGTGGGATTCGAACCCACGCGTGCTATGCACAATGGATTAGCAGTCCATCGCCTTAACCTCTCGGCCACCTCGTCGTTTGTGGTTGTGTGTCGATAGCAATTTCAAAGAAGCAAACACTTTCACAGCACAAAAGAAGGCTTTTCTGACTTGTGGGTCCTGTAGTTACAGCAGGAGACACGATGGTCAGAAATTAAAGAAAGCAACACCGACGAAGGTGGGATTCGAACCCACGCGTGCTATGCACAATGGATTAGCAGTCCATCGCCTTAACCTCTCGGCCACCTCGTCGTTTGTGGTTGTGTGTCGATAGCAATTTCAAAGAAGCAAACACTTTCACAGAACAAAAGAAGGCTTTTCTGACTTGTGGGTCCTGTAGTTACAGCAGGAGACACGATTGTCAGAAATTAAAGAAAGCAACACCGACGAAGGTGGGATTCGAACCCACGCGTGCTATGCACAATGGATTAGCAGTCCATCGCCTTAACCTCTCGGCCACCTCGTCGTTTGTGGTTGTGTGTCGATTGCGATTTCAAAGATGCAAACACTTTCACAGCACAAAAGGAGGCTTATCTGACTTGTGGGTCCTGTAGTTACAGCAGGAGACACGATGGTCAGAAATTAAAGAAAGCAACACCGACGAAGGTGGGATTCGAACCCACGCGTGCTATGCACAATGGATTAGCAGTCCATCGCCTTAACCTCTCGGCCACCTCGTCGTTTGTGGTTGTGTGTCGATAGCAATTTCAAAGAAGCAAACACTTTCACAGCACAAAAGAAGGCTTTTCTGACTTGTGGGTCCTGTAGTTACAGCAGGAGACACGATGGTCAGAAATTAAAGAAAGCAACACCGACGAAGGTGGGATTCGAACCCACGCGTGCTATGCACAATGGATTAGCAGTCCATCGCCTTAACCTCTCGGCCACCTCGTCGTTTGTGGTTGTGTGTCGATAGCAATTTCAAAGAAGCAAACACTTTCAGAGCACAAAAGAAGGCTTTTCTGACTTGTGGGTCCTGTAGTTACAGCAGGAGACACGATGGTCAGAAATTAAAGAAAGCAACACCGACGAAGGTGGGATTCGAACCCACGCGTGCTATGCACAATGGATTAGCAGTCCATCGCCTTAACCTCTCGGCCACCTTGTCGTTTGTGGTTGTGTGTCGATAGCAATTTCAAAGAAGCATACACTTTCAGAGCACAAAAGAAGGCTTTTCTGACTTGTGGGTCCTGTAGTTACAGCAGGAGACACGATGGTCAGAAATTAAAGAAAGCAACACCGACGAAGGTGGGATTCGAACCCACGCGTGCTATGCACAATGGATTAGCAGTCCATTGCCTTAACCTCTCGACCACCTCTTCGTTTGTGGTTGTGTGTCAATTGCGATTTCAAAGATGCAAACACTTTCACAGCACAAAAGGAGGCTTATCTGACTTGTGGGTCCTGCACTTACATCAGGAGACAGGATTGTCAGAAATTAAAGAAAGCAACACCGACGAAGGTGGGATTCGAACAAACGCGTGCTATGCACAATGGATTAGCAGCCCATCGCCTTAACCTCTCGGCCACCTCATCAATTACAGTTGTGTGTCAATTGCGATTTCAAAGATGCAAACACTTTCACAGCACAAAAGGAGGCTTATCTGACTTGTGGGTCCTGTAGTTACAGCAGGAGACACGATGGTCAGAAATTAAAGAAAGCAACACCGACGAAGGTGGGATTCGAACCCACGCGTGCTATGCACAATGGATTAGCAGTCCATCGCCTTAACCTCTCGGCCACCTCGTCGTTTGTGGTTGTGTGTCGATAGCAATTTCAAAGAAGCAAACACTTTCACAGCACAAAAGAAGGCTTTTCTGACTTGTGGGTCCTGTAGTTACAGCAGGAGACACGATGGTCAGAAATTAAAGAAAGCAACACCGACGAAGGTGGGATTCGAACCCACGCGTGCTATGCACAATGGATTAGCAGTCCATCGCCTTAACCTCTCGGCCACCTCGTCGTTTGTGGTTGTGTGTCGATAGCAATTTCAAAGAAGCAAACACTTTCACAGAACAAAAGAAGGCTTTTCTGACTTGTGGGTCCTGTAGTTACAGCAGGAGACACGATTGTCAGAAATTAAAGAAAGCAACACCGACGAAGGTGGGATTCGAACCCACGCGTGCTATGCACAATGGATTAGCAGTTCATCGCCTTAACCTCTCGGCCACCTCGTCGTTTGTGGTTGTGTGTCGATTGCGATTTCAAAGATGCAAACACTTTCACAGCACAAAAGCAGCCGTATATGACTTGTGGGTCCTGCACTTACACCAGGAGAAACGATTGTCAGAAATTAAAGAAAGCAACACCGACGAAGGTGGGATTCGAACCCACGCGTGCTATGCACAATGGATTAGCAGTCCATTGCCTTAACCTCTCGGCCACCTCGTTGTTTGTGGTTGTGTGTCGATTGCGATTTCAAAGATGCAAACACTTTCACAGCACAAAAGGAGGCTTCTCTGACTTGTGGGTCCTGCACTTATAACAGGAGACACGATTGTCAGAAATTAAAGAAAGCAACACCGACGAAGGTGGGATTCGAACCCACGCGTGCTATGCACAATGGATTAGCAGTCCATCGCCTTAACCTCTCGGCCACCTCGTCATTTGTGGTTGTGTGTCGATAGCAATTTCAAAGAAGCAAACACTTTCAGAGCACAAAAGAAGGCTTTTCTGACTTGTGGGTCCTGTAGTTACAGCAGGAGACACGATGGTCAGAAATTAAAGAAAGCAACACCGACGAAGGTGGGATTCGAACCCACGCGTGCTATGCACAATGGATTAGCAGTCCATCGCCTTAACCTCTCGGCCACCTCGTCCTTTGTGGTTGAGTGTCGATAGCATTTTCAAAGAAGCAAACACTTTCAGAGCACAAAAGAAGGCTTTTCTGACTTGTGGGTCCTGTAGTTACAGCAGGAGACACGATGGTCAGAAATTAAAGAAAGCAACACCGACGAAGGTGGGATTCGAACCCACGCGTGCTATGCACAATGAATTAGCAGTCCATCGCCTTAACCTCTCGGCCACCTCGTCGTTTGTGGTTGTGTGTCGATAGCAATTTCAAAGAAGCAAACACTTTCAGAGCACAAAAGAAGGCTTTTCTGACTTGTGGGTCCTGTAGTTACAGCAGGAGACACGATGGTTGGAAATTAAAGAAAGCAACACCGACGAAGGTGGGATTCGAACCCACGCGTGCTATGCACAATGGATTAGCAGTCCATCGCCTTAACCTCTCGGCCACCTTGTCGTTTGCGGTTGTGTGTCAATTGCGATTTCAAAGATGCAAACACTTTCACAGCACAAAAGGAGGCTTATCTGACTTGTGGGTCCTGCACTTACATCAGGAGACAGGATTGACAGAAATTAAAGAAAGCAACACCGACGAAGGTGGGATTCGAACCCACGCGTGCTATGCACAATGGATTAGCAGTCCATCGCCTTAACCTCTCGGCCACCTCATCAATTACAGTTGTGTGTCAATTGCGATTTCAAAGATGCAAACACTTTCACAGCACAAAAGGAGGCTTATCTGACTTGTGGGTCCTGTAGTTAGAGCAGGAGACACGATGGTCAGAAATTAAAGAAAGCAACACCGACGAAGGTGGGATTCGAACCCACGCGTGCTACGCACAATGGATTAGCAGTCCATCGCCTTAACCTCTCGGCCACCTCGTCGTTTGTGGTTGTGTGTCGATAGCAATTTCAAAGAAGCAAACACTTTCACAGCACAAAAGAAGGCTTTTCTGACTTGTGGGTCCTGTAGTTACAGCAGGAGACACGATGGTCAGAAATTAAAGAAAGCAACACCGACGAAGGTGGGATTCGAACCCACGCGTGCTATGCACAATGGATTAGCAGTCCATCGCCTTAACCTCTCGGCCACCTCGTCGTTTGTGGTTGTGTGTCGATAGCAATTTCAAAGAAGCAAACACTTTCAGAGCACAAAAGAAGGCTTTTCTGACTTGTGGGTCCTGTAGTTACAGCAGGAGACACGATGGTCAGAAATTAAAGAAAGCAACACCGACGAAGGTGGGATTCGAACCCACGCGTGCTACGCACAATGGATTAGCAGTCCATCGCCTTAACCTCTCGGCCACCTCGTCGTTTGTGGTTGTGTGTCGATAGCAATTTCAAAGAAGCAAACACTTTCAGAGCACAAAAGAAGGCTTTTCTGACTTGTGGGTCCTGTAGTTACAGCAGGAGACACGATGGTCAGAAATTAAAGAAAGCAACACCGACGAAGGTGGGATTCGAACCCACGCGTGCTATGCACAATGGATTAGCAGTCCATCGCCTTAACCTCTCGGCCACCTCATCAATTACAGTTGTGTGTCAATTGCGATTTCAAAGATGCAAACACTTTCACAGCACAAAAGGAGGCTTATCTGACTTGTGGGTCCTGTAGTTACAGCAGGAGACACGATGGTCAGAAATTAAAGAAAGCAACACCGACGAAGGTGGGATTCGAACCCACGCGTGCTATGCACAATGGATTAGCAGTCCATCGCCTTAACCTCTCGGCCACCTCATCAATTACAGTTGTGTGTCAATTGCGATTTCAAAGATGCAAACACTTTCACAGCACAAAAGGAGGCTTATCTGACTTGTGGGTCCTGTAGTTAGAGCAGGAGACACGATGGTCAGAAATTAAAGAAAGCAACACCGACGAAGGTGGGATTCGAACCCACGCGTGCTATGCACAATGGATTAGCAGTCCATCGCCTTAACCTCTCTGCCACCACGTCGTTTGTGGTTGTGTGTCGATAGCAATTTCAAAGAAGCAAACACTTTCAGAGCACAAAAGAAGGCTTTTCTGACTTGTGGGTCCTGTAGTTACAGCAGGAGACACGATGGTCAGAAATTAAAGAAAGCAACACCGACGAAGGTGGGATTTGAACCCACGCGTGCTATGCACAATGGATTAGCAGTCCATCGTCTTAACCTCTCGGCCACCTCATCTTTTGTGGTTGTGTGTCGATAGCAATTTCAAAGAAGCAAACACTTTCAGAGCACAAAAGAAGGCTTTTCTGACTTGTGGGTCCTGTAGTTACAGCAGGAGACACGATGGTCAGAAATTAAAGAAAGCAACACCGACGAAGGTGGGATTCGAACCCACGCGTGCTATGCACAATGGATTAGCAGTCCATCGCCTTAACCTCTCGGCCACCTCGTCGTTTGTGGTTGAGTGTCGATAGCAATTTCAAAGAAGCAAACACTTTCAGAGCACAAAAGAAGGCTTTTCTGACTTGTGGGTCCTGTAGTTACAGCAGGAGACACGATGGTCAGAAATTAAAGAAAGCAACACCGACGAAGGTGGGATTCGAACCCACGCGTGCTATGCACAATGGATTAGCAGTCCATCGCCTTAACCTCTCGGCCACCTCATCAATTACAGTTGTGTGTCAATTGCGATTTCAAAGATGCAAACACTTTCACAGCACAAAAGGAGGCTTATCTGACTTGTGGGTCCTGTAGTTACAGCAGGAGACACGATGGTCAGAAATGAAAGAAAGCAACACCGACGAAGGTGGGATTCGAACCCACGCGTGCTATGCACAATGGATTAGCAGTCCATCGCCTTAACCTCTCGGCCACCTCGTCGTTTGTGGTTGTGTGTCGATAGCAATTTCAAAGAAGCAAACACTTTCACAGCACAAAAGAAGGCTTTTCTGACTTGTGGGTCCTGTAGTTACAGCAGGAGACTCGATGGTCAGAAATTAAAGAAAGCAACACCGACGAAGGTGGGATTCGAACCCACGCGTGCTATGCACAATGGATTAGCAGTCCATCGCCTTAACCTCTCGGCCACCTCGTCGTTTGTGGTTGTGTGTCGATAGCAATTTCAAAGAAGCAAACACTTTCAGAGCACAAAAGAAGGCTTTTCTGACTTGTGGGTCCTGTAGTTACAGCAGGAGACACGATGGTCAGAAATTAAAGAAAGCAACACCGACGAAGGTGGGATTCGAACCCACGCGTGCTATGCACAATGGATTAGCAGTCCATCGCCTTAACCTCTCGGCCACCTCGTCGTTTGTGGTTGTGTGTCGATAGCAATTTCAAAGAAGCAAACACTTTCACAGCACAAAAGAAGGCTTTTCTGACTTGTGGGTCCTGTAGTTACAGCAGGAGACACGATGGTCAGAAATTAAAGAAAGCAACACCGACGAAGGTGGGATTCGAACCCACGCGTGCTATGCACAATGGATTAGCAGTCCATCGCCTTAACCTCTCGGCCACCTCATCAATTACAGTTGTGTGTCAATTGCGATTTCAAAGATGCAAACACTTTCACAGCACAAAAGGAGGCTTATCTGACTTGTGGGTCCTGTAGTTAGAGCAGGAGACACGATGGTCAGAAATTAAAGAAAGCAACACCGACGAAGGTGGGATTCGAACCCACGCGTGCTATGCACAATGGATTAGCAGTCCATCGCCTTAACCTCTCTGCCACCACGTCGTTTGTGGTTGTGTGTCGATAGCAATTTCAAAGAAGCAAACACTTTCAGAGCACAAAAGAAGGCTTTTCTGACTTGTGGGTCCTGTAGTTACAGCAGGAGACACGATGGTCAGAAATTAAAGAAAGCAACACCGACGAAGGTGGGATTTGAACCCACGCGTGCTATGCACAATGGATTAGCAGTCCATCGTCTTAACCTCTCGGCCACCTCATCTTTTGTGGTTGTGTGTCGATAGCAATTTCAAAGAAGCAAACACTTTCAGAGCACAAAAGAAGGCTTTTCTGACTTGTGGGTCCTGTAGTTACAGCAGGAGACACGATGGTCAGAAATTAAAGAAAGCAACACCGACGAAGGTGGGATTCGAACCCACGCGTGCTATGCACAATGGATTAGCAGTCCATCGCCTTAACCTCTCGGCCACCTCGTCGTTTGTGGTTGAGTGTCGATAGCAATTTCAAAGAAGCAAACACTTTCAGAGCACAAAAGAAGGCTTTTCTGACTTGTGGGTCCTGTAGTTACAGCAGGAGACACGATGGTCAGAAATTAAAGAAAGCAACACCGACGAAGGTGGGATTCGAACCCACGCGTGCTATGCACAATGGATTAGCAGTCCATCGCCTTAACCTCTCGGCCACCTCATCAATTACAGTTGTGTGTCAATTGCGATTTCAAAGATGCAAACACTTTCACAGCACAAAAGGAGGCTTATCTGACTTGTGGGTCCTGTAGTTACAGCAGGAGACACGATGGTCAGAAATGAAAGAAAGCAACACCGACGAAGGTGGGATTCGAACCCACGCGTGCTATGCACAATGGATTAGCAGTCCATCGCCTTAACCTCTCGGCCACCTCGTCGTTTGTGGTTGTGTGTCGATAGCAATTTCAAAGAAGCAAACACTTTCACAGCACAAAAGAAGGCTTTTCTGACTTGTGGGTCCTGTAGTTACAGCAGGAGACTCGATGGTCAGAAATTAAAGAAAGCAACACCGACGAAGGTGGGATTCGAACCCACGCGTGCTATGCACAATGGATTAGCAGTCCATCGCCTTAACCTCTCGGCCACCTCATCAATTACAGTTGTGTGTCAATTGCGATTTCAAAGATGCAAACACTTTCACAGCACAAAAGGAGGCTTATCTGACTTGTGGGTCCTGTAGTTACAGCAGGAGACACGATGGTCAGAAATGAAAGAAAGCAACACCGACGAAGGTGGGATTCGAACCCACGCGTGCTATGCACAATGGATTAGCAGTCCATCGCCTTAACCTCTCGGCCACCTCGTCGTTTGTGGTTGTGTGTCGATAGCAATTTCAAAGAAGCAAACACTTTCACAGCACAAAAGAAGGCTTTTCTGACTTGTGGGTCCTGTAGTTACAGCAGGAGACTCGATGGTCAGAAATTAAAGAAAGCAACACCGACGAAGGTGGGATTCGAACCCACGCGTGCTATGCACAATGGATTAGCAGTCCATCGCCTTAACCTCTCGGCCACCTCGTCGTTTGTGGTTGTGTGTCGATAGCAATTTCAAAGAAGCAAACACTTTCAGAGCACAAAAGAAGGCTTTTCTGACTTGTGGGTCCTGTAGTTACAGCAGGAGACACGATGGTCAGAAATTAAAGAAAGCAACACCGACGAAGGTGGGATTCGAACCCACGCGTGCTATGCACAATGGATTAGCAGTCCATCGCCTTAACCTCTCGGCCACCTCGTCGTTTGTGGTTGTGTGTCGATAGCAATTTCAAAGAAGCAAACACTTTCACAGCACAAAAGAAGGCTTTTCTGACTTGTGGGTCCTGTAGTTACAGCAGGAGACACGATGGTCAGAAATTAAAGAAAGCAACACCGACGAAGGTGGGATTCGAACCCACGCGTGCTATGCACAATGGATTAGCAGTCCATCGCCTTAACCTCTCGGCCACCTCATCAATTACAGTTGTGTGTCAATTGCGATTTCAAAGATGCAAACACTTTCACAGCACAAAAGGAGGCTTATCTGACTTGTGGGTCCTGTAGTTAGAGCAGGAGACACGATGGTCAGAAATTAAAGAAAGCAACACCGACGAAGGTGGGATTCGAACCCACGCGTGCTATGCACAATGGATTAGCAGTCCATCGCCTTAACCTCTCTGCCACCACGTCGTTTGTGGTTGTGTGTCGATAGCAATTTCAAAGAAGCAAACACTTTCAGAGCACAAAAGAAGGCTTTTCTGACTTGTGGGTCCTGTAGTTACAGCAGGAGACACGATGGTCAGAAATTAAAGAAAGCAACACCGACGAAGGTGGGATTTGAACCCACGCGTGCTATGCACAATGGATTAGCAGTCCATCGTCTTAACCTCTCGGCCACCTCATCTTTTGTGGTTGTGTGTCGATAGCAATTTCAAAGAAGCAAACACTTTCAGAGCACAAAAGAAGGCTTTTCTGACTTGTGGGTCCTGTAGTTACAGCAGGAGACACGATGGTCAGAAATTAAAGAAAGCAACACCGACGAAGGTGGGATTCGAACCCACGCGTGCTATGCACAATGGATTAGCAGTCCATCGCCTTAACCTCTCGGCCACCTCGTCGTTTGTGGTTGAGTGTCGATAGCAATTTCAAAGAAGCAAACACTTTCAGAGCACAAAAGAAGGCTTTTCTGACTTGTGGGTCCTGTAGTTACAGCAGGAGACACGATGGTCAGAAATTAAAGAAAGCAACACCGACGAAGGTGGGATTCGAACCCACGCGTGCTATGCACAATGGATTAGCAGTCCATCGCCTTAACCTCTCGGCCACCTCATCAATTACAGTTGTGTGTCAATTGCGATTTCAAAGATGCAAACACTTTCACAGCACAAAAGGAGGCTTATCTGACTTGTGGGTCCTGTAGTTACAGCAGGAGACACGATGGTCAGAAATGAAAGAAAGCAACACCGACGAAGGTGGGATTCGAACCCACGCGTGCTATGCACAATGGATTAGCAGTCCATCGCCTTAACCTCTCGGCCACCTCGTCGTTTGTGGTTGTGTGTCGATAGCAATTTCAAAGAAGCAAACACTTTCACAGCACAAAAGAAGGCTTTTCTGACTTGTGGGTCCTGTAGTTACAGCAGGAGACTCGATGGTCAGAAATTAAAGAAAGCAACACCGACGAAGGTGGGATTCGAACCCACGCGTGCTATGCACAATGGATTAGCAGTCCATCGCCTTAACCTCTCGGCCACCTCGTCGTTTGTGGTTGTGTGTCGATAGCAATTTCAAAGAAGCAAACACTTTCAGAGCACAAAAGAAGGCTTTTCTGACTTGTGGGTCCTGTAGTTACAGCAGGAGACACGATGGTCAGAAATTAAAGAAAGCAACACCGACGAAGGTGGGATTCGAACCCACGCGTGCTATGCACAATGGATTAGCAGTCCATCGCCTTAACCTCTCGGCCACCTCATCAATTACAGTTGTGTGTCAATTGCGATTTCAAAGATGCAAACACTTTCACAGCACAAAAGGAGGCTTATCTGACTTGTGGGTCCTGTAGTTACAGCAGGAGACACGATGGTCAGAAATTAAAGAAAGCAACACCGACGAAGGTGGGATTCGAACCCACGCGTGCTATGCACAATGGATTAGCAGTCCATCGCCTTAACCTCTCGGCCACCTCGTCGTTTGTGGTTGTGTGTCGATAGCAATTTCAAAGAAGCAAACACTTTCACAGCACAAAAGAAGGCTTTTCTGACTTGTGGGTCCTGTAGTTACAGCAGGAGACTCGATGGTCAGAAATTAAAGAAAGCAACACCGACGAAGGTGGGATTCGAACCCACGCGTGCTATGCACAATGGATTAGCAGTCCATCGCCTTAACCTCTCGGCCACCTCGTCGTTTGTGGTTGTGTGTCGATAGCAATTTCAAAGAAGCAAACACTTTCAGAGCACAAAAGAAGGCTTTTCTGACTTGTGGGTCCTGTAGTTACAGCAGGAGACACGATGGTCAGAAATTAAAGAAAGCAACACCGACGAAGGTGGGATTCGAACCCACGCGTGCTATGCACAATGGATTAGCAGTCCATCGCCTTAACCTCTCGGCCACCTCATCAATTACAGTTGTGTGTCAATTGCGATTTCAAAGATGCAAACACTTTCACAGCACAAAAGGAGGCTTATCTGACTTGTGGGTCCTGTAGTTACAGCAGGAGACACGATGGTCAGAAATTAAAGAAAGCAACACCGACGAAGGTGGGATTCGAACCTACGCGTGCTATGCACAATGGATTAGCAGTCCATCGCCTTAACCTCTCGGCCACCTCGTCGTTTGTGGTTGTGTGTCGATAGCAATTTCAAAGAAGCAAACACTTTCAGAGCACAAAAGAAGGCTTTTCTGACTTGTGGGTCCTGTAGTTACAGCAGGAGACACGATGGTCAGAAATTAAAGAAAGCAACACCGACGAAGGTGGGATTCGAACCCACGCGTGCTATGCACAATGGATTAGCAGTCCATCACCTTAACCTCTCGGCCACCTCGTCGTTTGTGGTTGTGTGTCAATTGCGATTTCAAAGATGCAAACACTTTCACAGCACAAAAGGAGGCTTATCTGACTTGTGGGTCCTGCACTTACATCAGGAGACAGGATTGTCAGAAATTAAAGAAAGCAACAGCGACGAAGGTGGGATTCGAACCCACGCGTGCTATGCACAATGGATTAGCAGTCCATCGCCTTAACCTCTCGGCCACCTCATCAATTACAGTTGTGTGTCAATTGCGATTTCAAAGATGCAAACACTTTCACAGCACAAAAGGAGGCTTATCTGACTTGTGGGTCCTGTAGTTACAGCAGGAGACACGATGGTCAGAAATGAAAGAAAGCAACACCGACGAAGGTGGGAATCGAACCCACGCGTGCTATGCACAATGGATTAGCAGTCCATCGCCTTAACCTCTCGGCCACCTCGTCGTTTGTGGTTGTGTGTCGATAGCAATTTCAAAGAAGCAAACACTTTCACAGCACAAAAGAAGGCTTTTCTGACTTGTGGGTCCTGTAGTTACAGCAGGAGACACGATGGTCAGAAATTAAAGAAAGCAACACCGACGAAGGTGGGATTCGAACCCACGCGTGCTATGCACAATGGATTAGCAGTCCATCGCCTTAACCTCTCGGCCACCTCGTCGTTTGTGGTTGTGTGTCGATAGCAATTTCAAAGAAGCAAACACTTTCAGAGCACAAAAGAAGGCTTTTCTGACTTGTGGGTCCTGTAGTTACAGCAGGAGACACGATGGTCAGAAATTAAAGAAAGCAACACCGACGAAGGTGGGATTCGAACCCACGCGTGCTATGCACAATGGATTAGCAGTCCATCGCCTTAACCTCTCGGCCACCTCATCAATTACAGTTGTGTGTCAATTGCGATTTCAAAGATGCAAACACTTTCACAGCACAAAAGGAGGCTTATCTGACTTGTGGGTCCTGTAGTTACAGCAGGAGACACGATGGTCAGAAATTAAAGAAAGCAACACCGACGAAGGTGGGATTCGAACCCACGCGTGCTATGCACAATGGATTAGCAGTCCATCGCCTTAACCTCTCGGCCACCTCGTCGTTTGTGGTTGTGTGTCGATAGCAATTTCAAAGAAGCAAACACTTTCACAGCACAAAAGAAGGCTTTTCTGACTTGTGGGTCCTGTAGTTACAGCAGGAGACACGATGGTCAGAAATTAAAGAAAGCAACACCGACGAAGGTGGGATTCGAACCCACGCGTGCTATGCACAATGGATTAGCAGTCCATCGCCTTAACCTCTCGGCCACCTCGTCGTTTGTGGTTGTGTGTCGATAGCAATTTCAAAGAAGCAAACACTTTCAGAGCACAAAAGAAGGCTTTTCTGACTTGTGGGTCCTGTAGTTACAGCAGGAGACACGATGGTCAGAAATTAAAGAAAGCAACACCGACGAAGGTGGGATTCGAACCCACGCGTGCTATGCACAATGGATTAGCAGTCCATCGCCTTAACCTCTCGGCCACCTCGTCGTTTGTGGTTGTGTGTCGATAGCAATTTCAAAGAAGCAAACACTTTCAGAGCACAAAAGAAGGCTTTTCTGACTTGTGGGTCCTATAGTTACAGCAGGAGACACGATGGTCAGAAATTAAAGAAAGCAACACCGACGAAGGTGGGATTCGAACCCACGCGTGCTATGCACAATGGATTAGCAGTCCATCGCCTTAACCTCTCGGCCACCTCTTCGTTTGTGGTTGTGTGTCAATTGCGATTTCAAAGATGCAAACACTTTCACAGCACAAAAGGAGGCTTATCTGACTTGTGGGTCCTGCACTTACATCAGGAGACAGGATTGTCAGAAATTAAAGAAAGCAACACCGACGAAGGTGGGATTCGAACCCACGCGTGCTATGCACAATGGATTAGCAGTCCATCGCCTTAACCTCTCGGCCACCTCATCAATTACAGTTGTGTGTCAATTGCGATTTCAAAGATGCAAACACTTTCACAGCACAAAAGGAGGCTTATCTGACTTGTGGGTCCTGTAGTTACAGCAGGAGACACGATGGTAAGAAATTAAAGAAAGCAACACCGACGAAGGTGGGATTCGAACCCACGCGTGCTATGCACAATGGATTAGCAGTCCATCGCCTTAACCTCTCGGCCACCTCGTCGTTTGTGGTTGTGTGTCGATAGCAATTTCAAAGAAGCAAACACTTTCACAGCACAAAAGAAGGCTTTTCTGACTTGTGGGTCCTGTAGTTACAGCAGGAGACACGATGGTCAGAAATTAAAGAAAGCAACACCGACGAAGGTGGGATTCGAACCCACGCGTGCTATGCACAATGGATTAGCAGTCCATCGCCTTAACCTCTCGGCCACCTCGTCGTTTGTGGTTGTGTGTCGATAGCAATTTCAAAGAAGCAAACACTTTCACAGAACAAAAGAAGGCTTTTCTGACTTGTGGGTCCTGTAGTTACAGCAGGAGACACGATTGTCAGAAATTAAAGAAAGCAACACCGACGAAGGTGGGATTCGAACCCACGCGTGCTATGCACAATGGATTAGCAGTTCATCGCCTTAACCTCTCGGCCACCTCGTCGTTTGTGGTTGTGTGTCGATTGCGATTTCAAAGATGCAAACACTTTCACAGCACAAAAGGAGGCTTATCTGACTTGTGGGTCCTGTAGTTACAGCAGGAGACACGATGGTCAGAAATTAAAGAAAGCAACACCGACGAAGGTGGGATTCGAACCCACGCGTGCTATGCACAATGGATTAGCAGTCCATCGCCTTAACCTCTCGGCCACCTCGTCGTTTGTGGTTGTGTGTCGATAGCAATTTCAAAGAAGCAAACACTTTCACAGCACAAAAGAAGGCTTTTCTGACTTGTGGGTCCTGTAGTTACAGCAGGAGACACGATGGTCAGAAATTAAAGAAAGCAACACCGACGAAGGTGGGATTCGAACCCACGCGTGCTATGCACAATGGATTAGCAGTCCATCGCCTTAACCTCTCGGCCACCTCGTCGTTTGTGGTTGTGTGTCGATAGCAATTTCAAAGAAGCAAACACTTTCAGAGCACAAAAGAAGGCTTATCTGACTTGTGGGTCCTGTAGTTACAGCAGGAGACACGATGGTCAGAAATTAAAGAAAGCAACACCGACGAAGGTGGGATTCGAACCCACGCGTGCTATGCACAATGGATTAGCAGTCCATCGCCTTAACCTCTCGGCCACCTCGTCGTTTGTGGTTGTGTGTCGATAGCAATTTCAAAGAAGCAAACACTTTCACAGCACAAAAGAAGGCTTTTCTGACTTGTGGGTCCTGTAGTTACAGCAGGAGACACGATGGTCAGAAATTAAAGAAAGCAACACCGACGAAGGTGGGATTCGAACCCACGCGTGCTATGCACAATGGATTAGCAGTCCATCGCCTTAACCTCTCGGCCACCTCATCAATTACAGTTGTGTGTCAATTGCGATTTCAAAGATGCAAACACTTTCACAGCACAAAAGGAGGCTTATCTGACTTGTGGGTCCTGTAGTTAGAGCAGGAGACACGATGGTCAGAAATTAAAGAAAGCAACACCGACGAAGGTGGGATTCGAACCCACGCGTGCTATGCACAATGGATTAGCAGTCCATCGCCTTAACCTCTCTGCCACCACGTCGTTTGTGGTTGTGTGTCGATAGCAATTTCAAAGAAGCAAACACTTTCAGAGCACAAAAGAAGGCTTTTCTGACTTGTGGGTCCTGTAGTTACAGCAGGAGACACGATGGTCAGAAATTAAAGAAAGCAACACCGACGAAGGTGGGATTTGAACCCACGCGTGCTATGCACAATGGATTAGCAGTCCATCGTCTTAACCTCTCGGCCACCTCATCTTTTGTGGTTGTGTGTCGATAGCAATTTCAAAGAAGCAAACACTTTCAGAGCACAAAAGAAGGCTTTTCTGACTTGTGGGTCCTGTAGTTACAGCAGGAGACACGATGGTCAGAAATTAAAGAAAGCAACACCGACGAAGGTGGGATTCGAACCCACGCGTGCTATGCACAATGGATTAGCAGTCCATCGCCTTAACCTCTCGGCCACCTCGTCGTTTGTGGTTGAGTGTCGATAGCAATTTCAAAGAAGCAAACACTTTCAGAGCACAAAAGAAGGCTTTTCTGACTTGTGGGTCCTGTAGTTACAGCAGGAGACACGATGGTCAGAAATTAAAGAAAGCAACACCGACGAAGGTGGGATTCGAACCCACGCGTGCTATGCACAATGGATTAGCAGTCCATCGCCTTAACCTCTCGGCCACCTCATCAATTACAGTTGTGTGTCAATTGCGATTTCAAAGATGCAAACACTTTCACAGCACAAAAGGAGGCTTATCTGACTTGTGGGTCCTGTAGTTACAGCAGGAGACACGATGGTCAGAAATGAAAGAAAGCAACACCGACGAAGGTGGGATTCGAACCCACGCGTGCTATGCACAATGGATTAGCAGTCGATCGCCTTAACCTCTCGGCCACCTCGTCGTTTGTGGTTGTGTGTCGATAGCAATTTCAAAGAAGCAAACACTTTCACAGCACAAAAGAAGGCTTTTCTGACTTGTGGGTCCTGTAGTTACAGCAGGAGACTCGATGGTCAGAAATTAAAGAAAGCAACACCGACGAAGGTGGGATTCGAACCCACGCGTGCTATGCACAATGGATTAGCAGTCCATCGCCTTAACCTCTCGGCCACCTCGTCGTTTGTGGTTGTGTGTCGATAGCAATTTCAAAGAAGCAAACACTTTCAGAGCACAAAAGACGGCTTTTCTGACTTGTGGGTCCTGTAGTTACAGCAGGAGACACGATGGTCAGAAATTAAAGAAAGCAACACCGACGAAGGTGGGATTCGAACCCACGCGTGCTATGCACAATGGATTAGCAGTCCATCGCCTTAACCTCTCGGCCACCTCATCAATTACAGTTGTGTGTCAATTGCGATTTCAAAGATGCAAACACTTTCACAGCACAAAAGGAGGCTTATCTGACTTGTGGGTCCTGTAGTTACAGCAGGAGACACGATGGTCAGAAATTAAAGAAAGCAACACCGACGAAGGTGGGATTCGAACCCACGCGTGCTATGCACAATGGATTAGCAGTCCATCGCCTTAACCTCTCGGCCACCTCGTCGTTTGTGGTTGTGTGTCGATAGCAATTTCAAAGAAGCAAACACTTTCACAGCACAAAAGAAGGCTTTTCTGACTTGTGGGTCCTGTAGTTACAGCAGGAGACTCGATGGTCAGAAATTAAAGAAAGCAACACCGACGAAGGTGGGATTCGAACCCACGCGTGCTATGCACAATGGATTAGCAGTCCATCACCTTAACCTCTCGGCCACCTCGTCGTTTGTGGTTGTGTGTCGATAGCAATTTCAAAGAAGCAAACACTTTCAGAGCACAAAAGAAGGCTTTTCTGACTTGTGGGTCCTGTAGTTACAGCAGGAGACACGATGGTCAGAAATTAAAGAAAGCAACACCGACGAAGGTGGGATTCGAACCCACGCGTGCTATGCACAATGGATTAGCAGTCCATCGCCTTAACCTCTCGGCCACCTCATCAATTACAGTTGTGTGTCAATTGCGATTTCAAAGATGCAAACACTTTCACAGCACAAAAGGAGGCTTATCTGACTTGTGGGTCCTGTAGTTACAGCAGGAGACACGATGGTCAGAAATTAAAGAAAGCAACACCGACGAAGGTGGGATTCGAACCTACGCGTGCTATGCACAATGGATTAGCAGTCCATCGCCTTAACCTCTCGGCCACCTCGTCGTTTGTGGTTGTGTGTCGATAGCAATTTCAAAGAAGCAAACACTTTCAGAGCACAAAAGAAGGCTTTTCTGACTTGTGGGTCCTGTAGTTACAGCAGGAGACACGATGGTCAGAAATTAAAGAAAGCAACACCGACGAAGGTGGGATTCGAACCCACGCGTGCTATGCACAATGGATTAGCAGTCCATCACCTTAACCTCTCGGCCACCTCGTCGTTTGTGGTTGTGTGTCAATTGCGATTTCAAAGATGCAAACACTTTCACAGCACAAAAGGAGGCTTATCTGACTTGTGGGTCCTGCACTTACATCAGGAGACAGGATTGTCAGAAATTAAAGAAAGCAACACCGACGAAGGTGGGATTCGAACCCACGCGTGCTATGCACAATGGATTAGCAGTCCATCGCCTTAACCTCTCGGCCACCTCATCAATTACAGTTGTGTGTCAATTGCGATTTCAAAGATGCAAACACTTTCACAGCACAAAAGGAGGCTTATCTGACTTGTGGGTCCTGTAGTTACAGCAGGAGACACGATGGTCAGAAATGAAAGAAAGCAACACCGACGAAGGTGGGATTCGAACCCACGCGTGCTATGCACAATGGATTAGCAGTCCATCGCCTTAACCTCTCGGCCACCTCGTCGTTTGTGGTTGTGTGTCGATAGCAATTTCAAAGAAGCAAACACTTTCACAGCACAAAAGAAGGCTTTTCTGACTTGTGGGTCCTGTAGTTACAGCAGGAGACACGATGGTCAGAAATTAAAGAAAGCAACACCGACGAAGGTGGGATTCGAACCCACGCGTGCTATGCACAATGGATTAGCAGTCCATCGCCTTAACCTCTCGGCCACCTCGTCGTTTGTGGTTGTGTGTCGATAGCAATTTCAAAGAAGCAAACACTTTCAGAGCACAAAAGAAGGCTTTTCTGACTTGTGGGTCCTGTAGTTACAGCAGGAGACACGATGGTCAGAAATTAAAGAAAGCAACACCGACGAAGGTGGGATTCGAACCCACGCGTGCTATGCACAATGGATTAGCAGTCCATCGCCTTAACCTCTCGGCCACCTCATCAATTACAGTTGTGTGTCAATTGCGATTTCAAAGATGCAAACACTTTCACAGCACAAAAGGAGGCTTATCTGACTTGTGGGTCCTGTAGTTACAGCAGGAGACACGATGGTCAGAAATTAAAGAAAGCAACACCGACGAAGGTGGGATTCGAACCCACGCGTGCTATGCACAATGGATTAGCAGTCCATCGCCTTAACCTCTCGGCCACCTCGTCGTTTGTGGTTGTGTGTCGATAGCAATTTCAAAGAAGCAAACACTTTCACAGCACAAAAGAAGGCTTTTCTGACTTGTGGGTCCTGTAGTTACAGCAGGAGACACGATGGTCAGAAATTAAAGAAAGCAACACCGACGAAGGTGGGATTCGAACCCACGCATGCTATGCACAATGGATTAGCAGTCCATCGCCTTAACCTCTCGGCCACCTCGTCGTTTGTGGTTGTGTGTCGATAGCAATTTCAAAGAAGCAAACACTTTCAGAGCACAAAAGAAGGCTTTTCTGACTTGTGGGTCCTGTAGTTACAGCAGGAGACACGATGGTCAGAAATTAAAGAAAGCAACACCGACGAAGGTGGGATTCGAACCCACGCGTGCTATGCACAATGGATTAGCAGTCCATCGCCTTAACCTCTCGGCCACCTCATCAATTACAGTTGTGTGTCAATTGCGATTTCAAAGATGCAAACACTTTCACAGCACAAAAGGAGGCTTATCTGACTTGTGGGTCCTGTAGTTACAGCAGGAGACACGATGGTCAGAAATTAAAGAAAGCAACACCGACGAAGGTGGGATTCGAACCCACGCGTGCTATGCACAATGGATTAGCAGTCCATCGCCTTAACCTCTCGGCCACCTCGTCGTTTGTGGTTGTGTGTCGATAGCAATTTCAAAGAAGCAAACACTTTCACAGCACAAAAGAAGGCTTTTCTGACTTGTGGGTCCTGTAGTTACAGCAGGAGACACGATGGTCAGAAATTAAAGAAAGCAACACCGACGAAGGTGGGATTCGAACCCACGCGTGCTATGCACAATGGATTAGCAGTCCATCGCCTTAACCTCTCGGCCACCTCGTCGTTTGTGGTTGTGTGTCGATAGCAATTTCAAAGAAGCAAACACTTTCACAGCACAAAAGGAGGCTTATCTGACTTGTGGGTCCTGCACTTACATCAGGAGACAGGATTGTCAGAAATTAAAGAAAGCAACACCGACGAAGGTGGGATTCGAACCCACGCGTGCTATGCACAATGGATTAGCAGTCCATTGCCTTAACCTCTCGGCCACCTCGTTGTTTGTGGTTGTGTGTCGATTGCGATTTCAAAGATGCAAACACTTTCACAGCACAAAAGGAGGCTTCTCTGACTTGTGGGTCCTGCACTTATAACAGGAGACACGATTGTCAGAAATTAAAGAAAGCAACACCGACGAAGGTGGGATTCGAACCCACGCGTGCTATGCACAATGGATTAGCAGTCCATCGCCTTAACCTCTCGGCCACCTCGTCGTTTGTGGTTGTGTGTCGATAGCAATTTCAAAGAAGCAAACACTTTCACAGAACAAAAGAAGGCTTTTCTGACTTGTGGGTCCTGTAGTTACAGCAGGAGACACGATTGTCAGAAATTAAAGAAAGCAACACCGACGAAGGTGGGATTCGAACCCACGCGTGCTATGCACAATGGATTAGCAGTTCATCGCCTTAACCTCTCGGCCACCTCGTCGTTTGTGGTTGTGTGTCGATTGCGATTTCAAAGATGCAAACACTTTCACAGCACAAAAGCAGCCGTATATGACTTGTGGGTCCTGCACTTACACCAGGAGAAACGATTGTCAGAAATTAAAGAAAGCAACACCGACGAAGGTGGGATTCGAACCCACGCGTGCTATGCACAATGGATTAGCAGTCCATTGCCTTAACCTCTCGGCCACCTCGTTGTTTGTGGTTGTGTGTCGATTGCGATTTCAAAGATGCAAACACTTTCACAGCACAAAAGGAGGCTTCTCTGACTTGTGGGTCCTGCACTTATAACAGGAGACACGATTGTCAGAAATTAAAGAAAGCAACACCGACGAAGGTGGGATTCGAACCCACGCGTGCTATGCACAATGGATTAGCAGTCCATCGCCTTAACCTCTCGGCCACCTCGTCGTTTGTGGTTGTGTGTCGATAGCAATTTCAAAGAAGCAAACACTTTCAGAGCACAAAAGAAGGCTTTTCTGACTTGTGGGTCCTGTAGTTACAGCAGGAGACACGATGGTCAGAAATTAAAGAAAGCAACACCGACGAAGGTGGGATTCGAACCCACGCGTGCTATGCACAATGGATTAGCAGTCCATCGCCTTAACCTCTCGGCCACCTCGTCGTTTGTGGTTGTGTGTCGATAGCAATTTCAAAGAAGCAAACACTTTCACAGCACAAAAGAAGGCTTTTCTGACTTGTGGGTCCTGTAGTTACAGCAGGAGACACGATGGTCAGAAATTAAAGAAAGCAACACCGACGAAGGTGGGATTCGAACCCACGCGTGCTATGCACAATGGATTAGCAGTCCATCGCCTTAACCTCTCGGCCACCTCGTCGTTTGTGGTTGTGTGTCGATAGCAATTTCAAAGAAGCAAACACTTTCAGAGCACAAAAGAAGGCTTTTCTGACTTGTGGGTCCTGTAGTTACAGCAGGAGACACGATGGTCAGAAATTAAAGAAAGCAACACCGACGAAGGTGGGATTCGAACCCACGCGTGCTATGCACAATGGATTAGCAGTCCATCGCCTTAACCTCTCGGCCACCTCGTCGTTTGTGGTTGTGTGTCGATAGCAATTTCAAAGAAGCAAACACTTTCAGAGCACAAAAGAAGGCTTTTCTGACTTGTGGGTCCTGTAGTTACAGCAGGAGACACGATGGTCAGAAATTAAAGAAAGCAACACCGACGAAGGTGGGATTCGAACCCACGCGTGCTATGCACAATGGATTAGCAGTCCATCGCCTTAACCTCTCGGCCACCTCATCAATTACAGTTGTGTGTCAATTGCGATTTCAAAGATGCAAACACTTTCACAGCACAAAAGGAGGCTTATCTGACTTGTGGGTCCTGTAGTTACAGCAGGAGACACGATGGTCAGAAATTAAAGAAAGCAACACCGACGAAGGTGGGATTCGAACCCACGCGTGCTATGCACAATGGATTAGCAGTCCATCGCCTTAACCTCTCGGCCACCTCGTCGTTTGTGGTTGTGTGTCGATAGCAATTTCAAAGAAGCAAACACTTTCACAGCACAAAAGAAGGCTTTTCTGACTTGTGGGTCCTGTAGTTACAGCAGGAGACACGATGGTCAGAAATTAAAGAAAGCAACACCGACGAAGGTGGGATTCGAACCCACGCGTGCTATGCACAATGGATTAGCAGTCCATCGCCTTAACCTCTCGGCCACCTCATCAATTACAGTTGTGTGTCAATTGCGATTTCAAAGATGCAAACACTTTCACAGCACAAAAGGAGGCTTATCTGACTTGTGGGTCCTGTAGTTAGAGCAGGAGACACGATGGTCAGAAATTAAAGAAAGCAACACCGACGAAGGTGGGATTCGAACCCACGCGTGCTATGCACAATGGATTAGCAGTCCATCGCCTTAACCTCTCTGCCACCACGTCGTTTGTGGTTGTGTGTCGATAGCAATTTCAAAGAAGCAAACACTTTCAGAGCACAAAAGAAGGCTTTTCTGACTTGTGGGTCCTGTAGTTACAGCAGGAGACACGATGGTCAGAAATTAAAGAAAGCAACACCGACGAAGGTGGGATTTGAACCCACGCGTGCTATGCACAATGGATTAGCAGTCCATCGTCTTAACCTCTCGGCCACCTCATCGTTTGTGGTTGTGTGTCGATAGCAATTTCAAAGAAGCAAACACTTTCAGAGCACAAAAGAAGGCTTTTCTGACTTGTGGGTCCTGTAGTTACAGCAGGAGACACGATGGTCAGAAATTAAAGAAAGCAACACCGACGAAGGTGGGATTCGAACCCACGCGTGCTATGCACAATGGATTAGCAGTCCATCGCCTTAACCTCTCGGCCACCTCGTCGTTTGTGGTTGTGTGTCGATAGCAATTTCAAAGAAGCAAACACTTTCACAGCACAAAAGAAGGCTTTTCTGACTTGTGGGTCCTGTAGTTACAGCAGGAGACTCGATGGTCAGAAATTAAAGAAAGCAACACCGACGAAGGTGGGATTCGAACCCACGCGTGCTATGCACAATGGATTAGCAGTCCATCGCCTTAACCTCTCGGCCACCTCGTCGTTTGTGGTTGTGTGTCGATAGCAATTTCAAAGAAGCAAACACTTTCAGAGCACAAAAGAAGGCTTTTCTGACTTGTGGGTCCTGTAGTTACAGCAGGAGACACGATGGTCAGAAATTAAAGAAAGCAACACCGACGAAGGTGGGATTTGAACCCACGCGTGCTATGCACAATGGATTAGCAGTCCATCGTCTTAACCTCTCGGCCACCTCATCGTTTGTGGTTGTGTGTCGATAGCAATTTCAAAGAAGCAAACACTTTCAGAGCACAAAAGAAGGCTTTTCTGACTTGTGGGTCCTGTAGTTACAGCAGGAGACACGATGGTCAGAAATTAAAGAAAGCAACACCGACGAAGGTGGGATTCGAACCCACGCGTGCTATGCACAATGGATTAGCAGTCCATCGCCTTAACCTCTCGGCCACCTCGTCGTTTGTGGTTGAGTGTCGATAGCAATTTCAAAGAAGCAAACACTTTCAGAGCACAAAAGAAGGCTTTTCTGACTTGTGGGTCCTGTAGTTACAGCAGGAGACACGATGGTCAGAAATTAAAGAAAGCAACACCGACGAAGGTGGTATTCGAACCCACGCGTGCTATGCACAATGGATTAGCAGTCCATCGCCTTAACCTCTCGGCCACCTCATCAATTACAGTTGTGTGTCAATTGCGATTTCAAAGATGCAAACACTTTCACAGCACAAAAGGAGGCTTATCTGACTTGTGGGTCCTGTAGTTACAGCAGGAGACACGATGGTCAGAAATGAAAGAAAGCAACACCGACGAAGGTGGGATTCGAACCCACGCGTGCTATGCACAATGGATTAGCAGTCCATCGCCTTAACCTCTCGGCCACCTCGTCGTTTGTGGTTGTGTGTCGATAGCAATTTCAAAGAAGCAAACACTTTCACAGCACAAAAGAAGGCTTTTCTGACTTGTGGGTCCTGTAGTTACAGCAGGAGACTCGATGGTCAGAAATTAAAGAAAGCAACACCGACGAAGGTGGGATTCGAACCCACGCGTGCTATGCACAATGGATTAGCAGTCCATCGCCTTAACCTCTCGGCCACCTCGTCGCTTGTGGTTGTGTGTCGATAGCAATTTCAAAGAAGCAAACACTTTCAGAGCACAAAAGAAGGCTTTTCTGACTTGTGGGTCCTGTAGTTACAGCAGGAGACACGATGGTCAGAAATTAAAGAAAGCAACACCGACGAAGGTGGGATTCGAACCCACGCGTGCTATGCACAATGGATTAGCAGTCCATCGCCTTAACCTCTCGGCCACCTCATCAATTACAGTTGTGTGTCAATTGCGATTTCAAAGATGCAAACACTTTCACAGCACAAAAGGAGGCTTATCTGACTTGTGGGTCCTGTAGTTACAGCAGGAGACACGATGGTCAGAAATTAAAGAAAGCAACACCGACGAAGGCGGGATTCGAACCTACGCGTGCTATGCACAATGGATTAGCAGTCCATCGCCTTAACCTCTCGGCCACCTCGTCGTTTGTGGTTGTGTGTCGATAGCAATTTCAAAGAAGCAAACACTTTCAGAGCACAAAAGAAGGCTTTTCTGACTTGTGGGTCCTGTAGTTACAGCAGGAGACACGATGGTCAGAAATTAAAGAAAGCAACACCGACAAAGGTGGGATTCGAACCCACGCGTGCTATGCACAATGGATTAGCAGTCCATCGCCTTAACCTCTCGGCCACCTCGTCGTTTGTGGTTGTGTGTCAATTGCGATTTCAAAGATGCAAACACTTTCACAGCACAAAAGGAGGCTTATCTGACTTGTGGGTCCTGCACTTACATCAGGAGACAGGATTGTCAGAAATTAAAGAAAGCAACACCGACGAAGGTGGGATTCGAACCCACGCGTGCTATGCACAATGGATTAGCAGTCCATCGCCTTAACCTCTCGGCCACCTCATCAATTACAGTTGTGTGTCAATTGCGATTTCAAAGATGCAAACACTTTCACAGCACAAAAGGAGGCTTATCTGACTTGTGGGTCCTGTAGTTACAGCAGGAGACACGATGGTCAGAAATTAAAGAAAGCAACACCGACGAAGGTGGGATTCGAACCCACGCGTGCTATGCACAATGGATTAGCAGTCCATCGCCTTAACCTCTCGGCCACCTCGTCGTTTGTGGTTGTGTGTCGATAGCAATTTCAAAGAAGCAAACATTTTCACAGCACAAAAGAAGGCTTTTCTGACTTGTGGGTCCTGTAGTTACAGGAGGAGACACGATGGTCAGAAATTAAAGAAAGCAACACCGACGAAGGTGGGATTCAAACCCACGCGTGCTATGCACAATGGATTAGCAGTCCATCGCCTTAACCTCTCGGCCACCTCGTCGTTTGTGGTTGTGTGTCGATAGCAATTTCAAAGAAGCAAACACTTTCACAGAACAAAAGAAGGCTTTTCTGACTTGTGGGTCCTGTAGTTACAGCAGGAGACACGATTGTCAGAAATTAAAGAAAGCAACACCGACGAAGGTGGGATTCTAACCCACGCATGCTATGCACAATGGATTAGCAGTTCATCGCCTTAACCTCTCGGCCACCTCGTCGTTTGTGGTTGTGTGTCGATTGCGATTTCAAAGATGCAAACACTTTCACAGCACAAAAGCAGCTGTATATGACTTGTGGGTCCTGCACTTACACCAGGAGAAACGATTGTCAGAAATTAAAGAAAGCAACACCGACGAAGGTGGGATTCGAACCCACGTGTGCTATGCACAATGGATTAGCAGTCCATCGCCTTAACCTCTCGGCCACCTCGTTGTTTGTGGTTGTGTGTCGATTGCGATTTCAAAGATGCAAACACTTTCACAGCACAAAAGGAGGCTTCTCTGACTTGTGGGTCCTGCACTTATATCAGGAGACACGATTGTCAGAAATTAAAGAAAGCAACACCGACGAAGGTGGGATTCGAACCCACGCGTGCTATGCACAATGGATTAGCAGTCCATCGCCTTAACCTCTCGGCCACCTCGTCATTTGTGGTTGTGTGTCGATAGCAATTTCAAAGAAGCAAACACTTTCAGAGCACAAAAGAAGGCTTTTCTGACTTGTGGGTCCTGTAGTTACAGCAGGAGACACGATGGTCAGAAATTAAAGAAAGCAACACCGACGAAGGTGGGATTCGAACCCACGCGTGCTATGCACAATGGATTAGCAGTCCATCGCCTTAACCTCTCGGCCACCTCGTCCTTTGTGGTTGAGTGTCGATAGCATTTTCAAAGAAGCAAACACTTTCAGAGCACAAAAGAAGGCTTTTCTGACTTGTGGGTCCTGTAGTTACAGCAGGAGACACGATGGTCAGAAATGAAAGAAAGCAACACCGACGAAGGTGGGATTCGAACCCACGCGTGCTATGCACAATGAATTAGCAGTCCATCGCCTTAACCTCTCGGCCACCTCGTCGTTTGTGGTTGTGTGTCGATAGCAATTTCAAAGAAGCAAACACTTTCAGAGCACAAAAGAAGGCTTTTCTGACTTGTGGGTCCTGTAGTTACAGCAGGAGACACGATGGTCAGAAATTAAAGAAAGCAACACCGACGAAGGTGGGATTCGAACCCACGCGTGCTATGCACAATGGATTAGCAGTCCATCGCCTTAACCTCTCGGCCACCTCGTCGTTTGCGGTTGTGTGTCAATTGCGATTTCAAAGATGCAAACACTTTCACAGCACAAAAGGAGGCTTATCTGACTTGTGGGTCCTGCACTTACATCAGGAGACAGGATTGTCAGAAATTAAAGAAAGCAACACCGACGAAGGTGGGATTCGAACCCACGCGTGCTATGCACAATGGATTAGCAGTCCATCGCCTTAACCTCTCGGCCACCTCATCAATTACAGTTGTGTGTCAATTGCGATTTCAAAGATGCAAACACTTTCACAGCACAAAAGGAGGCTTATCTGACTTGTGGGTCCTGTAGTTACAGCAGGAGACACGATGGTCAGAAATGAAAGAAAGCAACACCGACGAAGGTGGGATTCGAACCCACGCGTGCTATGCACAATGAATTAGCAGTCCATCGCCTTAACCTCTCGGCCACCTCGTCGTTTGTGGTTGTGTGTCGATAGCAATTTCAAAGAAGCAAACACTTTCAGAGCACAAAAGAAGGCTTTTCTGACTTGTGGGTCCTGTAGTTACAGCAGGAGACACGATGGTCAGAAATTAAAGAAAGCAACACCGACGAAGGTGGGATTCGAACCCACGCGTGCTATGCACAATGGATTAGCAGTCCATCGCCTTAACCTCTCGGCCACCTCGTCGTTTGCAGTTGTGTGTCAATTGCGATTTCAAAGATGCAAACACTTTCACAGCACAAAAGGAGGCTTATCTGACTTGTGGGTCCTGCACTTACATCAGGAGACAGGATTGTCAGAAATTAAAGAAAGCAACACCGACGAAGGTGGGATTCGAACCCACGCGTGCTATGCACAATGGATTAGCAGTCCATCGCCTTAACCTCTCGGCCACCTCATCAATTACAGTTGTGTGTCAATTGCGATTTCAAAGATGCAAACACTTTCACAGCACAAAAGGAGGCTTATCTGACTTGTGGGTCCTGTAGTTACAGCAGGAGACACGATGGTCAGAAATTAAAGAAAGCAACACCGACGAAGGTGGGATTCGAACCCACGCGTGCTATGCACAATGAATTAGCAGTCCATCGCCTTAACCTCTCGGCCACCTCGTCGTTTGTGGTTGTGTGTCGATAGCAATTTCAAAGAAGCAAACACTTTCACAGCACAAAAGAAGGCTTTTCTGACTTGTGGGTCCTGTAGTTACAGCAGGAGACACGATGGTCAGAAATTAAAGAAAGCAACACCGACGAAGGTGGGATTCGAACCCACGCGTGCTATGCACAATGGATTAGCAGTCCATCGCCTTAACCTCTCGGCCACCTCGTCGTTTGCGGTTGTGTGTCAATTGCGATTTCAAAGATGCAAACACTTTCACAGCACAAAAGGAGGCTTATCTGACTTGTGGGTCCTGCACTTACATCAGGAGACAGGATTGTCAGAAATTAAAGAAAGCAACACCGACGAAGGTGGGATTCGAACCCACGCGTGCTATGCACAATGGATTAGCAGTCCATCGCCTTAACCTCTCGGCCACCTCATCAATTACAGTTGTGTGTCAATTGCGATTTCAAAGATGCAAACACTTTCACAGCACAAAAGGAGGCTTATCTGACTTGTGGGTCCTGTAGTTACAGCAGGAGACACGATGGTCAGAAATTAAAGAAAGCAACACCGACGAAGGTGGGATTCGAACCCACGCGTGCTATGCACAATGGATTAGCAGTCCATCGCCTTAACCTCTTGGCCACCTCGTCGTTTGTGGTTGTGTGTCGATAGCAATTTCAAAGAAGCAAACACTTTCACAGCACAAAAGAAGGCTTTTCTGACTTGTGGGTCCTGTAGTTACAGCAGGAGACACGATGGTCAGAAATTAAAGAAAGCAACACCGACGAAGGTGGGATTCGAACCCACGCGTGCTATGCACAATGGATTAGCAGTCCATTGCCTTAACCTCTCGGCCACCTCGTCGTTTGTGGTTGTGTGTCGATAGCAATTTCAAAGAAGCAAACACTTTCAGAGCACAAAAGAAGGCTTTTCTGACTTGTGGGTCCTGTAGTTACAGCAGGAGACACGATGGTCAGAAATTAAAGAAAGCAACACCGACGAAGGTGGGATTCGAACCCACGCGTGCTATGCACAATGGATTAGCAGTCCATCGCCTTAACCTCTCGGCCACCTCGTCGTTTGTGGTTGTGTGTCGATAGCAATTTCAAAGAAGCAAACACTTTCACAGCACAAAAGAAGGCTTTTCTGACTTGTGGGTCCTGTAGTTACAGCAGGAGACACGATGGTCAGAAATTAAAGAAAGCAACACCGACGAAGGTGGGATTCGAACCCACGCGTGCTATGCACAATGGATTAGCAGTCCATCGCCTTAACCTCTCGGCCACCTCGTCGTTTGTGGTTGTGTGTCGATAGCAATTTCAAAGAAGCAAACACTTTCACAGCACAAAAGAAGGCTTTTCTGACTTGTGGGTCCTGTAGTTACAGCAGGAGACACGATGGTCAGAAATTAAAGAAAGCAACACCGACGAAGGTGGGATTCGAACCCACGCGTGCTATGCACAATGGATTAGCAGTCCATTGCCTTAACCTCTCGGCCACCTCGTCGTTTGTGGTTGTGTGTCGATAGCAATTTCAAAGAAGCAAACACTTTCAGAGCACAAAAGAAGGCTTTTCTGACTTGTGGGTCCTGTAGTTACAGCAGGAGACACGATGGTCAGAAATTAAAGAAAGCAACACCGACGAAGGTGGGATTCGAACCCACGCGTGCTATGCACAATGGATTAGCAGTCCATCGCCTTAACCTCTCGGCCACCTCATCAATTACAGTTGTGTGTCAATTGCGATTTCAAAGATGCAAACACTTTCACAGCACAAAAGGAGGCTTATCTGACTTGTGGGTCCTGTAGTTACAGCAGGAGACACGATGGTCAGAAATTAAAGAAAGCAACACCGACGAAGGTGGGATTCGAACCCACGCGTGCTATGCACAATGGATTAGCAGTCCATCGCCTTAACCTCTCGGCCACCTCGTCGTTTGTGGTTGTGTGTCGATAGCAATTTCAAAGAAGCAAACACTTTCACAGCACAAAAGAAGGCTTTTCTGACTTGTGGGTCCTGTAGTTACAGCAGGAGACACGATGGTCAGAAATTAAAGAAAGCAACACCGACGAAGGTGGGATTCGAACCCACGCGTGCTATGCACAATGGATTAGCAGTCCATCGCCTTAACCTCTCAGCCACCTCGTCGTTTGTGGTTGTGTGTCGATAGCAATTTCAAAGAAGCAAACACTTTCAGAGCACAAAAGAAGGCTTTTCTGACTTGTGGGTCCTGTAGTTACAGCAGGAGACACGATGGTCACAAATTAAAGAAAGCAACACCGACGAAGGTGGGATTCGAACCCACGCGTGCTATGCACAATGGATTAGCAGTCCATCGCCTTAACCTCTCGGCCACCTCATCAATTACAGTTGTGTGTCAATTGCGATTTCAAAGATGCAAACACTTTCACAGCACAAAAGGAGGCTTATCTGACTTGTGGGTCCTGTAGTTACAGCAGGAGACACGATGGTCAGAAATTAAAGAAAGCAACACCGACGAAGGTGGGATTCGAACCCACGCGTGCTATGCACAATGGATTAGCAGTCCATCGCCTTAACCTCTCGGCCACTTCGTCGTTTGTGATTGTGTGTCGATAGCAATTTCAAAGAAGCAAACACTTTCACAGCACAAAAGAAGGCTTTTCTGACTTGTGGGTCCTGTAGTTACAGCAGGAGACACGATGGTCAGAAATTAAAGAAAGCAACACCGACGAAGGTGGGATTCGAACCCACGCGTGCTATGCACAATGGATTAGCAGTCCATCGCCTTAACCTCTCGGCCACCTCGTCGTTTGTGGTTGTGTGTCGATAGCAATTTCAAAGAAGCAAACACTTTCAGAGCACAAAAGAAGGCTTTTCTGACTTGTGGGTCCTGTAGTTACAGCAGGAGACACGATGGTCACAAATTAAAGAAAGCAACACCGACGAAGGTGGGATTCGAACCCACGCGTGCTATGCACAATGGATTAGCAGTCCATCACCTTAACCTCTCGGCCACCTCATCAATTACAGTTGTGTGTCAATTGCGATTTCAAAGATGCAAACACTTTCACAGCACAAAAGGAGGCTTATCTGACTTGTGGGTCCTGTAGTTACAGCAGGAGACACGATGGTCAGAAATTAAAGAAAGCAACACCGACGAAGGTGGGATTTGAACCCACGCGTGCTATGCACAATGGATTAGCAGTCCATCGCCTTAACCTCTCGGCCACCTCGTCGTTTGTGGTTGTGTGTCGATAGCAATTTCAAAGAAGCAAACACTTTCAGAGCACAAAAGAAGGCTTTTCTGACTTGTGGGTCCTGTAGTTACAGCAGGAGACACGATGGTCAGAAATTAAAGAAAGCAACACCGACGAAGGTGGGATTCGAACCCACGCGTGCTATGCACAATGGATTAGCAGTCCATCGCCTTAACCTCTCGGCCACCTCGTCGTTTGTGATTAAGTGTCGATAGCAATTTCAAAGAAGCAAACACTTTCAGAGCACAAAAGAAGGCTTTTCTGACTTGTGGGTCCTGTAGTTACAGCAGGAGACACGATGGTCACAAATTAAAGAAAGCAACACCGACGAAGGTGGGATTCGAACCCACGCGTGCTATGCACAATGGATTAGCAGTCCATCGCCTTAACCTCTCGGCCACCTCATCAATTACAGTTGTGTGTCAATTGCGATTTCAAAGATGCAAACACTTTCACAGCACAAAAGGAGGCTTATCTGACTTGTGGGTCCTGTAGTTACAGCAGGAGACACGATGGTCAGAAATTAAAGAAAGCAACACCGACGAAGGTGGGATTCGAACCCACGCGTGCTATGCACAATGGATTAGCAGTCCATCGCCTTAACCTCTCGGCCACTTCGTCGTTTGTGATTGTGTGTCGATAGCAATTTCAAAGAAGCAAACACTTTCACAGCACAAAAGAAGGCTTTTCTGACTTGTGGGTCCTGTAGTTACAGCAGGAGACACGATGGTCAGAAATTAAAGAAAGCAACACCGACGAAGGTGGGATTCGAACCCACGCGTGCTATGCACAATGGATTAGCAGTCCATCGCCTTAACCTCTCGGCCACCTCGTCGTTTGTGGTTGTGTGTCGATAGCAATTTCAAAGAAGCAAACACTTTCAGAGCACAAAAGAAGGCTTTTCTGACTTGTGGGTCCTGTAGTTACAGCAGGAGACACGATGGTCACAAATTAAAGAAAGCAACACCGACGAAGGTGGGATTCGAACCCACGCGTGCTATGCACAATGGATTAGCAGTCCATCACCTTAACCTCTCGGCCACCTCATCAATTACAGTTGTGTGTCAATTGCGATTTCAAAGATGCAAACACTTTCACAGCACAAAAGGAGGCTTATCTGACTTGTGGGTCCTGTAGTTACAGCAGGAGACACGATGGTCAGAAATTAAAGAAAGCAACACCGACGAAGGTGGGATTTGAACCCACGCGTGCTATGCACAATGGATTAGCAGTCCATCGCCTTAACCTCTCGGCCACCTCGTCGTTTGTGGTTGTGTGTCGATAGCAATTTCAAAGAAGCAAACACTTTCACAGCACAAAAGAAGGCTTTTCTGACTTGTGGGTCCTGTAGTTACAGCAGGAGACACGATGGTCAGAAATTAAAGAAAGCAACACCGACGAAGGTGGGATTCGAACCCACGCGTGCTATGCACAATGGATTAGCAGTCCATCGCCTTAACCTCTCGGCCACCTCGTCGTTTGTGATTAAGTGTCGATAGCAATTTCAAAGAAGCAAACACTTTCAGAGCACAAAAGAAGGCTTTTCTGACTTGTGGGTCCTGTAGTTACAGCAGGAGACACGATGGTCAGAAATTAAAGAAAGCAACACCGACGAAGGTGGGATTCGAACCCACGCGTGCTATGCACAATGGATTAGCAGTCCATCGCCTTAACCTCTCGGCCACCTCATCAATTACAGTTGTGTGTCAATTGCGATTTCAAAGATGCAAACACTTTCACAGCACAAAAGGAGGCTTATCTGACTTGTGGGTCCTGTAGTTACAGCAGGAGACACGATGGTCAGAAATTAAAGAAAGCAACACCGACGAAGGTGGGATTCGAACCCACGCGTGCTATGCACAATGGATTAGCAGTCCATCGCCTTAACCTCTCGGCCACCTCGTCGTTTGTGGTTGTGTGTCGATAGCAATTTCAAAGAAGCAAACACTTTCACAGCACAAAAGAAGGCTTTTCTGACTTGTGGGTCCTGTAGTTACAGCAGGAGACACGATGGTCAGAAATTAAAGAAAGCAACACCGACGAAGGTGGGATTCGAACCCACGCGTGCTATGCACAATGGATTAGCAGTCCATCGCCTTAACCTCTCAGCCACCTCGTCGTTTGTGGTTGTGTGTCGATAGCAATTTCAAAGAAGCAAACACTTTCAGAGCACAAAAGAAGGCTTTTCTGACTTGTGGGTCCTGTAGTTACAGCAGGAGACACGATGGTCACAAATTAAAGAAAGCAACACCGACGAAGGTGGGATTCGAACCCACGCGTGCTATGCACAATGGATTAGCAGTCCATCGCCTTAACCTCTCGGCCACCTCATCAATTACAGTTGTGTGTCAATTGCGATTTCAAAGATGCAAACACTTTCACAGCACAAAAGGAGGCTTATCTGACTTGTGGGTCCTGTAGTTACAGCAGGAGACACGATGGTCAGAAATTAAAGAAAGCAACACCGACGAAGGTGGGATTCGAACCCACGCGTGCTATGCACAATGGATTAGCAGTCCATCGCCTTAACCTCTCGGCCACTTCGTCGTTTGTGATTGTGTGTCGATAGCAATTTCAAAGAAGCAAACACTTTCACAGCACAAAAGAAGGCTTTTCTGACTTGTGGGTCCTGTAGTTACAGCAGGAGACACGATGGTCAGAAATTAAAGAAAGCAACACCGACGAAGGTGGGATTCGAACCCACGCGTGCTATGCACAATGGATTAGCAGTCCATCGCCTTAACCTCTCGGCCACCTCGTCGTTTGCGGTTGTGTGTCGATAGCAATTTCAAAGAAGCAAACACTTTCAGAGCACAAAAGAAGGCTTTTCTGACTTGTGGGTCCTGTAGTTACAGCAGGAGACACGATGGTCACAAATTAAAGAAAGCAACACCGACGAAGGTGGGATTCGAACCCACGCGTGCTATGCACAATGGATTAGCAGTCCATCGCCTTAACCTCTCGGCCACCTCATCAATTACAGTTGTGTGTCAATTGCGATTTCAAAGATGCAAACACTTTCACAGCACAAAAGGAGGCTTATCTGACTTGTGGGTCCTGTAGTTACAGCAGGAGACACGATGGTCAGAAATTAAAGAAAGCAACACCGACGAAGGTGGGATTCGAACCCACGCGTGCTATGCACAATGGATTAGCAGTCCATCGCCTTAACCTCTCGGCCACTTCGTCGTTTGTGATTGTGTGTCGATAGCAATTTCAAAGAAGCAAACACTTTCACAGCACAAAAGAAGGCTTTTCTGACTTGTGGGTCCTGTAGTTACAGCAGGAGACACGATGGTCAGAAATTAAAGAAAGCAACACCAACGAAGGTGGGATTCGAACCCACGCGTGCTATGCACAATGGATTAGCAGTCCATCGCCTTAACCTCTCGGCCACCTCGTCGTTTGTGGTTGTGTGTCGATAGCAATTTCAAAGAAGCAAACACTTTCAGAGCACAAAAGCAGGCTTTTCTGACTTGTGGGTCCTGTAGTTACAGCAGGAGACACGATGGTCAGAAATTAAAGAAAGCAACACCGACGAAGGTGGGATTCGAACCCACGCGTGCTATGCACAATGGATTAGCAGTCCATCGCCTTAACCTCTCGGCCACCTCGTCGTTTGTGGTTGTGTGTCGATAGCAATTTCAAAGAAGCAAACACTTTCACAGCACAAAAGAAGGCTTTTCTGACTTGTGGGTCCTGTAGTTACAGCAGGAGACACGATGGTCAGAAATTAAAGAAAGCAACACCGACGAAGGTGGGATTCGAACCCACGCGTGCTATGCACAATGGATTAGCAGTCCATTGCCTTAACCTCTCGGCCACCTCGTCGTTTGTGGTTGTGTGTCGATAGCAATTTCAAAGAAGCAAACACTTTCAGAGCACAAAAGAAGGCTTTTCTGACTTGTGGGTCCTGTAGTTACAGCAGGAGACACGATGGTCACAAATTAAAGAAAGCAACACCGACGAAGGTGGGATTCGAACCCACGCGTGCTATGCACAATGGATTAGCAGTCCATCGCCTTAACCTCTCGGCCACCTCGTCGTTTGTGGTTAAGTGTCGATAGCAATTTCAAAGAAGCAAACACTTTCAGAGCACAAAAGAAGGCTTTTCTGACTTGTGGGTCCTGTAGTTACAGCAGGAGACACGATGGTCAGAAATTAAAGAAAGCAACACCGACGAAGGTGGGATTCGAACCCACGCGTGCTATGCACAATGGATTAGCAGTCCATCACCTTAACCTCTCGGCCACCTCATCAATTACAGTTGTGTGTCAATTGCGATTTCAAAGATGCAAACACTTTCACAGCACAAAAGGAGGCTTATCTGACTTGTGGGTCCTGTAGTTACAGCAGGAGACACGATGGTCAGAAATTAAAGAAAGCAACACCGACGAAGGTGGGATTTGAACCCACGCGTGCTATGCACAATGGATTAGCAGTCCATCGCCTTAACCTCTCGGCCACCTCGTCGTTTGTGGTTGTGTGTCGATAGCAATTTCAAAGAAGCAAACACTTTCAGAGCACAAAAGAAGGCTTTTCTGACTTGTGGGTCCTGTAGTTACAGCAGGAGACACGATGGTCACAAATTAAAGAAAGCAACACCGACGAAGGTGGGATTCGAACCCACGCGTGCTATGCACAATGGATTAGCAGTCCATCGCCTTAACCTCTCGGCCACCTCATCAATTACAGTTGTGTGTCAATTGCGATTTCAAAGATGCAAACACTTTCACAGCACAAAAGGAGGCTTATCTGACTTGTGGGTCCTGTAGTTACAGCAGGAGACACGATGGTCAGAAATTAAAGAAAGCAACACCGACGAAGGTGGGATTCGAACCCACGCGTGCTATGCACAATGGATTAGCAGTCCATCGCCTTAACCTCTCGGCCACTTCGTCGTTTGTGATTGTGTGTCGATAGCAATTTCAAAGAAGCAAACACTTTCACAGCACAAAAGAAGGCTTTTCTGACTTGTGGGTCCTGTAGTTACAGCAGGAGACACGATGGTCAGAAATTAAAGAAAGCAACACCGACGAAGGTGGGATTCGAACCCACGCGTGCTATGCACAATGGATTAGCAGTCCATCGCCTTAACCTCTCGGCCACCTCGTCGTTTGTGGTTGTGTGTCGATAGCAATTTCAAAGAAGCAAACACTTTCAGAGCACAAAAGAAGGCTTTTCTGACTTGTGGGTCCTGTAGTTACAGCAGGAGACACGATGGTCACAAATTAAAGAAAGCAACACCGACGAAGGTGGGATTCGAACCCACGCGTGCTATGCACAATGGATTAGCAGTCCATCACCTTAACCTCTCGGCCACCTCATCAATTACAGTTGTGTGTCAATTGCGATTTCAAAGATGCAAACACTTTCACAGCACAAAAGGAGGCTTATCTGACTTGTGGGTCCTGTAGTTACAGCAGGAGACACGATGGTCAGAAATTAAAGAAAGCAACACCGACGAAGGTGGGATTTGAACCCACGCGTGCTATGCACAATGGATTAGCAGTCCATCGCCTTAACCTCTCGGCCACCTCGTCGTTTGTGGTTGTGTGTCGATAGCAATTTCAAAGAAGCAAACACTTTCAGAGCACAAAAGAAGGCTTTTCTGACTTGTGGGTCCTGTAGTTACAGCAGGAGACACGATGGTCAGAAATTAAAGAAAGCAACACCGACGAAGGTGGGATTCGAACCCACGCGTGCTATGCACAATGGATTAGCAGTCCATCGCCTTAACCTCTCGGCCACCTCGTCGTTTGTGATTAAGTGTCGATAGCAATTTCAAAGAAGCAAACACTTTCAGAGCACAAAAGAAGGCTTTTCTGACTTGTGGGTCCTGTAGTTACAGCAGGAGACACGATGGTCACAAATTAAAGAAAGCAACACCGACGAAGGTGGGATTCGAACCCACGCGTGCTATGCACAATGGATTAGCAGTCCATCGCCTTAACCTCTCGGCCACCTCATCAATTACAGTTGTGTGTCAATTGCGATTTCAAAGATGCAAACACTTTCACAGCACAAAAGGAGGCTTATCTGACTTGTGGGTCCTGTAGTTACAGCAGGAGACACGATGGTCAGAAATTAAAGAAAGCAACACCGACGAAGGTGGGATTCGAACCCACGCGTGCTATGCACAATGGATTAGCAGTCCATCGCCTTAACCTCTCGGCCACTTCGTCGTTTGTGATTGTGTGTCGATAGCAATTTCAAAGAAGCAAACACTTTCACAGCACAAAAGAAGGCTTTTCTGACTTGTGGGTCCTGTAGTTACAGCAGGAGACACGATGGTCAGAAATTAAAGAAAGCAACACCGACGAAGGTGGGATTCGAACCCACGCGTGCTATGCACAATGGATTAGCAGTCCATCGCCTTAACCTCTCGGCCACCTCGTCGTTTGTGGTTGTGTGTCGATAGCAATTTCAAAGAAGCAAACACTTTCAGAGCACAAAAGAAGGCTTTTCTGACTTGTGGGTCCTGTAGTTACAGCAGGAGACACGATGGTCACAAATTAAAGAAAGCAACACCGACGAAGGTGGGATTCGAACCCACGCGTGCTATGCACAATGGATTAGCAGTCCATCGCCTTAACCTCTCGGCCACCTCGTCGTTTGTGGTTGTGTGTCGATAGCAATTTCAAAGAAGCAAACACTTTCAGAGCACAAAAGAAGGCTTTTCTGACTTGTGGGTCCTGTAGTTACAGCAGGAGACACGATGGTCACAAATTAAAGAAAGCAACACCGACGAAGGTGGGATTCGAACCCACGCGTGCTATGCACAATGGATTAGCAGTCCATCACCTTAACCTCTCGGCCACCTCATCAATTACAGTTGTGTGTCAATTGCGATTTCAAAGATGCAAACACTTTCACAGCACAAAAGGAGGCTTATCTGACTTGTGGGTCCTGTAGTTACAGCAGGAGACACGATGGTCAGAAATTAAAGAAAGCAACACCGACGAAGGTGGGATTTGAACCCACGCGTGCTATGCACAATGGATTAGCAGTCCATCGCCTTAACCTCTCGGCCACCTCGTCGTTTGTGGTTGTGTGTCGATAGCAATTTCAAAGAAGCAAACACTTTCACAGCACAAAAGAAGGCTTTTCTGACTTGTGGGTCCTGTAGTTACAGCAGGAGACACGATGGTCAGAAATTAAAGAAAGCAACACCGACGAAGGTGGGATTCGAACCCACGCGTGCTATGCACAATGGATTAGCAGTCCATCGCCTTAACCTCTCGGCCACCTCGCCGTTTGTGATTAAGTGTCGATAGCAATTTCAAAGAAGCAAACACTTTCAGAGCACAAAAGAAGGCTTTTCTGACTTGTGGGTCCTGTAGTTACAGCAGGAGACACGATGGTCAGAAATTAAAGAAAGCAACACCGACGAAGGTGGGATTCGAACCCACGCGTGCTATGCACAATGGATTAGCAGTCCATCGCCTTAACCTCTCGGCCACCTCATCAATTACAGTTGTGTGTCAATTGCGATTTCAAAGATGCAAACACTTTCACAGCACAAAAGGAGGCTTATCTGACTTGTGGGTCCTGTAGTTACAGCAGGAGACACGATGGTCAGAAATTAAAGAAAGCAACACCGACGAAGGTGGGATTCGAACCCACGCGTGCTATGCACAATGGATTAGCAGTCCATCGCCTTAACCTCTCGGCCACCTCGTCGTTTGTGGTTGTGTGTCGATAGCAATTTCAAAGAAGCAAACACTTTCACAGCACAAAAGAAGGCTTTTCTGACTTGTGGGTCCTGTAGTTACAGCAGGAGACACGATGGTCAGAAATTAAAGAAAGCAACACCGACGAAGGTGGGATTCGAACCCACGCGTGCTATGCACAATGGATTAGCAGTCCATCGCCTTAACCTCTCAGCCACCTCGTCGTTTGTGGTTGTGTGTCGATAGCAATTTCAAAGAAGCAAACACTTTCAGAGCACAAAAGAAGGCTTTTCTGACTTGTGGGTCCTGTAGTTACAGCAGGAGACACGATGGTCACAAATTAAAGAAAGCAACACCGACGAAGGTGGGATTCGAACCCACGCGTGCTATGCACAATGGATTAGCAGTCCATCGCCTTAACCTCTCGGCCACCTCATCAATTACAGTTGTGTGTCAATTGCGATTTCAAAGATGCAAACACTTTCACAGCACAAAAGGAGGCTTATCTGACTTGTGGGTCCTGTAGTTACAGCAGGAGACACGATGGTCAGAAATTAAAGAAAGCAACACCGACGAAGGTGGGATTCGAACCCACGCGTGCTATGCACAATGGATTAGCAGTCCATCGCCTTAACCTCTCGGCCACTTCGTCGTTTGTGATTGTGTGTCGATAGCAATTTCAAAGAAGCAAACACTTTCACAGCACAAAAGAAGGCTTTTCTGACTTGTGGGTCCTGTAGTTACAGCAGGAGACACGATGGTCAGAAATTAAAGAAAGCAACACCGACGAAGGTGGGATTCGAACCCACGCGTGCTATGCACAATGGATTAGCAGTCCATCGCCTTAACCTCTCGGCCACCTCGTCGTTTGCGGTTGTGTGTCGATAGCAATTTCAAAGAAGCAAACACTTTCAGAGCACAAAAGAAGGCTTTTCTGACTTGTGGGTCCTGTAGTTACAGCAGGAGACACGATGGTCACAAATTAAAGAAAGCAACACCGACGAAGGTGGGATTCGAACCCACGCGTGCTATGCACAATGGATTAGCAGTCCATCGCCTTAACCTCTCGGCCACCTCATCAATTACAGTTGTGTGTCAATTGCGATTTCAAAGATGCAAACACTTTCACAGCACAAAAGGAGGCTTATCTGACTTGTGGGTCCTGTAGTTACAGCAGGAGACACGATGGTCAGAAATTAAAGAAAGCAACACCGACGAAGGTGGGATTCGAACCCACGCGTGCTATGCACAATGGATTAGCAGTCCATCGCCTTAACCTCTCGGCCACTTCGTCGTTTGTGATTGTGTGTCGATAGCAATTTCAAAGAAGCAAACACTTTCACAGCACAAAAGAAGGCTTTTCTGACTTGTGGGTCCTGTAGTTACAGCAGGAGACACGATGGTCAGAAATTAAAGAAAGCAACACCAACGAAGGTGGGATTCGAACCCACGCGTGCTATGCACAATGGATTAGCAGTCCATCGCCTTAACCTCTCGGCCACCTCGTCGTTTGTGGTTGTGTGTCGATAGCAATTTCAAAGAAGCAAACACTTTCAGAGCACAAAAGCAGGCTTTTCTGACTTGTGGGTCCTGTAGTTACAGCAGGAGACACGATGGTCAGAAATTAAAGAAAGCAACACCGACGAAGGTGGGATTCGAACCCACGCGTGCTATGCACAATGGATTAGCAGTCCATCGCCTTAACCTCTCGGCCACCTCGTCGTTTGTGGTTGTGTGTCGATAGCAATTTCAAAGAAGCAAACACTTTCACAGCACAAAAGAAGGCTTTTCTGACTTGTGGGTCCTGTAGTTACAGCAGGAGACACGATGGTCAGAAATTAAAGAAAGCAACACCGACGAAGGTGGGATTCGAACCCACGCGTGCTATGCACAATGGATTAGCAGTCCATTGCCTTAACCTCTCGGCCACCTCGTCGTTTGTGGTTGTGTGTCGATAGCAATTTCAAAGAAGCAAACACTTTCAGAGCACAAAAGAAGGCTTTTCTGACTTGTGGGTCCTGTAGTTACAGCAGGAGACACGATGGTCAGAAATTAAAGAAAGCAACACCGACGAAGGTGGGATTCGAACCCACGCGTGCTATGCACAATGGATTAGCAGTCCATCGCCTTAACCTCTCGGCCACCTCGTCGTTTGTGGTTAAGTGTCGATAGCAATTTCAAAGAAGCAAACACTTTCAGAGCACAAAAGAAGGCTTTTCTGACTTGTGGGTCCTGTAGTTACAGCAGGAGACACGATGGTCAGAAATTAAAGAAAGCAACACCGACGAAGGTGGGATTCGAACCCACGCGTGCTATGCACAATGGATTAGCAGTCCATCACCTTAACCTCTCGGCCACCTCATCAATTACAGTTGTGTGTCAATTGCGATTTCAAAGATGCAAACACTTTCACAGCACAAAAGGAGGCTTATCTGACTTGTGGGTCCTGTAGTTACAGCAGGAGACACGATGGTCAGAAATTAAAGAAAGCAACACCGACGAAGGTGGGATTTGAACCCACGCGTGCTATGCACAATGGATTAGCAGTCCATCGCCTTAACCTCTCGGCCACCTCGTCGTTTGTGGTTGTGTGTCGATAGCAATTTCAAAGAAGCAAACACTTTCAGAGCACAAAAGAAGGCTTTTCTGACTTGTGGGTCCTGTAGTTACAGCAGGAGACACGATGGTCACAAATTAAAGAAAGCAACACCGACGAAGGTGGGATTCGAACCCACGCGTGCTATGCACAATGGATTAGCAGTCCATCGCCTTAACCTCTCGGCCACCTCGTCGTTTGTGGTTGTGTGTCGATAGCAATTTCAAAGAAGCAAACACTTTCAGAGCACAAAAGAAGGCTTTTCTGACTTGTGGGTCCTGTAGTTACAGCAGGAGACACGATGGTCACAAATTAAAGAAAGCAACACCGACGAAGGTGGGATTCGAACCCACGCGTGCTATGCACAATGGATTAGCAGTCCATCACCTTAACCTCTCGGCCACCTCATCAATTACAGTTGTGTGTCAATTGCGATTTCAAAGATGCAAACACTTTCACAGCACAAAAGGAGGCTTATCTGACTTGTGGGTCCTGTAGTTACAGCAGGAGACACGATGGTCAGAAATTAAAGAAAGCAACACCGACGAAGGTGGGATTTGAACCCACGCGTGCTATGCACAATGGATTAGCAGTCCATCGCCTTAACCTCTCGGCCACCTCGTCGTTTGTGGTTGTGTGTCGATAGCAATTTCAAAGAAGCAAACACTTTCAGAGCACAAAAGAAGGCTTTTCTGACTTGTGGGTCCTGTAGTTACAGCAGGAGACACGATGGTCAGAAATTAAAGAAAGCAACACCGACGAAGGTGGGATTCGAACCCACGCGTGCTATGCACAATGGATTAGCAGTCCATCGCCTTAACCTCTCGGCCACCTCGTCGTTTGTGATTAAGTGTCGATAGCAATTTCAAAGAAGCAAACACTTTCAGAGCACAAAAGAAGGCTTTTCTGACTTGTGGGTCCTGTAGTTACAGCAGGAGACACGATGGTCACAAATTAAAGAAAGCAACACCGACGAAGGTGGGATTCGAACCCACGCGTGCTATGCACAATGGATTAGCAGTCCATCGCCTTAACCTCTCGGCCACCTCATCAATTACAGTTGTGTGTCAATTGCGATTTCAAAGATGCAAACACTTTCACAGCACAAAAGGAGGCTTATCTGACTTGTGGGTCCTGTAGTTACAGCAGGAGACACGATGGTCAGAAATTAAAGAAAGCAACACCGACGAAGGTGGGATTCGAACCCACGCGTGCTATGCACAATGGATTAGCAGTCCATCGCCTTAACCTCTCGGCCACTTCGTCGTTTGTGATTGTGTGTCGATAGCAATTTCAAAGAAGCAAACACTTTCACAGCACAAAAGAAGGCTTTTCTGACTTGTGGGTCCTGTAGTTACAGCAGGAGACACGATGGTCAGAAATTAAAGAAAGCAACACCGACGAAGGTGGGATTCGAACCCACGCGTGCTATGCACAATGGATTAGCAGTCCATCGCCTTAACCTCTCGGCCACCTCGTCGTTTGTGGTTGTGTGTCGATAGCAATTTCAAAGAAGCAAACACTTTCAGAGCACAAAAGAAGGCTTTTCTGACTTGTGGGTCCTGTAGTTACAGCAGGAGACACGATGGTCACAAATTAAAGAAAGCAACACCGACGAAGGTGGGATTCGAACCCACGCGTGCTATGCACAATGGATTAGCAGTCCATCACCTTAACCTCTCGGCCACCTCATCAATTACAGTTGTGTGTCAATTGCGATTTCAAAGATGCAAACACTTTCACAGCACAAAAGGAGGCTTATCTGACTTGTGGGTCCTGTAGTTACAGCAGGAGACACGATGGTCAGAAATTAAAGAAAGCAACACCGACGAAGGTGGGATTTGAACCCACGCGTGCTATGCACAATGGATTAGCAGTCCATCGCCTTAACCTCTCGGCCACCTCGTCGTTTGTGGTTGTGTGTCGATAGCAATTTCAAAGAAGCAAACACTTTCAGAGCACAAAAGAAGGCTTTTCTGACTTGTGGGTCCTGTAGTTACAGCAGGAGACACGATGGTCAGAAATTAAAGAAAGCAACACCGACGAAGGTGGGATTCGAACCCACGCGTGCTATGCACAACGGATTAGCAGTCCATCGCCTTAACCTCTCGGCCACCTCGTCGTTTGTGATTAAGTGTCGATAGCAATTTCAAAGAAGCAAACACTTTCAGAGCACAAAAGAAGGCTTTTCTGACTTGTGGGTCCTGTAGTTACAGCAGGAGACACGATGGTCAGAAATTAAAGAAAGCAACACCGACGAAGGTGGGATTCGAACCCACGCGTGCTATGCACAATGGATTAGCAGTCCATCGCCTTAACCTCTCGGCCACCTCATCAATTACAGTTGTGTGTCAATTGCGATTTCAAAGATGCAAACACTTTCACAGCACAAAAGGAGGCTTATCTGACTTGTGGGTCCTGTAGTTACAGCAGGAGACACGATGGTCAGAAATTAAAGAAAGCAACACCGACGAAGGTGGGATTCGAACCCACGCGTGCTATGCACAATGGATTAGCAGTCCATCGCCTTAACCTCTCGGCCACCTCGTCGTTTGTGGTTGTGTGTCGATAGCAATTTCAAAGAAGCAAACACTTTCACAGCACAAAAGAAGGCTTTTCTGACTTGTGGGTCCTGTAGTTACAGCAGGAGACACGATGGTCAGAAATTAAAGAAAGCAACACCGACGAAGGTGGGATTCGAACCCACGCGTGCTATGCACAATGGATTAGCAGTCCATCGCCTTAACCTCTCAGCGACCTCGTCGTTTGTGGTTGTGTGTCGATAGCAATTTCAAAGAAGCAAACACTTTCAGAGCACAAAAGAAGGCTTTTCTGACTTGTGGGTCCTGTAGTTACAGCAGGAGACACGATGGTCACAAATTAAAGAAAGCAACACCGACGAAGGTGGGATTCGAACCCACGCGTGCTATGCACAATGGATTAGCAGTCCATCGCCTTAACCTCTCGGCCACCTCATCAATTACAGTTGTGTGTCAATTGCGATTTCAAAGATGCAAACACTTTCACAGCACAAAAGGAGGCTTATCTGACTTGTGGGTCCTGTAGTTACAGCAGGAGACACGATGGTCAGAAATTAAAGAAAGCAACACCGACGAAGGTGGGATTCGAACCCACGCGTGCTATGCACAATGGATTAGCAGTCCATCGCCTTAACCTCTCGGCCACTTCGTCGTTTGTGATTGTGTGTCGATAGCAATTTCAAAGAAGCAAACACTTTCACAGCACAAAAGAAGGCTTTTCTGACTTGTGGGTCCTGTAGTTACAGCAGGAGACACGATGGTCAGAAATTAAAGAAAGCAACACCGACGAAGGTGGGATTCGAACCCACGCGTGCTATGCACAATGGATTAGCAGTCCATCGCCTTAACCTCTCGGCCACCTCGTCGTTTGCGGTTGTGTGTCGATAGCAATTTCAAAGAAGCAAACACTTTCAGAGCACAAAAGAAGGCTTTTCTGACTTGTGGGTCCTGTAGTTACAGCAGGAGACACGATGGTCACAAATTAAAGAAAGCAACACCGACGAAGGTGGGATTCGAACCCACGCGTGCTATGCACAATGGATTAGCAGTCCATCGCCTTAACCTCTCGGCCACCTCATCAATTACAGTTGTGTGTCAATTGCGATTTCAAAGATGCAAACACTTTCACAGCACAAAAGGAGGCTTATCTGACTTGTGGGTCCTGTAGTTACAGCAGGAGACACGATGGTCAGAAATTAAAGAAAGCAACACCGACGAAGGTGGGATTCGAACCCACGCGTGCTATGCACAATGGATTAGCAGTCCATCGCCTTAACCTCTCGGCCACTTCGTCGTTTGTGATTGTGTGTCGATAGCAATTTCAAAGAAGCAAACACTTTCACAGCACAAAAGAAGGCTTTTCTGACTTGTGGGTCCTGTAGTTACAGCAGGAGACACGATGGTCAGAAATTAAAGAAAGCAACACCAACGAAGGTGGGATTCGAACCCACGCGTGCTATGCACAATGGATTAGCAGTCCATCGCCTTAACCTCTCGGCCACCTCGTCGTTTGTGGTTGTGTGTCGATAGCAATTTCAAAGAAGCAAACACTTTCAGAGCACAAAAGCAGGCTTTTCTGACTTGTGGGTCCTGTAGTTACAGCAGGAGACACGATGGTCAGAAATTAAAGAAAGCAACACCGACGAAGGTGGGATTCGAACCCACGCGTGCTATGCACAATGGATTAGCAGTCCATCGCCTTAACCTCTCGGCCACCTCGTCGTTTGTGGTTGTGTGTCGATAGCAATTTCAAAGAAGCAAACACTTTCAGAGCACAAAAGAAGGCTTTTCTGACTTGTGGGTCCTGTAGTTACAGCAGGAGACACGATGGTCAGAAATTAAAGAAAGCAACACCGACGAAGGTGGGATTCGAACCCACGCGTGCTATGCACAATGGATTAGCAGTCCATTGCCTTAACCTCTCGGCCACCTCGTCGTTTGTGGTTGTGTGTCGATAGCAATTTCAAAGAAGCAAACACTTTCAGAGCACAAAAGAAGGCTTTTCTGACTTGTGGGTCCTGTAGTTACAGCAGGAGACACGATGGTCAGAAATTAAAGAAAGCAACACCGACGAAGGTGGGATTCGAACCCACGCGTGCTATGCACAATGGATTAGCAGTCCATCGCCTTAACCTCTCGGCCACCTCGTCGTTTGTGGTTAAGTGTCGATAGCAATTTCAAAGAAGCAAACACTTTCAGAGCACAAAAGAAGGCTTTTCTGACTTGTGGGTCCTGTAGTTACAGCAGGAGACACGATGGTCAGAGATTAAAGAAAGCAACACCGACGAAGGTGGGATTCGAACCCACGCGTGCTATGCACAATGGATTAGCAGTCCATCACCTTAACCTCTCGGCCACCTCATCAATTACAGTTGTGTGTCAATTGCGATTTCAAAGATGCAAACACTTTCACAGCACAAAAGGAGGCTTATCTGACTTGTGGGTCCTGTAGTTACAGCAGGAGACACGATGGTCAGAAATTAAAGAAAGCAACACCGACGAAGGTGGGATTTGAACCCACGCGTGCTATGCACAATGGATTAGCAGTCCATCGCCTTAACCTCTCGGCCACCTCGTCGTTTGTGGTTGTGTGTCGATAGCAATTTCAAAGAAGCAAACACTTTCAGAGCACAAAAGAAGGCTTTTCTGACTTGTGGGTCCTGTAGTTACAGCAGGAGACACGATGGTCAGAAATTAAAGAAAGCAACACCGACGAAGGTGGGATTCGAACCCACGCGTGCTATGCACAATGGATTAGCAGTCCATCGCCTTAACCTCTCGGCCACCTCGTCGTTTGTGATTAAGTGTCGATAGCAATTTCAAAGAAGCAAACACTTTCAGAGCACAAAAGAAGGCTTTTCTGACTTGTGGGTCCTGTAGTTACAGCAGGAGACACGATGGTCAGAAATTAAAGAAAGCAACACCGACGAAGGTGGGATTCGAACCCACGCGTGCTATGCACAATGGATTAGCAGTGCATCGCCTTAACCTCTCGGCCACCTCATCAATTACAGTTGTGTGTCAATTGCGATTTCAAAGATGCAAACACTTTCACAGCACAAAAGGAGGCTTATCTGACTTGTGGGTCCTGTAGTTACAGCAGGAGACACGATGGTCAGAAATTAAAGAAAGCAACACCGACGAAGGTGGGATTCGAACCCACGCGTGCTATGCACAATGGATTAGCAGTCCATCGCCTTAACCTCTCGGCCACCTCGTCGTTTGTGGTTGTGTGTCGATAGCAATTTCAAAGAAGCAAACACTTTCACAGCACAAAAGAAGGCTTTTCTGACTTGTGGGTCCTGTAGTTACAGCAGGAGACACGATGGTCAGAAATTAAAGAAAGCAACACCGACGAAGGTGGGATTCGAACCCACGCGTGCTATGCACAATGGATTAGCAGTCCATCGCCTTAACCTCTCAGCCACCTCGTCGTTTGTGGTTGTGTGTCGATAGCAATTTCAAAGAAGCAAACACTTTCAGAGCACAAAAGAAGGCTTTTCTGACTTGTGGGTCCTGTAGTTACAGCAGGAGACACGATGGTCACAAATTAAAGAAAGCAACACCGACGAAGGTGGGATTCGAACCCACGCGTGCTATGCACAATGGATTAGCAGTCCATCGCCTTAACCTCTCGGCCACCTCATCAATTACAGTTGTGTGTCAATTGCGATTTCAAAGATGCAAACACTTTCACAGCACAAAAGGAGGCTTATCTGACTTGTGGGTCCTGTAGTTACAGCAGGAGACACGATGGTCAGAAATTAAAGAAAGCAACACCGACGAAGGTGGGATTCGAACCCACGCGTGCTATGCACAATGGATTAGCAGTCCATCGCCTTAACCTCTCGGCCACTTCGTCGTTTGTGATTGTGTGTCGATAGCAATTTCAAAGAAGCAAACACTTTCACAGCACAAAAGAAGGCTTTTCTGACTTGTGGGTCCTGTAGTTACAGCAGGAGACACGATGGTCAGAAATTAAAGAAAGCAACACCGACGAAGGTGGGATTCGAACCCACGCGTGCTATGCACAATGGATTAGCAGTCCATCGCCTTAACCTCTCGGCCACCTCGTCGTTTGTGGTTGTGTGTCGATAGCAATTTCAAAGAAGCAAACACTTTCAGAGCACAAAAGAAGGCTTTTCTGACTTGTGGGTCCTGTAGTTACAGCAGGAGACACGATGGTCACAAATTAAAGAAAGCAACACCGACGAAGGTGGGATTCGAACCCACGCGTGCTATGCACAATGGATTAGCAGTCCATCGCCTTAACCTCTCGGCCACCTCATCAATTACAGTTGTGTGTCAATTGCGATTTCAAAGATGCAAACACTTTCACAGCACAAAAGGAGGCTTATCTGACTTGTGGGTCCTGTAGTTACAGCAGGAGACACGATGGTCAGAAATTAAAGAAAGCAACACCGACGAAGGTGGGATTCGAACCCACGCATGCTATGCACAATGGATTAGCAGTCCATCGCCTTAACCTCTCGGCCACTTCGTCGTTTGTGATTGTGTGTCGATAGCAATTTCAAAGAAGCAAACACTTTCACAGCACAAAAGAAGGCTTTTCTGACTTGTGGGTCCTGTAGTTACAGCAGGAGACACGATGGTCAGAAATTAAAGAAAGCAACACCAACGAAGGTGGGATTCGAACCCACGCGTGCTATGCACAATGGATTAGCAGTCCATCACCTTAACCTCTCGGCCACCTCGTCGTTTGTGGTTGTGTGTCGATAGCAATTTCAAAGAAGCAAACACTTTCAGAGCACAAAAGCAGGCTTTTCTGACTTGTGGGTCCTGTAGTTACAGCAGGAGACACGATGGTCAGAAATTAAAGAAAGCAACACCGACGAAGGTGGGATTCGAACCCACGCGTGCTATGCACAATGGATTAGCAGTCCATCGCCTTAACCTCTCGGCCACCTCGTCGTTTGTGGTTGTGTGTCGATAGCAATTTCAAAGAAGCAAACACTTTCACAGCACAAAAGAAGGCTTTTCTGACTTGTGGATCCTGTAGTTACAGCAGGAGACACGATGGTCAGAAATTAAAGAAAGCAACACCGACGAAGGTGGGATTCGAACCCACGCGTGCTATGCACAATGGATTAGCAGTCCATTGCCTTAACCTCTCGGCCACCTCGTCGTTTGTGGTTGTGTGTCGATAGCAATTTCAAAGAAGCAAACACTTTCAGAGCACAAAAGAAGGCTTTTCTGACTTGTGGGTCCTGTAGTTACAGCAGGAGACACGATGGTCAGAAATTAAAGAAAGCAACACCGACGAAGGTGGGATTCGAACCCACGCGTGCTATGCACAATGGATTAGCAGTCCATCGCCTTAACCTCTCGGCCACCTCGTCGTTTGTGGTTGTGTGTCGATAGCAATTTCAAAGAAGCAAACACTTTCAGAGCACAAAAGAAGGCTTTTCTGACTTGTGGGTCCTGTAGTTACAGCAGGAGACACGATGGTCAGAAATTAAAGAAAGCAACACCGACGAAGGTGGGATTCGAACCCACGCGAGCTACGCACAATGGATTAGCAGTCCATCGCCTTAACCTCTCGGCCACCTCGTCGTTTGTGGTTAAGTGTCGATAGCAATTTCAAAGAAGCAAACACTTTCAGAGCACAAAAGAAGGCTTTTCTGACTTGTGGGTCCTGTAGTTACAGCAGGAGACACGATGGTCAGAAATTAAAGAAAGCAACACCGACGAAGGTGGGATTCGAACCCACGCGTGCTATGCACAATGGATTAGCAGTCCATCACCTTAACCTCTCGGCCACCTCATCAATTACAGTTGAGTGTCAATTGCGATTTCAAAGATGCAAACACTTTCACAGCACAAAAGGAGGCTTATCTGATTGTGGGTCCTGTAGTTACAGCAGGAGACACGATGGTCAGAAATTAAAGAAAGCAACACCGACGAAGGTGGGATTTGAACCCACGCGTGCTATGCACAATGGATTAGCAGTCCATCGCCTTAACCTCTCGGCCACCTCGTCGTTTGTGGTTGTGTGTCGATAGCAATTTCAAAGAAGCAAACACTTTCAGAGCACAAAAGAAGGCTTTTCTGACTTGTGGGTCCTGTAGTTACAGCAGGAGACACGATGGTCAGAAATTAAAGAAAGCAACACCGACGAAGGTGGGATTCGAACCCACGCGTGCTATGCACAATGGATTAGCAGTCCATCGCCTTAACCTCTCGGCCACCTCGTCGTTTGTGATTAAGTGTCGATAGCAATTTCAAAGAAGCAAACACTTTCAGAGCACAAAAGAAGGCTTTTCTGACTTGTGGGTCCTGTAGTTACAGCAGGAGACACGATGGTCAGAAATTAAAGAAAGCAACACCGACGAAGGTGGGATTCGAACCCACGCGTGCTATGCACAATGGATTAGCAGTCCATCGCCTTAACCTCTCGGCCACCTCATCAATTACAGTTGTGTGTCAATTGCGATTTCAAAGATGCAAACACTTTCACAGCACAAAAGGAGGCTTATCTGACTTGTGGGTCCTGTAGTTACAGCAGGAGACACGATGGTCAGAAATTAAAGAAAGCAACACCGACGAAGGTGGGATTCGAACCCACGCGTGCTATGCACAATGGATTAGCAGTGCATCGCCTTAACCTCTCGGCCACCTCGTCGTTTGTGGTTGTGTGTCGATAGCAATTTCAAAGAAGCAAACACTTTCACAGCACAAAAGAAGGCTTTTCTGACTTGTGGGTCCTGTAGTTACAGCAGGAGACACGATGGTCAGAAATTAAAGAAAGCAACACCGACGAAGGTGGGATTCGAACCCACGCGTGCTATGCACAATGGATTAGCAGTCCATCGCCTTAACCTCTCAGCCACCTCGTCGTTTGTGGTTGTGTGTCGATAGCAATTTCAAAGAAGCAAACACTTTCAGAGCACAAAAGAAGGCTTTTCTGACTTGTGGGTCCTGTAGTTACAGCAGGAGACACGATGGTCAGAAATTAAAGAACGCAACACCGACGAAGGTGGGATTCGAACCCACGCGTGCTATGCACAATGGATTAGCAGTCCATCACCTTAACCTCTCGGCCACCTCGTCGTTTGTGGTTGTGTGTCGATAGCAATTTCAAAGAAGCAAACACTTTCAGAGCACAAAAGAAGGCTTTTCTGACTTGTGGGTCCTGTAGTTACAGCAGGAGACACGATGGTCAGAAATTAAAGAAAGCAACACCGACGAAGGTGGGATTCGAACCCACGCGTGCTATGCACAATGGATTAGCAGTCCATCGCCTTAACCTCTCGGCCACCTCGTCGTTTGTGGTTGTGTGTCGATAGCAATTTCAAAGAAGCAAACACTTTCACAGCACAAAAGAAGGCTTTTCTGACTTGTGGGTCCTGTAGTTACAGCAGGAGACACGATGGTCAGAAATTAAAGAAAGCAACACCGACGAAGGTGGGATTCGAACCCACGCGTGCTATGCACAATGGATTAGCAGTCCATCGCCTTAACCTCTCGGCCACCTCGTCGTTTGTGGTTGTGTGTCGATAGCAATTTCAAAGAAGCAAACACTTTCAGAGCACAAAAGAAGGCTTTTCTGACTTGTGGGTCCTGTAGTTACAGCAGGAGACACGATGGTCAGAAATTAAAGAAAGCAACACCGACGAAGGTGGGATTCGAACCCACGCGTGCTATGCACAATGGATTAGCAGTCCATCGCCTTAACCTCTCGGCCACCTCGTCGTTTGTGGTTGTGTGTCGATAGCAATTTCAAAGAAGCAAACACTTTCAGAGCACAAAAGAAGGCTTTTCTGACTTGTGGGTCCTGTAGTTACAGCAGGAGACACGATGGTCAGAAATTAAAGAAAGCAACACCGACGAAGGTGGGATTCGAACCCACGCGTGCTATGCACAATGGATTAGCAGTCCATCGCCTTAACCTCTCGGCCACCTCATCAATTACAGTTGTGTGTCAATTGCGATTTCAAAGATGCAAACACTTTCACAGCACAAAAGGAGGCTTATCTGACTTGTGGGTCCTGTAGTTACAGCAGGAGACACGATGGTCAGAAATTAAAGAAAGCAACACCGACGAAGGTGGGATTCGAACCCACGCGTGCTATGCACAATGGATTAGCAGTCCATCGCCTTAACCTCTCGGCCACTTCGTCGTTTGTGATTGTGTGTCGATAGCAATTTCAAAGAAGCAAACACTTTCACAGCACAAAAGAAGGCTTTTCTGACTTGTGGGTCCTGTAGTTACAGCAGGAGACACGATGGTCAGAAATTAAAGAAAGCAACACCAACGAAGGTGGGATTCGAACCCACGCGTGCTATGCACAATGGATTAGCAGTCCATCGCCTTAACCTCTCGGCCACCTCGTCGTTTGTGGTTGTGTGTCGATAGCAATTTCAAAGAAGCAAACACTTTCAGAGCACAAAAGCAGGCTTTTCTGACTTGTGGGTCCTGTAGTTACAGCAGGAGACACGATGGTCAGAAATTAAAGAAAGCAACACCGACGAAGGTGGGATTCGAACCCACGCGTGCTATGCACAATGGATTAGCAGTCCATCGCCTTAACCTCTCGGCCACCTCGTCGTTTGTGGTTGTGTGTCGATAGCAATTTCAAAGAAGCAAACACTTTCACAGCACAAAAGAAGGCTTTTCTGACTTGTGGGTCCTGTAGTTACAGCAGGAGACACGATGGTCAGAAATTAAAGAAAGCAACACCGACGAAGGTGGGATTCGAACCCACGCGTGCTATGCACAATGGATTAGCAGTCCATCGCCTTAACCTCTCGGCCACCTCGTCGTTTGTGGTTGTGTGTCGATAGCAATTTCAAAGAAGCAAACACTTTCACAGCACAAAAGAAGGCTTTTCTGACTTGTGGGTCCTGTAGTTACAGCAGGAGACACGATGGTCAGAAATTAAAGAAAGCAACACCGACGAAGGTGGGATTCGAACCCACGCGTGCTATGCACAATGGATTAGCAGTCCATCGCCTTAACCTCTCGGCCACCTCGTCGTTTGTGGTTGTGTGTCGATAGCAATTTCAAAGAAGCAAACACTTTCAGAGCACAAAAGAAGGCTTTTCTGACTTGTGGGTCCTGTAGTTACAGCAGGAGACACGATGGTCAGAAATTAAAGAAAGCAACACCGACGAAGGTGGGATTCGAACCCACGCGTGCTATGCACAATGGATTAGCAGTCCATCGCCTTAACCTCTCGGCCACCTCGTCGTTTGTGGTTGTGTGTCGATAGCAATTTCAAAGAAGCAAACACTTTCAGAGCACAAAAGAAGGCTTTTCTGACTTGTGGGTCCTGTAGTTACAGCAGGAGACACGATGGTCAGAAATTAAAGAAAGCAACACCGACGAAGGTGGGATTCGAACCCACGCGTGCTATGCACAATGGATTAGCAGTCCATCGCCTTAACCTCTCGGCCACCTCGTCGTTTGTGGTTGTGTGTCGATAGCAATTTCAAAGAAGCAAACACTTTCAGAGCACAAAAGAAGGCTTTTCTGACTTGTGGGTCCTGTAGTTACAGCAGGAGACACGATGGTCACAAATTAAAGAAAGCAACACCGACGAAGGTGGGATTCGAACCCACGCGTGCTATGCACAATGGATTAGCAGTCCATCGCCTTAACCTCTCGGCCACCTCATCAATTACAGTTGTGTGTCAATTGCGATTTCAAAGATGCAAACACTTTCACAGCACAAAAGGAGGCTTATATGACTTGTGGGTCCTGTAGTTACAGCAGGAGACACGATGGTCAGAAATTAAAGAAAGCAACACCGACGAAGGTGGGATTCGAATCCACGCGTGCTATGCACAATGGATTAGCAGTCCATCGCCTTAACCTCTCGGCCACTTCGTCGTTTGTGATTGTGTGTCGATAGCAATTTCAAAGAAGCAAACACTTTCACAGCACAAAAGAAGGCTTTTCTGACTTGTGGGTCCTGTAGTTACAGCAGGAGACACGATGGTCAGAAATTAAAGAAAGCAACACCAACGAAGGTGGGATTCGAACCCACGCGTGCTATGCACAATGGATTAGCAGTCCATCGCCTTAACCTCTCGGCCACCTCATCAATTACAGTTGTGTGTCAATTGCGATTTCAAAGATGCAAACACTTTCACAGCACAAAAGGAGGCTTATCTGACTTGTGGGTCCTGTAGTTACAGCAGGAGACACGATGGTCAGAAATTAAAGAAAGCAACACCGACGAAGGTGGGATTCGAACCCACGCGTGCTATGCACAATGGATTAGCAGTCCATCGCCTTAACCTCTCGGCCACTTCGTCGTTTGTGATTGTGTGTCGATAGCAATTTCAAAGAAGCAAACACTTTCACAGCACAAAAGAAGGCTTTTCTGACTTGTGGGTCCTGTAGTTACAGCAGGAGACACGATGGTCAGAAATTAAAGAAAGCAACACCAACGAAGGTGGGATTCGAACCCACGCGTGCTATGCACAATGGATTAGCAGTCCATCGCCTTAACCTCTCGGCCACCTCGTCGTTTGTGGTTGTGTGTCGATAGCAATTTCAAAGAAGCAAACACTTTCAGAGCACAAAAGCAGGCTTTTCTGACTTGTGGGTCCTGTAGTTACAGCAGGAGACACGATGGTCAGAAATTAAAGAAAGCAACACCGACGAAGGTGGGATTCGAACCCACGCGTGCTATGCACAATGGATTAGCAGTCCATCGCCTTAACCTCTCGGCCACCTCGTCGTTTGTGGTTGTGTGTCGATAGCAATTTCAAAGAAGCAAACACTTTCAGAGCACAAAAGAAGGCTTTTCTGACTTGTGGGTCCTGTAGTTACAGCAGGAGACACGATGGTCAGAAATTAAAGAAAGCAACACCGACGAAGGTGGGATTCGAACCCACGCGTGCTATGCACAATGGATTAGCAGTCCATCGCCTTAACCTCTCGGCCACCTCATCAATTACAGTTGTGTGTCAATTGCGATTTCAAAGATGCAAACACTTTCACAGCACAAAAGGAGGCTTATCTGACTTGTGGGTCCTGTAGTTACAGCAGGAGACACGATGGTCAGAAATTAAAGAAAGCAACACCGACGAAGGTGGGATTCGAACCCACGCATGCTATGCACAATGGATTAGCAGTCCATCGCCTTAACCTCTCGGCCACCTCGTCGTTTGTGATTGTGTGTCGATAGCAATTTCAAAGAAGCAAACACTTTCACAGCACAAAAGAAGGCTTTTCTGACTTGTGGGTCCTGTAGTTACAGCAGGAGACACGATGGTCAGAAATTAAAGAAAGCAACACCAACGAAGGTGGGATTCGAACCCACGCGTGCTATGCACAATGGATTAGCAGTCCATCGCCTTAACCTCTCGGCCACCTCGTCGTTTGTGGTTGTGTGTCGATAGCAATTTCAAAGAAGCAAACACTTTCAGAGCACAAAAGAAGGCTTTTCTGACTTGTGGGTCCTGTAGTTACAGCAGGAGACACGATGGTCACAAATTAAAGAAAGCAACACCGACGAAGGTGGGATTCGAACCCACGCGTGCTATGCACAATGGATTAGCAGTCCATCGCCTTAACCTCTCGGCCACCTCATCAATTACAGTTGTGTGTCAATTGCGATTTCAAAGATGCAAACACTTTCACAGCACAAAAGGAGGCTTATATGACTTGTGGGTCCTGTAGTTACAGCAGGAGACACGATGGTCAGAAATTAAAGAAAGCAACACCGACGAAGGTGGGATTCGAATCCACGCGTGCTATGCACAATGGATTAGCAGTCCATCGCCTTAACCTCTCGGCCACTTCGTCGTTTGTGATTGTGTGTCGATAGCAATTTCAAAGAAGCAAACACTTTCACAGCACAAAAGAAGGCTTTTCTGACTTGTGGGTCCTGTAGTTACAGCAGGAGACACGATGGTCAGAAATTAAAGAAAGCAACACCAACGAAGGTGGGATTCGAACCCACGCGTGCTATGCACAATGGATTAGCAGTCCATCGCCTTAACCTCTCGGCCACCTCATCAATTACAGTTGTGTGTCAATTGCGATTTCAAAGATGCAAACACTTTCACAGCACAAAAGGAGGCTTATCTGACTTGTGGGTCCTGTAGTTACAGCAGGAGACACGATGGTCAGAAATTAAAGAAAGCAACACCGACGAAGGTGGGATTCGAACCCACGCGTGCTATGCACAATGGATTAGCAGTCCATCGCCTTAACCTCTCGGCCACTTCGTCGTTTGTGATTGTGTGTCGATAGCAATTTCAAAGAAGCAAACACTTTCACAGCACAAAAGAAGGCTTTTCTGACTTGTGGGTCCTGTAGTTACAGCAGGAGACACGATGGTCAGAAATTAAAGAAAGCAACACCAACGAAGGTGGGATTCGAACCCACGCGTGCTATGCACAATGGATTAGCAGTCCATCGCCTTAACCTCTCGGCCACCTCGTCGTTTGTGGTTGTGTGTCGATAGCAATTTCAAAGAAGCAAACACTTTCAGAGCACAAAAGCAGGCTTTTCTGACTTGTGGGTCCTGTAGTTACAGCAGGAGACACGATGGTCAGAAATTAAAGAAAGCAACACCGACGAAGGTGGGATTCGAACCCACGCGTGCTATGCACAATGGATTAGCAGTCCATCGCCTTAACCTCTCGGCCACCTCGTCGTTTGTGGTTGTGTGTCGATAGCAATTTCAAAGAAGCAAACACTTTCAGAGCACAAAAGAAGGCTTTTCTGACTTGTGGGTCCTGTAGTTACAGCAGGAGACACGATGGTCAGAAATTAAAGAAAGCAACACCGACGAAGGTGGGATTCGAACCCACGCGTGCTATGCACAATGGATTAGCAGTCCATCGCCTTAACCTCTCGGCCACCTCATCAATTACAGTTGTGTGTCAATTGCGATTTCAAAGATGCAAACACTTTCACAGCACAAAAGGAGGCTTATCTGACTTGTGGGTCCTGTAGTTACAGCAGGAGACACGATGGTCAGAAATTAAAGAAAGCAACACCGACGAAGGTGGGATTCGAACCCACGCATGCTATGCACAATGGATTAGCAGTCCATCGCCTTAACCTCTCGGCCACCTCGTCGTTTGTGATTGTGTGTCGATAGCAATTTCAAAGAAGCAAACACTTTCACAGCACAAAAGAAGGCTTTTCTGACTTGTGGGTCCTGTAGTTACAGCAGGAGACACGATGGTCAGAAATTAAAGAAAGCAACACCAACGAAGGTGGGATTCGAACCCACGCGTGCTATGCACAATGGATTAGCAGTCCATCGCCTTAACCTCTCGGCCACCTCGTCGTTTGTGGTTGTGTGTCGATAGCAATTTCAAAGAAGCAAACACTTTCAGAGCACAAAAGAAGGCTTTTCTGACTTGTGGGTCCTGTAGTTACAGCAGGAGACATGATGGTCAGAAATTAAAGAAAGCAACACCGACGAAGGTGGGATTCGAACCCACGCGTGCTATGCACAATGGATTAGCAGTCCATCGCCTTAACCTCTCGGCCACCTCGTCGTTTGTGGTTGTGTGTCGATAGCAATTTCAAAGAAGCAAACACTTTCAGAGCACAAAAGAAGGCTTTTCTGACTTGTGGGTCCTGTAGTTACAGCAGGAGACATGATGGTCAGAAATTAAAGAAAGCAACACCGACGAAGGTGGGATTCGAACCCACGCGTGCTATGCACAATGGATTAGCAGTCCATCGCCTTAACCTCTCGGCCACCTCGTCGTTTGTGGTTGTGTGTCAATTGCGATTTCAAAGATGCAAACACTTTCACAGCACAAAAGGAGGCTTATCTGACTTGTGGGTCCTGCACTTACATCAGGAGACAGGATTGTCAGAAATTAAAGAAAGCAACACCGACGAAGGTGGGATTCGAACCCACGCGTGCTATGCACAATGGATTAGCAGTCCATCGCCTTAACCCTGATGAGATCCGGGCGTGGTCTACCTTCTTGGGGTCCAGCTGGGCGTGGGGGACCCATTGCATTTTTTGTTAAAATAATCAGCAGATTTAGCCCAATTGCAAGTAAAATAAACAATACATATGTTAAATTAGTTTGCTCTCATTTATTTATTAGTTACTTTTTTATTAAAATGTAACACAATAAGGAAATGAATCATAAATCATGCTGGCTGACAGGCTGGTCCTATGGCTAGCTGCTGACGGGCTGGTGCTAACGGAGCTGGCTGCTGCTCATCCTCCTTTTCATTATCACTATCAGACTCTGATATTTCAGAAATGTGATCCTGAATTTCTTCTTCTGAATCACCATCAAAATCCTCTGTCTCTTCCAATAGCAGCTGTAAGGCAGTCTGAACTGAGAATCGCTTTGCCATCTTTTATAGCATTTTTAGCATTTTTAGCATTTATAGCATCATGTCCCCATGATTGGATGAAACACACACTCACACACACATAGACACACACACACACACACACACACACACACACACACACACACACACACACACAGGTCCAGAGAGGAGGGATTGATAATGAGGGCTGAGAGAAAAGATGCTTCTTTCAGATCTCACCCCTTTGTCTCTATAGAGATTCTTCGTCTGCTGTCTGACAATATGCAATCAACCCCTGATGTGACAACCATCAAAAGTGTTGATGGTTGCTCACCTTTGCATGCCAAACTCCTCTGTCCTTTGTTTGTATATCCTTTAAAGTCATACAGACGACTATCAACTACCCAACCCAATGTTGATTGCCCACTTTGACTAGCCCAGGGCCCAGTGGACCCTGGACCCTGTATGTAATACAAATGTGAAGGGGGGGGTACGGGGGGGTGGTCATTGAAAATATTTTCTGATTTATGTTGCTCACAGAAAATGAGCCAAGGACCAATGAATCTCAGTTTGAAAAAAAAAAAATTGTAGAATTTTTTTAAGCTGATTTTTTAAAAATGGGTCCCACAGACCCTTGGACCATATAAGGGTTAACCTCTCGGCCACCTCGTCGTTTGTGGTTGTGTGTCAATTGCGATTTCAAACATGCAAACACTTTCACAGCACAAAAGGAGGCTTATCTGACTTGTGGGTCCTGCACTTATATGAGGAGACACGATTGTCAGAAATTAAAGAAAGCAACACCTACGAAGGTGGGATTCGAACCCACGCGTGCTATGCACAATGGATTAGCAGTCCATCGCCTTAACCTCTCGGCCACCTCGTCGTTTGTGGTTGTGTGTCGATAGCAATTTCAAAGAAGCAAACACTTTCACAGCACAAAAGAAGGCTTTTCTGACTTGTGGGTCCTGTAGTTACAGCAGGAGACACGATGGTCAGAAATTAAAGAAAGCAACACCGACGAAGGTGGGATTCGAACCCACGCGTGCTATGCACAATGGATTAGCAGTCCATCGCCTTAACCTCTCGGCCACCTCGTCGTTTGTGGTTGTGTGTCAATTGCGATTTCAAAGATGCAAACACTTTCACAGCACAAAAGGAGGCTTATCTGACTTGTGGGTCCTGCACTTATATGAGGAGACACGATTGTCAGAAATTAAAGAAAGCAACACCGACGAAGGTGGGATTTGAACCCACGCGTGCTATGCACAATGGATTAGCAGTCCATCGCCTTAACCTCTCGGCCACCTCGTCGTTTGTGGTTGTGTGTCGATTGCGATTTCAAAGATGCAAACACTTTCACAGCACAAAAGGAGGCTTATCTGACTTGTGGGTCCTGTAGTTACAGCAGGAGACACGATGGTCAGAAATTAAAGAAAGCAACACCGACGAAGGTGGGATTCGAACCCACGCGTGCTATGCACAATGGATTAGCAGTCCATCGCCTTAACCTCTCGGCCACCTCGTCGTTTGTGGTTGTGTGTCAATTGCGATTTCAAAGATGCAAACACTTTCACAGCACAAAAGGAGGCTTATCTGACTTGTGGGTCCTGCACTTATATGAGGAGACACGATTGTCAGAAATTAAAGAAAGCAACACCAACGAAGGTGGGATTCGAACCCACGCGTGCTATGCACAATGGATTAGCAGTCCATCGCCTTAACCTCTCGGCCACCTCGTCGTTTGTGGTTGTGTGTCGATTGCGATTTCAAAGATGCAAACACTTTCACAGCACAAAAGGGGGCTTATCTGACTTGTGGGTCCTGTAGTTACAGCAGGAGACACGATGGTCAGAAATTAAAGAAAGCAACACCGACGAAGGTGGGATTCGAACCCACGCGTGCTATGCACAATGGATTAGCAGTCCATCGCCTTAACCTCTCGGCCACCTCGTCGTTTGTGGTTGTGTGTCAATTGCGATTTCAAACATGCAAACACTTTCACAGCACAAAAGGAGGCTTATCTGACTTGTGGGTCCTGCACTTATATGAGGAGACACGATTGTCAGAAATTAAAGAAAGCAACACCTACGAAGGTGGGATTCGAACCCACGCATGCTATGCACAACGGATTAGCAGTCCATCGCCTTAACCTCTCGGCCACCTCGTCGTTTGTGGTTGTGTGTCGATAGCAATTTCAAAGAAGCAAACATTTTCACAGCACAAAAGAAGGCTTTTCTGACTTGTGGGTCCTGTAGTTACAGCAGGAGACACGATGGTCAGAAATTAAAGAAAGCAACACCGACGAAGGTGGGATTCGAACCCACGCGTGCTATGCACAATGGATTAGCAGTCCATCGCCTTAACCTCTCGGCCACCTCGTCGTTTGTGTTTGTGTGTGAATTGCGATTTCAAAGATGCAAACACTTTCACAGCACAAAAAGAGGCTTATCTGACTTGTGGGTCCTGCACTTATAAGAGGAGACACGATTGTCAGAAATTAAAGAAAGCAACACAGACGAAGGTGGGATTCGAACCCACGCGTGCTATGCACAATGGATTAGCAGTCCATCGCCTTAACCTCTCGGCCACCTCGTCATTTGTGGTTGTGTGTCGATTGCGATTTCAAAGATGCAAACACTTTCACAGCACAAAAGGAGGATTCTCTGACTTGTGGGTCCTGCACTTATATCAGGAGACACGATTGTCAGAAATTAAAGAAAGCAACACCGACGAAGGTGGGATTCGAACCCACGCGTGCTATGCACAATGGATTAGCAGTCCATCGCCTTAACCTCTCGGCCACCTCGTCGTTTGTGGTTGTGTGTCGATAGCAATTTCAAAGAAGCAAACACTTTCACAGAACAAAAGAAGGCTTTTCTGACTTGTGGGTCCTGTAGTTACAGCAGGAGACACGATGGTCAGAAATTAAAGAAAGCAACACCGACGAAGGTGGGATTCGAACCCACGCGTGCTATGCACAATGGACTAGCAGTCCATCGCCTTAACCTCTCGGCCACCTCGTCGTTTGTGGTTGTGTGTCGATAGCAATTTCAAAGAAGCAAACACTTTCAGAGCACAAAAGAAGGCTTTTCTGACTTGTGGGTCCTGTAGTTACAGCAGGAGACACGATGGTCAGAAATTAAAGAACGTAACACCGACGAAGGTGGGATTCGAACCCACGCGTGCTATGCACAATGGATTAGCAGTCCATCGCCTTAACCTCTCGGCCACCTCGTCGTTTGTGGTTGTGTGTCAATTGCGATTTCAAAGATGCAAACACTTTCACAGCACAAAAGGAGGCTTATCTGACTTGTGGGTCCTGCACTTACATCAGGAGACAGGATTGTCAGAAATTAAAGAAAGCAACACCGACGAAGGTGGGATTCGAACCCACGCGTGCTATGCACAATGGATTAGCAGTCCATCGCCTTAACCTCTCGGCCACCTCGTCAATTACAGTTTTGTGTCGATTGCGATTTCAAAGATGCAAACACTTTCACAGCACAAAAGGAGGCTTATCTGACTTGTGGGTCCTGTAGTTACAGCAGGAGACACGATGGTCAGAAATTAAAGAAAGCAACACCGACGAAGGTGGGATTCGAACCCACGCGTGCTATGCACAATGGATTAGCAGTCCATCGCCTTAACCTCTCGGCCACCTCGTCGTTTGTGGTTGTGTGTCGATAGCAATTTCAAAGAAGCAAACACTTTCACAGAACAAAAGAAGGCTTTTCTGACTTGTGGGTCCTGTAGTTACAGCAGGAGACACGATGGTCAGAAATTAAAGAAAGCAACACCGACGAAGGTGGGATTCGAACCCACGCGTGCTATGCACAATGGACTAGCAGTCCATCGCCTTAACCTCTCGGCCACCTCGTCGTTTGTGGTTGTGTGTCGATAGCAATTTCAAAGAAGCAAACACTTTCAGAGCACAAAAGAAGGCTTTTCTGACTTGTGGGTCCTGTAGTTACAGCAGGAGACACGATGGTCAGAAATTAAAGAACGCAACACCGACGAAGGTGGGATTCGAACCCACGCGTGCTATGCACAATGGATTAGCAGTCCATCGCCTTAACCTCTCGGCCACCTCGTCGTTTGTGGTTGTGTGTCGATAGCAATTTCAAAGAAGCAAACACTTTCAGAGCACAAAAGAAGGCTTTTCTGACTTGTGGGTCCTGTAGTTACAGCAGGAGACACGATGGTCAGAAATTAAAGAAAGCAACACCGACGAAGGTGGGATTCGAACCCACGCGTGCTATGCACAATGGATTAGCAGTCCATCGCCTTAACCTCTCGGCCACCTCGTCGTTTGTGGTTGTGTGTCAATTGCGATTTCAAAGATGCAAACACTTTCACAGCACAAAAGGAGGCTTATCTGACTTGTGGGTCCTGCACTTACATCAGGAGACAGGATTGTCAGAAATTAAAGAAAGCAACACCGACGAAGGTGGGATTCGAACCCACGCGTGCTATGCACAATGGATTAGCAGTCCATCGCCTTAACCTCTCGGCCACCTCGTCAATTACAGTTTTGTGTCGATTGCGATTTCAAAGATGCAAACACTTTCACAGCACAAAAGGAGGCTTATCTGACTTGTGGGTCCTGTAGTTACAGCAGGAGACACGATGGTCAGAAATTAAAGAAAGCAACACCGACGAAGGTGGGATTCGAACCCACGCGTGCTATGCACAATGGATTAGCAGTCCATCGCCTTAACCTCTCGGCCACCTCGTCGTTTGTGGTTGTGTGTCAATTGCGATTTCAAACATGCAAACACTTTCACAGCACAAAAGGAGGCTTATCTGACTTGTGGGTCCTGCACTTATATGAGGAGACACGATTGTCAGAAATTAAAGAAAGCAACACCTACGAAGGTGGGATTCGAACCCACGCATGCTATGCACAACGGATTAGCAGTTTATCGACTTAACCTCTCGGCCACCTCGTCGTTTGTGGTTGTGTGTCGATAGCAATTTCAAAGAAGCAAACACTTTCACAGCACAAAAGAAGGCTTTTCTGACTTGTGGGTCCTGTAGTTACAGCAGGAGACACGATTGTCAGAAATTAAAGAAAGCAACACCGACGAAGGTGGGATTCGAACCCACGCGTGCTATGCACAATGGATTAGCAGTCCATCGCCTTAACCTCTCGGCCACCTCGTCATTAGTGGTTGTGTGTCGATTGCGATTTCAAAGATGCAAACACTTTCACAGCACAAAAGGAGGATTCTCTGACTTGTGGGTCCTGCACTTATATCAGGAGACACGAGTGTCAGAAATTAAAGAAAGCAACACCGACGAAGGTGGGATTCGAACCCACGCGTGCTATGCACAATGGATTAGCAGCCCTTCGCCTTAACCTCTCGGCCACCTCGTCGTTTGTGGTTGTGTGTCGATAGCAATTTCAAAGAAGCAAACACTTTCACAGCACAAAAGAAGGCTTTTCTGACTTGTGGGTCCTGTAGTTACAGCAGGAGACACGATTGTCAGAAATTAAAGAAAGCAACAACGACGAAGGTGGGATTCGAACCCACGCGTGCTATGCACAATGGATTAGCAGTCCATCGCCTTAACCTCTCGGCACCTCGTCGTTTGTGGTTGTGTGTCGATTGCGATTTCAAAGATGCAAACACTTTCACAGCACAAAAGCAGCCGTATATGACTTGTGGGTCCTGCACTTACACCAGGAGAAACGATTGTGAGAAATTAAAGAAAGCAACACTGACGAAGGTGGGATTCGAACCCACGCGTGCTATGCACAATGGATTAGCAGTCCATCGCCTTAAACTCTCGGCCACCTCTTCAATTACAGTTGTGTGTCGATTGTGATTTCAAAGATGCAAACACTTTCACAGCACAAAAGGAGGCTTATCTGACTTGTGGGTCCTGCACTTACATCAGGAGACACGATTGTCAGAAATTAAAGAAAGCAACACCGACGAAGGTGGGATTTGAACACACGCGTGCTATGCACAATGGATTAGCAGTCCATCGCCTTAACCTCTCGGCCACCTCGTCCTTTGTGGTTGTGTGTCGATAGCAATTTCAAAGAAGCAAACACTTTCACAGCACAAAAGGAGGCTTATCTGACTTGTGGGTCCTGCACTTACATCAGGAGACACGATTGTCAGAAATTAAAGAAAGCAACACCGACGAAGGTGGGATTTGAACACACGCGTGCTATGCACAATGGATTAGCAGTCCATCGCCTTAACCTCTCGGCCACCTCGTCCTTTGTGGTTGTGTGTCGATAGCAATTTCAAAGAAGCAAACACTTTCACAGCACAAAAGGAGGCTTATCTGACTTGTGGGTCCTGCACTTACATCAGGAGACACGATTGTCAGAAATTAAAGAAAGCAACACCGACGAAGGTGGGATTTGAACACACGCGTGCTATGCACAATGGATTAGCAGTCCATCGCCTTAACCTCTCGGCCACCTCGTCGTTTGTGGTTGTGTGTCGATAGCAATTTCAAAGAAGCAAACACTTTCACAGCACAAAAGAAGGCTTTTCTGACTTGTGGGTCCTGTAGTTACAGCAGGAGACACGATTGTCAGAAATTAAAGAAAGCAACAACGACGAAGGTGGGATTCGAACCCACGGGTGCTATGCACAATGGATTAGCAGTCCATCGCCTTAACCTCTCGGCCACCTCGTCGTTTGTGGTTGTGTGTCGATTGCGATTTCAAAGATGCAAACACTTTCACAGCACAAAAGCAGCCGTATATGACTTGTGGGTCCTGCACTTACACCAGGAGAAACGATTGTCAGAAATTAAAGAAAGCAACACTGACGAAGGTGGGATTCGAACCCACGCGTGCTATGCACAATGGATTAGCAGTCCATCGCCTTAAACTCTCGGCCACCTCTTCAATTACAGTTGTGTGTCGATTGTGATTTCAAAGATGCAAACACTTTCACAGCACAAAAGGAGGCTTATCTGACTTGTGGGTCCTGCACTTACATCAGGAGACACGATTGTCAGAAATTAAAGAAAGCAACACCGACGAAGGTGGGATTTGAACACACGCGTGCTATGCACAATGGATTAGCAGTCCATCGCCTTAACCTCTCGGCCACCTCGTCCTTTGTGGTTGTGTGTCGATAGCAATTTCAAAGAAGCAAACACTTTCACAGCACAAAAGAAGGCTTTTCTGACTTGTGGGTCCTGTAGTTACAGCAGGAGACACTATGGTCAGAAATTAAAGAAAGCAACACCGACGAAGGTGGGATTCGGACCCACGCGTGCTATGCACAATGGATTAGCAGTCCATCGCCTTAACCTCTCGGCCACCTCGTCGTTTGTGGTTGTGTGTCGATAGCAATTTCAAAGAAGCAAACACTTTCACAGAACAAAAGAAGGCTTTTCTGACTTGTGGGTCCTGTAGTTACAGCAGGAGACACGATGGTCAGAAATTAAAGAAAGCAACACCGACGAAGGTGGGATTCGAACCCACGCGTGCTATGCACAATGGACTAGCAGTCCATCGCCTTAACCTCTCGGCCACCTCGTCGTTTGTGGTTGTGTGTCGATAGCAATTTCAAAGAAGCAAACACTTTCAGAGCACAAAAGAAGGCTTTTCTGACTTGTGGGTCCTGTAGTTACAGCAGGAGACACGATGGTCAGAAATTAAAGAACGCAACACCGACGAAGGTGGGATTCGAACCCACGCGTGCTATGCACAATGGATTAGCAGTCCATCGCCTTAACCTCTCGGCCACCTCGTCGTTTGTGGTTGTGTGTCGATAGCAATTTCAAAGAAGCAAACACTTTCAGAGCACAAAAGAAGGCTTTTCTGACTTGTGGGTCCTGTAGTTACAGCAGGAGACACGATGGTCAGAAATTAAAGAAAGCAACACCGACGAAGGTGGGATTCGAACCCACGCGTGCTATGCACAATGGATTAGCAGTCCATCGCCTTAACCTCTCGGCCACCTCATCGTTTGTGGTTGTGTGTCAATTGCGATTTCAAAGATGCAAACACTTTCACAGCACAAAAGAAGGCTTTTCTGACTTGTGGGTCCTGTAGTTACAGCAGGAGACACGATTGTCAGAAATTAAAGAAAGCAACACCGACGAAGGTGGGATTCGAACCCACGCGTGCTATGCACAATGGATTAGCAGTCCATCGCCTTAACCTCTCGGCCACCTCGTCATTTGTGGTTGTGTGTCGATTGCGATTTCAAAGATGCAAACACTTTCACAGCACAAAAGGAGGATTCTCTGACTTGTGGGTCCTGCACTTATATCAGGAGACACGAGTGTCAGAAATTAAAGAAAGCAACACCGACGAAGGTGGGATTCGAACCCACGCGTGCTATGCACAATGGATTAGCAGCCCTTCGCCTTAACCTCTCGGCCACCTCGTCGTTTGTGGTTGTGTGTCGATAGCAATTTCAAAGAAGCAAACACTTTCACAGCACAAAAGAAGGCTTTTCTGACTTGTGGGTCCTGTAGTTACAGCAGGAGACACGATTGTCAGAAATTAAAGAAAGCAACAACGACGAAGGTGGGATTCGAACCCACGCGTGCTATGCACAATGGATTAGCAGTCCATCGCCTTAACCTCTCGGCCACCTCGTCGTTTGTGGTTGTGTGTCGATTGCGATTTCAAAGATGCAAACACTTTCACAGCACAAAAGCAGCCGTATATGACTTGTGGGTCCTGCACTTACACCAGGAGAAACGATTGTCAGAAATTAAAGAAAGCAACACTGACGAAGGTGGGATTCGAACCCACGCGTGCTATGCACAATGGATTAGCAGTCCATCGCCTTAAACTCTCAGCCACCTCTTCAATTACAGTTGTGTGTCGATTGTGATTTCAAAGATGCAAACACTTTCACAGCACAAAAGGAGGCTTATCTGACTTGTGGGTCCTGCACTTACATCAGGAGACACGATTGTCAGAAATTAAAGAAAGCAACACCGACGAAGGTGGGATTTGAACACACGCGTGCTATGCACAATGGATTAGCAGTCCATCGCCTTAACCTCTCGGCCACCTCGTCCTTTGTGGTTGTGTGTCGATAGCAATTTCAAAGAAGCAAACACTTTCACAGCACAAAAGGAGGCTTATCTGACTTGTGGGTCCTGCACTTACATCAGGAGACACGATTGTCAGAAATTAAAGAAAGCAACACCGACGAAGGTGGGATTTGAACACACGCGTGCTATGCACAATGGATTAGCAGTCCATCGCCTTAACCTCTCGGCCACCTCGTCGTTTGTGGTTGTGTGTCGATAGCAATTTCAAAGAAGCAAACACTTTCACAGCACAAAAGAAGGCTTTTCTGACTTGTGGGTCCTGTAGTTACAGCAGGAGACACGATTGTCAGAAATTAAAGAAAGCAACAACGACGAAGGTGGGATTCGAACCCACGTGTGCTATGCACAATGGATTAGCAGTCCATCGCCTTAACCGCTCGGCCACCTCGTCGTTTGTGGTTGTGTGTCGATTGCGATTTCAAAGATGCAAACACTTTCACAGCACAAAAGCAGCCGTATATGACTTGTGGGTCCTGCACTTACACCAGGAGAAACGATTGTCAGAAATTAAAGAAAGCAACACTGACGAAGGTGGGATTCGAACCCACGCGTGCTATGCACAATGGATTAGCAGTCCATCGCCTTAAACTCTCGGCCACCTCTTCAATTACAGTTGTGTGTCGATTGTGATTTCAAAGATGCAAACACTTTCACAGCACAAAAGGAGGCTTATCTGACTTGTGGGTCCTGCACTTACATCAGGAGACACGATTGTCAGAAATTAAAGAAAGCAACACCGACGAAGGTGGGATTTGAACACACGCGTGCTATGCACAATGGATTAGCAGTCCATCGCCTTAACCTCTCGGCCACCTCGTCCTTTGTGGTTGTGTGTCGATAGCAATTTCAAAGAAGCAAACACTTTCACAGCACAAAAGAAGGCTTTTCTGACTTGTGGGTCCTGTAGTTACAGCAGGAGACACTATGGTCAGAAATTAAAGAAAGCAACACCGACGAAGGTGGGATTCGAACCCACGCGTGCTATGCACAATGGATTAGCAGTCCATCGCCTTAACCTCTCGGCCACCTCGTCGTTTGTGGTTGTGTGTCGATAGCAATTTCAAAGAAGCAAACACTTTCACAGAACAAAATAAGGCTTTTCTGACTTGTGGGTCCTGTAGTTACAGCAGGAGACACGATGGTCAGAAATTAAAGAAAGCAACACCGACGAAGGTGGGATTCGAACCCACGCGTGCTATGCACAATGGACTAGCAGTCCATCGCCTTAACCTCTCGGCCACCTCGTCGTTTGTGGTTGTGTGTCGATAGCAATTTCAAAGAAGCAAACACTTTCAGAGCACAAAAGAAGGCTTTTCTGACTTGTGGGTCCTGTAGTTACAGCAGGAGACACGATGGTCAGAAATTAAAGAACGCAACACCGACGAAGGTGGGATTCGAACCCACGCGTGCTATGCACAATGGATTAGCAGTCCATCGCCTTATCCTCTCGGCCACCTCGTCGTTTGTGGTTGTGTGTCGATAGCAATTTCAAAGAAGCAAACACTTTCAGAGCACAAAAGAAGGCTTTTCTGACTTGTGGGTCCTGTAGTTACAGCAGGAGACACGATGGTCAGAAATTAAAGAAAGCAACACCGACGAAGGTGGGATTCGAACCCACGCGTGCTATGCACAATGGATTAGCAGTCCATCGCCTTAACCTCTCGGCCACCTCGTCGTTTGTGGTTGTGTGTCAATTGCGATTTCAAAGATGCAAACACTTTCACAGCACAAAAGGAGGCTTATCTGACTTGTGGGTCCTGCACTTACATCAGGAGACACGATGGTCAGAAATTAAAGAAAGCAACACCGACGAAGGTGGGATTCGAACCCACGCGTGCTATGCACAATGGATTAGCAGTCCATCGCCTTAACCTCTCGGCCACCTCGTCAATTACAGTTTTGTGTCGATTGCGATTTCAAAGATGCAAACACTTTCACAGCACAAAAGGAGGCTTATCTGACTTGTGGGTCCTGTAGTTACAGCAGGAGACACGATGGTCAGAAATTAAAGAAAGCAACACCGACGAAGGTGGGATTCGAACCCACGCGTGCTATGCACAATGGATTAGCAGTCCATCGCCTTAACCTCTCGGCCACCTCGTCGTTTGTGGTTGTGTGTCAATTGCGATTTCAAACATGCAAACACTTTCACAGCACAAAAGGAGGCTTATCTGACTTGTGGGTCCTGCACTTATATGAGGAGACACGATTGTCAGAAATTAAAGAAAGCAACACCTACGAAGGTGGGATTCGAACCCACGCGTGCTATGCACAACGGATTAGCAGTCCATCGCCTTAACCTCTCGGCCACCTCGTCGTTTGTGGTTGTGTGTCGATAGCAATTTCAAAGAAGCAAACATTTTCACAGCACAAAAGAAGGCTTTTCTGACTTGTGGGTCCTGTAGTTACAGCAGGAGACACGATGGTCAGAAATTAAAGAAAGCAACACCGACGAAGGTGGGATTCGAACCCACGCGTGCTATGCACAATGGATTAGCAGTCCATCGCCTTAACCTCTCGGCCACCTCGTCATTTGTGGTTGTGTGTCGATTGCGATTTCAAAGATGCAAACACTTTCACAGCACAAAAGGAGGATTCTCTGACTTGTGGGTCCTGCACTTATATCAGGAGACACGATTGTCAGAAATTAAAGAAAGCAACACCGACGAAGGTGGGATTCGAACCCACGCGTGCTATGCACAATGGATTAGCAGCCCTTCGCCTTAACCTCTCGGCCACCTCGTCGTTTGTGGTTGTGTGTCGATAGCAATTTCAAAGAAGCAAACACTTTCACAGCACAAAAGAAGGCTTTTCTGACTTGTGGGTCCTGTAGTTACAGCAGGAGACACGATGGTCAGAAATTAAAGAAAGCAACACCGACGAAGGTGGGATTCGAACCCACGCGTGCTATGCACAATGGATTAGCAGTCCATCGCCTTAACCTCTTGGCCACCTCGTCGTTTGTGGTTGTGTGTCGATAGCAATTTCAAAGAAGCAAACACTTTCACAGCACAAAAGAAGGCTTTTCTGACTTGTGGGTCCTGTAGTTACAGCAGGAGACACGATTGTCAGAAATTAAAGAAAGCAACACCGACGAAGGTGGGATTCGAACCCACGCGTGCTATGCACAATGGATTAGCAGTCCATCGCCTTAACCTCTCGGCCACCTCGTCGTTTGTGGTTGTGTGTCGATTGCGATTTCAAAGATGCAAACACTTTCACAGCACAAAAGCAGCCGTATATGACTTGTGGGTCCTGCACTTACACCAGGAGAAACGATTGTCAGAAATTAAAGAAAGCAACACCGACGAAGTAGGATTCGAACCCACGCGTGCTATGCACAATGGATTAGCAGTCCATCGCCTTAACCTCTCGGCCACCTCGTCGTTTGTGGTTGTGTGTCGATAGCAATTTCAAAGAAGCAAACACTTTCACAGAACAAAAGAAGGCTTTTCTGACTTGTGGGTCCTGTAGTTACAGCAGGAGACACGATGGTCAGAAATTAAAGAAAGCAACACCGACGAAGGTGGGATTCGAACCCACGCGTGCTATGCACAATGGACTAGCAGTCCATCGCCTTAACCTCTCGGCCACCTCGTCGTTTGTGGTTGTGTGTCGATAGCAATTTCAAAGAAGCAAACACTTTCAGAGCACAAAAGAAGGCTTTTCTGACTTGTGGGTCCTGTAGTTACAGCAGGAGACACGATGGTCAGAAATTAAAGAACGTAACACCGACGAAGGTGGGATTCGAACCCACGCGTGCTATGCACAATGGATTAGCAGTCCATCGCCTTAACCTCGCGGCCACCTCGTCGTTTGTGGTTGTGTGTCGATAGCAATTTCAAAGAAGCAAACACTTTCAGAGCACAAAAGAAGGCTTTTCTGACTTGTGGGTCCTGTAGTTACAGCAGGAGACACGATGGTCAGAAATTAAAGAAAGCAACACCGACGAAGGTGGGATTCGAACCCACGCGTGCTATGCACAATGGATTAGCAGTCCATCGCCTTAACCTCTCGGCCACCTCGTCGTTTGTGGTTGTGTGTCAATTGCGATTTCAAAGATGCAAACACTTTCACAGCACAAAAGGAGGCTTATCTGACTTGTGGGTCCTGCACTTACATCAGGAGACAGGATTGTCAGAAATTAAAGAAAGCAACACCGACGAAGGTGGGATTCGAACCCACGCGTGCTATGCACAATGGATTAGCAGTCCATCGCCTTAACCTCTCGGCCACCTCGTCAATTACAGTTTTGTGTCGATTGCGATTTCAAAGATGCAAACACTTTCACAGCACAAAAGGAGGCTTATCTGACTTGTGGGTCCTGTAGTTACAGCAGGAGACACGATGGTCAGAAATTAAAGAAAGCAACACAGACGAAGGTGGGATTCGAACCCACGCGTGCTATGCACAATGGATTAGCAGTCCATCGCCTTAACCTCTCGGCCACCTCGTCGTTTGTGGTTGTGTGTCAATTGCGATTTCAAACATGCAAACACTTTCACAGCACAAAAGGAGGCTTATCTGACTTGTGGGTCCTGCACTTACATCAGGAGACACGATTGTCAGAAATTAAAGAAAGCAACACCGACGAAGGTGGGATTTGAACACACGCGTGCTATGCACAATGGATTAGCAGTACATCGCCTTAACCTCTCGGCCACCTCGTCGTTTGTGGTTGTGTGTCGATAGCAATTTCAAAGAAGCAAACACTTTCACAGCACAAAAGAAGGCTTTTCTGACTTGTGGGTGCTGTAGTTACAGCAGGAGACACGATTGTCAGAAATTAAAGAAAGCAACAACGACGAAGGTGGGATTCGAACCCACGCGTGCTATGCACAATGGATTAGCAGTCCATCGCCTTAACCTCTCGGCCACCTCGTCGTTTGTGGTTGTGTGTCAATTGCGATTTCAAAGATGCAAACACTTTCACAGCACAAAAGCAGCCGTATATGACTTGTGGGTCCTGCACTTACACCAGGAGAAACGATTGTCAGAAATTAACACTAGAGCTCCTAGAGAAGCGAAAAATTTCACAGGGCTTGGTAGGGTCCATGTAGCCCACTCCCCTGCTGTGAAGGGATTAACGCCCATTGTCTTGGTAATGCGGTGGAAGCGGCTCACCCCCAGCTCATACGCCTGCCAAAGCACAAGCTGGCTCACCCCCAAGCTCATATGACCAAAACGCCAAACGTGATACTTCACGAAAAAGTTGAAGTTACAAGCAGACTGTATGTTACCGATACTACAACAAACGGCAGAAAATTTGTAGACTCGTGTTTCAAAAGTTACAATTCAATCGCACGTAGAGACGACAGTTTCTCGAATGAGTCTTGTCAAACAATAAAAATAAATAAAAATGTTTGAATCTTGCTCTTTGTATATTTCATATACTATACTATATAATATTTGTTGTAATCAAACACTTTCTCTTTCCGCGTTTGAATTCGCGTTTGAAAAGCTAAGAAATTATATGGCGCAATTAGCTTGATGCTAATGTTATATAGGAAATCCCATATCATTGCTAGCGAAAATTAGCATGGTCGCGTTGCATCACTGCATCACTGATAAATGTTGTGATCTAAACAGCAGGCTGGAAAAGGAGAGGAAAAGACAGGAAAACAAATTCATGTGCTCTCTATCTATCTATCTATCTATCTATCTGTCTATATTTGTGTTAGAAGCATTTGATAGAAGCATTTGTGTTTCTGCTTGTTTGTGATCTAAACAGCAGGCTTGAATCTTGCTCTTTGTACATTTCTCATACTATCTATCTATCTATCTATCTATCTATCTATATTTGTGTTAGAAGCATTTGATAGAAGCATTTGTGTTTCTGCTTGTTTGTGATCTAAACAGCAAGCTTGAATCTTGCTCTTTGTACATTTCTTATACTATCTATCTATCTATATTTGTGTTAGAAGCATTTGATAGAAGCATTTGTGTTTCTGCTTGTTTGTGATCTAAACAGCAGGCTTGAATCTTGCTCTTTGTACATTTCTTATACTATCTATCTATCTATATTTGTGTTAGAAGCATTTGATAGAAGCATTTGTGTTTCTGCTTGTTTGTGATCTAAACAGCAGGCTTGAATCTTGCTCTTTGTACATTTCTTATACTATCTATCTATCTATCTATATTTGTGTTAGAACCATTTGATAGAAGCATTTGTGTTTCTGCTTGTTTGTGATCTAAACAGCAGGCTTGAATCTTGCTCTTTGTACATTTCTTATACTATCTATCTATCTATCTATCTATATTTGTGTTAGAACCATTTGATAGAAGCATTTGTGTTTCTGCTTGTTTGTGATCTAAACAGCAGGCTTGAATCTTGCTCTTTGTACATTTCTTATACTATCTATCTATCTATCTATCTATCTATATTTGTGTTAGAACCATTTGATAGAAGCATTTGTGTTTCTGCTTGTTTGTGATCTAAACAGCAGGCTTGAATCTTGCTCTTTGTACATTTCTTATACTACCTCTCTATCTATCTATCTATCTATCTACCTATCTATCTATCTATATTTGTGTTAGAAGCATTTGGTAGAAGCATTTGTGTTTCTGCTTGTTTGTGATCTGTGATCTGTGACTTCTGGGTGCAGAGACTTTCTGGGTGAGGCTGCTGCCTCAGTCTTGCTCTGTGAATTAACATAATAAAGGGTGATGTTTGGCTTTGCTAATTGCTGGCAAGAAGGAGAAGAAGGAGGGGTGATGTCCTCAGAATCCTGAATTCTCAGGAGCCCTAGTGTTAAAGAAAGCAACACTGACGAAGGTGGGATTCGAACCCACGCGTGCTATGCACAATGGATTAGCAGTCCATCGCCTTAAACTCTCGGCCACCTCTTCAATTACAGTTGTGTGTCGATTGTGATTTCAAAGATGCAAACACTTTCACAGCACAAAAGGAGGCTTATCTGACTTGTGGGTCCTGCACTTACATCAGGAGACACGATTGTCAGAAATTAAAGAAAGCAACACCGACGAAGGTGGGATTTGAACACACGCGTGCTATGCACAATGGATTAGCAGTCCATCGCCTTAACCTCTCGGCCACCTCGTCCTTTGTGGTTGTGTGTCGATAGCAATTTCAAAGAAGCAAACACTTTCACAGCACAAAAGGAGGCTTATCTGACTTGTGGGTCCTGCACTTACATCAGGAGACACGATTGTCAGAAATTAAAGAAAGCAACACCGGCGAAGGTGGGATTTGAACACACGCGTGCTATGCACAATGGATTAGCAGTCCATCGCCTTAACCTCTCGGCCACCTCGTCGTTTGTGGTTGTGTGTCGATTGCGATTTCAAAGATGCAAACACTTTCACAGCACAAAAGCAGCCGTATATGACTTGTGGGTCCTGCACTTACACCAGGAGAAACGATTGTCAGAAATTAAAGAAAGCAACACCGACGAAGGTGGGATTCAAACCCACGCGTGCTATGCACAATGGATTAGCAGTCCATCGCCTTAACCTCTCGGCCACCTCGTTGTTTGTGGTTGTGTGTCGATTGCGATTTCAAAGATGCAAACACTTTCACAGCACAAAAGGAGGCTTCTCTGACTTGTGGGTCCTGCACTTATATCAGGAGACACGATTGTCAGAAATTAAAGAAAGCAACATCAACGAAGGTGGGATTCGAACCCACGCGTGCTATGCACAATGGATTAGCAGTCCATCGCCTTAACCTCTCGGCCACCTCGTCCTTTGTGGTTGAGTGTCGATAGCATTTTCAAAGAAGCAAACACTTTCAGAGCACAAAAGAAGGCTTTTCTGACTTGTGGGTCCTGTAGTTACAGCAGGAGACACGATGGTCAGAAATGAAAGAAAGCAACACCGACGAAGGTGGGATTCGAACCCACGCGTGCTATGCACAATGAATTAGCAGTCCATCGCCTTAACCTCTCGGCCACCTCGTCGTTTGTGGTTGTGTGTCGATAGCAATTTCAAAGAAGCAAACACTTTCAGAGCACAAAAGAAGGCTTTTCTGACTTGTGGGTCCTGTAGTTACAGCAGGAGACACGATGGTCAGAAATTAAAGAAAGCAACACCGACGAAGGTGGGATTCGAACCCACGCGTGCTATGCACAATGGATTAGCAGTCCATCGCCTTAACCTCTCGGCCACCTCGTTGTTTGTGGTTGTGTGTCGATTGCGATTTCAAAGATGCAAACACTTTCACAGCACAAAAGGAGGCTTCTCTGACTTGTGGGTCCTGCACTTATATCAGGAGACACGATTGTCAGAAATTAAAGAAAGCAACACAGACGAAGGTGTGATTCGAACCCACGCGTGCTATGCACAATGGATTAGCAGTCCATCGCCTTAACCTCTCGGCCACCTCGTCATTTGTGGTTGTGTGTCGATAGCAATTTCAAAGAAGCAAACACTTTCAGAGCACAAAAGAAGGCTTTTCTGACTTGTGGGTCCTGTAGTTACAGCAGGAGACACGATGGTCAGAAATTAAAGAAAGCAACACCAACGAAGGTGGGATTCGAACCCACGCGTGCTATGCACAATGGATTAGCAGTCCATCTCCTTAACCTCTCGGCCACCTCGTCCTTTGTGGTTGAGTGTCGATAGCATTTTCAAAGAAGCAAACACTTTCAGAGCACAAAAGAAGGCTTTTCTGACTTGTGGGTCCTGTAGTTACAGCAGGAGACACGATGGTCAGAAATGAAAGAAAGCAACACCGACGAAGGTGGGATTCGAACCCACGCGTGCTATGCACAATGAATTAGCAGTCCATCGCCTTAACCTCTCGGCCACCTCGTCGTTTGTGGTTGTGTGTCGATAGCAATTTCAAAGAAGCAAACACTTTCAGAGCACAAAAGAAGGCTTTTCTGACTTGTGGGTCCTGTAGTTACAGCAGGAGACACGATGGTCAGAAATTAAAGAACGCAACACCGACGAAGGTGGGATTCGAACCCACGCGTGCTATGCACAATGGATTAGCAGTCCATCACCTTAACCTCTCGGCCACCTCGTCGTTTGTGGTTGTGTGTCGATAGCAATTTCAAAGAAGCAAACACTTTCAGAGCACAAAAGAAGGCTTTTCTGACTTGTGGGTCCTGTAGTTACAGCAGGAGACACGATGGTCAGAAATTAAAGAAAGCAACACCGACGAAGGTGGGATTCGAACCCACGCGTGCTATGCACAATGGATTAGCAGTCCATCGCCTTAACCTCTCGGCCACCTCGTCGTTTGTGGTTGTGTGTCAATTGCGATTTCAAAGATGCAAACACTTTCACAGCACAAAAGGAGGCTTATCTGACTGGTGGGTCCTGCACTTACATCAGGAGACACGATTGTCAGAAATTAAAGAAAGCAACACCGGCGAAGGTGGGATTTGAACACACGCGTGCTATGCACAATGGATTAGCAGTCCATCGCCTTAACCTCTCGGCCACCTCTTCAATTACAGTTGTGTGTCGATTGTGATTTCAAAGATGCAAACACTTTCACAGCACAAACGCAGCCGTATATGACTTGTGGGTCCTGCACTTACACCAGGAGAAACGATTGTCAGAAATTAAAGAAAGCAACACCGGCGAAGGTGGGATTTGAACACACGCGTGCTATGCACAATGGATTAGCAGTCCATCGCCTTAACCTCTCGGCCACCTCTTCAATTACAGTTGTGTGTCGATTGTGATTTCAAAGATGCAAACACTTTCACAGCACAAACGCAGCCGTATATGACTTGTGGGTCCTGCACTTACACCAGGAGAAACGATTGTCAGAAATTAAAGAAAGCAACACCGACGAAGGTGGGATTCGAACCCACGCGTGCTATGCACAATGGATTAGCAGTCCATCGCCTTAACCTCTCGGCCACCTCGTCGTTTGTGGTTGTGTGTCGATAGCAATTTCAAAGAAGCAAACACTTTCACAGCACAAAAGAAGGCTTTTCTGACTTGTGGGTCCTGTAGTTACAGCAGGAGACACGATGGTCAGAAATTAAAGAAAGCAACACCGACGAAGGTGGGATTCGAACCCACGCGTGCTATGCACAATGGATTAGCAGTCCATCGCCTTAACCTCTCGGCCACCTCGTCGTTTGTGGTTGTGTGTCGATAGCAATTTCAAAGAAGCAAACACTTTCACAGAACAAAAGAAGGCTTTTCTGACTTGTGGGTCCTGTAGTTACAGCAGGAGACACGATGGTCAGAAATTAAAGAAAGCAACACCGACGAAGGTGGGATTCGAACCCACGCGTGCTATGCACAATGGACTAGCAGTCCATCGCCTTAACCTCTCGGCCACCTCGTCGTTTGTGGTTGTGTGTCGATAGCAATTTCAAAGAAGCAAACACTTTCAGAGCACAAAAGAAGGCTTTTCTGACTTGTGGGTCCTGTAGTTACAGCAGGAGACACGATGGTCAGAAATTAAAGAACGCAACACCGACGAAGGTGGGATTCGAACCCACGCGTGCTATGCACAATGGATTAGCAGTCCATCGCCTTATCCTCTCGGCCACCTCGTCGTTTGTGGTTGTGTGTCGATAGCAATTTCAAAGAAGCAAACACTTTCAGAGCACAAAAGAAGGCTTTTCTGACTTGTGGGTCCTGTAGTTACAGCAGGAGACACGATGGTCAGAAATTAAAGAAAGCAACACCGACGAAGGTGGGATTCGAACCCACGCGTGCTATGCACAATGGATTAGCAGTCCATCGCCTTAACCTCTCGGCCACCTCGTCGTTTGTGGTTGTGTGTCAATTGCGATTTCAAAGATGCAAACACTTTCACAGCACAAAAGGAGGCTTATCTGACTTGTGGGTCCTGCACTTACATCAGGAGACACGATGGTCAGAAATTAAAGAAAGCAACACCGACGAAGGTGGGATTCGAACCCACGCGTGCTATGCACAATGGATTAGCAGTCCATCGCCTTAACCTCTCGGCCACCTCGTCAATTACAGTTTTGTGTCGATTGCGATTTCAAAGATGCAAACACTTTCACAGCACAAAAGGAGGCTTATCTGACTTGTGGGTCCTGTAGTTACAGCAGGAGACACGATGGTCAGAAATTAAAGAAAGCAACACCGACGAAGGTGGGATTCGAACCCACGCGTGCTATGCACAATGGATTAGCAGTCCATCGCCTTAACCTCTCGGCCACCTCGTCGTTTGTGGTTGTGTGTCAATTGCGATTTCAAACATGCAAACACTTTCACAGCACAAAAGGAGGCTTATCTGACTTGTGGGTCCTGCACTTATATGAGGAGACACGATTGTCAGAAATTAAAGAAAGCAACACCTACGAAGGTGGGATTCGAACCCACGCGTGCTATGCACAACGGATTAGCAGTCCATCGCCTTAACCTCTCGGCCACCTCGTCGTTTGTGGTTGTGTGTCGATAGCAATTTCAAAGAAGCAAACATTTTCACAGCACAAAAGAAGGCTTTTCTGACTTGTGGGTCCTGTAGTTACAGCAGGAGACACGATGGTCAGAAATTAAAGAAAGCAACACCGACGAAGGTGGGATTCGAACCCACGCGTGCTATGCACAATGGATTAGCAGTCCATCGCCTTAACCTCTCGGCCACCTCGTCATTTGTGGTTGTGTGTCGATTGCGATTTCAAAGATGCAAACACTTTCACAGCACAAAAGGAGGATTCTCTGACTTGTGGGTCCTGCACTTATATCAGGAGACACGATTGTCAGAAATTAAAGAAAGCAACACCGACGAAGGTGGGATTCGAACCCACGCGTGCTATGCACAATGGATTAGCAGCCCTTCGCCTTAACCTCTCGGCCACCTCGTCGTTTGTGGTTGTGTGTCGATAGCAATTTCAAAGAAGCAAACACTTTCACAGCACAAAAGAAGGCTTTTCTGACTTGTGGGTCCTGTAGTTACAGCAGGAGACACGATGGTCAGAAATTAAAGAAAGCAACACCGACGAAGGTGGGATTCGAACCCACGCGTGCTATGCACAATGGATTAGCAGTCCATCGCCTTAACCTCTTGGCCACCTCGTCGTTTGTGGTTGTGTGTCGATAGCAATTTCAAAGAAGCAAACACTTTCACAGCACAAAAGAAGGCTTTTCTGACTTGTGGGTCCTGTAGTTACAGCAGGAGACACGATTGTCAGAAATTAAAGAAAGCAACACCGACGAAGGTGGGATTCGAACCCACGCGTGCTATGCACAATGGATTAGCAGTCCATCGCCTTAACCTCTCGGCCACCTCGTCGTTTGTGGTTGTGTGTCGATTGCGATTTCAAAGATGCAAACACTTTCACAGCACAAAAGCAGCCGTATATGACTTGTGGGTCCTGCACTTACACCAGGAGAAACGATTGTCAGAAATTAAAGAAAGCAACACCGACGAAGTAGGATTCGAACCCACGCGTGCTATGCACAATGGATTAGCAGTCCATCGCCTTAACCTCTCGGCCACCTCGTCGTTTGTGGTTGTGTGTCGATAGCAATTTCAAAGAAGCAAACACTTTCACAGAACAAAAGAAGGCTTTTCTGACTTGTGGGTCCTGTAGTTACAGCAGGAGACACGATGGTCAGAAATTAAAGAAAGCAACACCGACGAAGGTGGGATTCGAACCCACGCGTGCTATGCACAATGGACTAGCAGTCCATCGCCTTAACCTCTCGGCCACCTCGTCGTTTGTGGTTGTGTGTCGATAGCAATTTCAAAGAAGCAAACACTTTCAGAGCACAAAAGAAGGCTTTTCTGACTTGTGGGTCCTGTAGTTACAGCAGGAGACACGATGGTCAGAAATTAAAGAACGTAACACCGACGAAGGTGGGATTCGAACCCACGCGTGCTATGCACAATGGATTAGCAGTCCATCGCCTTAACCTCGCGGCCACCTCGTCGTTTGTGGTTGTGTGTCGATAGCAATTTCAAAGAAGCAAACACTTTCAGAGCACAAAAGAAGGCTTTTCTGACTTGTGGGTCCTGTAGTTACAGCAGGAGACACGATGGTCAGAAATTAAAGAAAGCAACACCGACGAAGGTGGGATTCGAACCCACGCGTGCTATGCACAATGGATTAGCAGTCCATCGCCTTAACCTCTCGGCCACCTCGTCGTTTGTGGTTGTGTGTCAATTGCGATTTCAAAGATGCAAACACTTTCACAGCACAAAAGGAGGCTTATCTGACTTGTGGGTCCTGCACTTACATCAGGAGACAGGATTGTCAGAAATTAAAGAAAGCAACACCGACGAAGGTGGGATTCGAACCCACGCGTGCTATGCACAATGGATTAGCAGTCCATCGCCTTAACCTCTCGGCCACCTCGTCAATTACAGTTTTGTGTCGATTGCGATTTCAAAGATGCAAACACTTTCACAGCACAAAAGGAGGCTTATCTGACTTGTGGGTCCTGTAGTTACAGCAGGAGACACGATGGTCAGAAATTAAAGAAAGCAACACAGACGAAGGTGGGATTCGAACCCACGCGTGCTATGCACAATGGATTAGCAGTCCATCGCCTTAACCTCTCGGCCACCTCGTCGTTTGTGGTTGTGTGTCAATTGCGATTTCAAACATGCAAACACTTTCACAGCACAAAAGGAGGCTTATCTGACTTGTGGGTCCTGCACTTACATCAGGAGACACGATTGTCAGAAATTAAAGAAAGCAACACCGACGAAGGTGGGATTTGAACACACGCGTGCTATGCACAATGGATTAGCAGTACATCGCCTTAACCTCTCGGCCACCTCGTCGTTTGTGGTTGTGTGTCGATAGCAATTTCAAAGAAGCAAACACTTTCACAGCACAAAAGAAGGCTTTTCTGACTTGTGGGTGCTGTAGTTACAGCAGGAGACACGATTGTCAGAAATTAAAGAAAGCAACAACGACGAAGGTGGGATTCGAACCCACGCGTGCTATGCACAATGGATTAGCAGTCCATCGCCTTAACCTCTCGGCCACCTCGTCGTTTGTGGTTGTGTGTCAATTGCGATTTCAAAGATGCAAACACTTTCACAGCACAAAAGCAGCCGTATATGACTTGTGGGTCCTGCACTTACACCAGGAGAAACGATTGTCAGAAATTAACACTAGAGCTCCTAGAGAAGCGAAAAATTTCACAGGGCTTGGTAGGGTCCATGTAGCCCACTCCCCTGCTGTGAAGGGATTAACGCCCATTGTCTTGGTAATGCGGTGGAAGCGGCTCACCCCCAGCTCATACGCCTGCCAAAGCACAAGCTGGCTCACCCCCAAGCTCATATGACCAAAACGCCAAACGTGATACTTCACGAAAAAGTTGAAGTTACAAGCAGACTGTATGTTACCGATACTACAACAAACGGCAGAAAATTTGTAGACTCGTGTTTCAAAAGTTACAATTCAATCGCACGTAGAGACGACAGTTTCTCGAATGAGTCTTGTCAAACAATAAAAATAAATAAAAATGTTTGAATCTTGCTCTTTGTATATTTCATATACTATACTATATAATATTTGTTGTAATCAAACACTTTCTCTTTCCGCGTTTGAATTCGCGTTTGAAAAGCTAAGAAATTATATGGCGCAATTAGCTTGATGCTAATGTTATATAGGAAATCCCATATCATTGCTAGCGAAAATTAGCATGGTCGCGTTGCATCACTGCATCACTGATAAATGTTGTGATCTAAACAGCAGGCTGGAAAAGGAGAGGAAAAGACAGGAAAACAAATTCATGTGCTCTCTATCTATCTATCTATCTATCTATCTGTCTATATTTGTGTTAGAAGCATTTGATAGAAGCATTTGTGTTTCTGCTTGTTTGTGATCTAAACAGCAGGCTTGAATCTTGCTCTTTGTACATTTCTCATACTATCTATCTATCTATCTATCTATCTATCTATATTTGTGTTAGAAGCATTTGATAGAAGCATTTGTGTTTCTGCTTGTTTGTGATCTAAACAGCAAGCTTGAATCTTGCTCTTTGTACATTTCTTATACTATCTATCTATCTATATTTGTGTTAGAAGCATTTGATAGAAGCATTTGTGTTTCTGCTTGTTTGTGATCTAAACAGCAGGCTTGAATCTTGCTCTTTGTACATTTCTTATACTATCTATCTATCTATATTTGTGTTAGAAGCATTTGATAGAAGCATTTGTGTTTCTGCTTGTTTGTGATCTAAACAGCAGGCTTGAATCTTGCTCTTTGTACATTTCTTATACTATCTATCTATCTATCTATATTTGTGTTAGAACCATTTGATAGAAGCATTTGTGTTTCTGCTTGTTTGTGATCTAAACAGCAGGCTTGAATCTTGCTCTTTGTACATTTCTTATACTATCTATCTATCTATCTATCTATATTTGTGTTAGAACCATTTGATAGAAGCATTTGTGTTTCTGCTTGTTTGTGATCTAAACAGCAGGCTTGAATCTTGCTCTTTGTACATTTCTTATACTATCTATCTATCTATCTATCTATCTATATTTGTGTTAGAACCATTTGATAGAAGCATTTGTGTTTCTGCTTGTTTGTGATCTAAACAGCAGGCTTGAATCTTGCTCTTTGTACATTTCTTATACTACCTCTCTATCTATCTATCTATCTATCTATCTATCTACCTATCTATCTATCTATATTTGTGTTAGAAGCATTTGGTAGAAGCATTTGTGTTTCTGCTTGTTTGTGATCTGTGATCTGTGACTTCTGGGTGCAGAGACTTTCTGGGTGAGGCTGCTGCCTCAGTCTTGCTCTGTGAATTAACATAATAAAGGGTGATGTTTGGCTTTGCTAATTGCTGGCAAGAAGGAGAAGAAGGAGGGGTGATGTCCTCAGAATCCTGAATTCTCAGGAGCCCTAGTGTTAAAGAAAGCAACACTGACGAAGGTGGGATTCGAACCCACGCGTGCTATGCACAATGGATTAGCAGTCCATCGCCTTAAACTCTCGGCCACCTCTTCAATTACAGTTGTGTGTCGATTGTGATTTCAAAGATGCAAACACTTTCACAGCACAAAAGGAGGCTTATCTGACTTGTGGGTCCTGCACTTACATCAGGAGACACGATTGTCAGAAATTAAAGAAAGCAACACCGACGAAGGTGGGATTTGAACACACGCGTGCTATGCACAATGGATTAGCAGTCCATCGCCTTAACCTCTCGGCCACCTCGTCCTTTGTGGTTGTGTGTCGATAGCAATTTCAAAGAAGCAAACACTTTCACAGCACAAAAGGAGGCTTATCTGACTTGTGGGTCCTGCACTTACATCAGGAGACACGATTGTCAGAAATTAAAGAAAGCAACACCGGCGAAGGTGGGATTTGAACACACGCGTGCTATGCACAATGGATTAGCAGTCCATCGCCTTAACCTCTCGGCCACCTCGTCGTTTGTGGTTGTGTGTCGATAGCAATTTCAAAGAAGCAAACACTTTCACAGCACAAAAGAAGGCTTTTCTGATTTGTGGGTCCTGTAGTTACAGCAGGAGACACGATTGTCAGAAATTAAAGAAAGCAACAACGACGAAGGTGGGATTCGAACCCACGCGTGCTATGCACAATGGATTAGCAGTCCATCGCCTTAACCTCTCGGCCACCTCGTCGTTTGTGGTTGTGTGTCGATTGCGATTTCAAAGATGCAAACACTTTCACAGCACAAAAGCAGCCGTATATGACTTGTGGGTCCTGCACTTACACCAGGAGAAACGATTGTCAGAAATTAAAGAAAGCAACACCGACGAAGGTGGGATTCAAACCCACGCGTGCTATGCACAATGGATTAGCAGTCCATCGCCTTAACCTCTCGGCCACCTCGTTGTTTGTGGTTGTGTGTCGATTGCGATTTCAAAGATGCAAACACTTTCACAGCACAAAAGGAGGCTTCTCTGACTTGTGGGTCCTGCACTTATATCAGGAGACACGATTGTCAGAAATTAAAGAAAGCAACACAGACGAAGGTGGGATTCGAACCCACGCGTGCTATGCACAATGGATTAGCAGTCCATCGCCTTAACCTCTCGGCCACCTCGTCATTTGTGGTTGTGTGTCGATAGCATTTTCAAAGAAGCAAACACTTTCAGAGCACAAAAGAAGGCTTTTCTGACTTGTGGGTCCTGTAGTTACAGCAGGAGACACGATGGTCAGAAATTAAAGAAAGCAACACCAACGAAGGTGGGATTCGAACCCACGCGTGCTATGCACAATGGATTAGCAGTCCATCGCCTTAACCTCTCGGCCACCTCGTCCTTTGTGGTTGAGTGTCGATAGCATTTTCAAAGAAGCAAACACTTTCAGAGCACAAAAGAAGGCTTTTCTGACTTGTGGGTCCTGTAGTTACAGCAGGAGACACGATGGTCAGAAATGAAAGAAAGCAACACCGACGAAGGTGGGATTCGAACCCACGCGTGCTATGCACAATGAATTAGCAGTCCATCGCCTTAACCTCTCGGCCACCTCGTCGTTTGTGGTTGTGTGTCGATAGCAATTTCAAAGAAGCAAACACTTTCAGAGCACAAAAGAAGGCTTTTCTGACTTGTGGGTCCTGTAGTTACAGCAGGAGACACGATGGTCAGAAATTAAAGAAAGCAACACCGACGAAGGTGGGATTCGAACCCACGCGTGCTATGCACAATGGATTAGCAGTCCATCTCCTTAACCTCTCGGCCACCTCGTCCTTTGTGGTTGAGTGTCGATAGCATTTTCAAAGAAGCAAACACTTTCAGAGCACAAAAGAAGGCTTTTCTGACTTGTGGGTCCTGTAGTTACAGCAGGAGACACGATGGTCAGAAATGAAAGAAAGCAACACCGACGAAGGTGGGATTCGAACCCACGCGTGCTATGCACAATGGATTAGCAGTCCATCGCCTTAACCTCTCGGCCACCTCGTTGTTTGTGGTTGTGTGTCGATTGCGATTTCAAAGATGCAAACACTTTCACAGCACAAAAGGAGGCTTCTCTGACTTGTGGGTCCTGCACTTATATCAGGAGACACGATTGTCAGAAATTAAAGAAAGCAACACAGACGAAGGTGTGATTCGAACCCACGCGTGCTATGCACAATGGATTAGCAGTCCATCGCCTTAACCTCTCGGCCACCTCGTCATTTGTGGTTGTGTGTCGATAGCAATTTCAAAGAAGCAAACACTTTCAGAGCACAAAAGAAGGCTTTTCTGACTTGTGGGTCCTGTAGTTACAGCAGGAGACACGATGGTCAGAAATTAAAGAAAGCAACACCAACGAAGGTGGGATTCGAACCCACGCGTGCTATGCACAATGGATTAGCAGTCCATCTCCTTAACCTCTCGGCCACCTCGTCCTTTGTGGTTGAGTGTCGATAGCATTTTCAAAGAAGCAAACACTTTCAGAGCACAAAAGAAGGCTTTTCTGACTTGTGGGTCCTGTAGTTACAGCAGGAGACACGATGGTCAGAAATGAAAGAAAGCAACACCGACGAAGGTGGGATTCGAACCCACGCGTGCTATGCACAATGAATTAGCAGTCCATCGCCTTAACCTCTCGGCCACCTCGTCGTTTGTGGTTGTGTGTCGATAGCAATTTCAAAGGAGCAAACACTTTCAGAGCACAAAAGAAGGCTTTTCTGACTTGTGGGTCCTGTAGTTACAGCAGGAGACACGATGGTCAGAAATTAAAGAACGCAACACCGACGAAGGTGGGATTCGAACCCACGCGTGCTATGCACAATGGATTAGCAGTCCATCACCTTAACCTCTCGGCCACCTCGTCGTTTGTGGTTGTGTGTCGATAGCAATTTCAAAGAAGCAAACACTTTCAGAGCACAAAAGAAGGCTTTTCTGACTTGTGGGTCCTGTAGTTACAGCAGGAGACACGATTGTCAGAAATTAAAGAAAGCAACACCGACGAAGGTGGGATTCGAACCCACGCGTACTATGCACAATGGATTAGCAGTCCATCGCCTTAACCTCTCGGCCACCTCGTCGTTTGTGGTTGTGTGTCGATTGCGATTTCAAAGATGCAAACACTTTCACAGCACAAAAGCAGCCGTATATGACTTGTGGGTCCTGCACTTACACCAGGAGAAACGATTGTCAGAAATTAAAGAAAGCAACACCGACGAAGGTGGGATTCGAACCCACGCGTGCTATGCACAATGGATTAGCAGTCCATCGCCTTAACCTCTCGGCCACCTCGTCGTTTGTGGTTGTGTGTCGATAGCAATTTCAAAGAAGCAAACACTTTCACAGAACAAAAGAAGGCTTTTCTGACTTGTGGGTCCTGTAGTTACAGCAGGAGACACGATGGTCAGAAATTAAAGAAAGCAACACCGACGAAGGTGGGATTCGAACCCACGCGTGCTATGCACAATGGACTAGCAGTCCATCGCCTTAACCTCTCGGCCACCTCGTCGTTTGTGGTTGTGTGTCGATAGCAATTTCAAAGAAGCAAACACTTTCAGAGCACAAAAGAAGGCTTTTCTGACTTGTGGGTCCTGTAGTTACAGCAGGAGACACGATGGTCAGAAATTAAAGAACGTAACACCGACGAAGGTGGGATTCGAACCCACGCGTGCTATGCACAATGGATTAGCAGTCCATCGCCTTAACCTCTCGGCCACCTCGTCGTTTGTGGTTGTGTGTCGATAGCAATTTCAAAGAAGCAAACACTTTCAGAGCACAAAAGAAGGCTTTTCTGACTTGTGGGTCCTGTAGTTACAGCAGGAGACACGATGGTCAGAAATTAAAGAAAGCAACACCGACGAAGGTGGGATTCGAACCCACGCGTGCTATGCACAATGGATTAGCAGTCCATCGCCTTAACCTCTCGGCCACCTCGTCGTTTGTGGTTGTGTGTCAATTGCGATTTCAAAGATGCAAACACTTTCACAGCACAAAAGGAGGCTTATCTGACTTGTGGGTCCTGCACTTACATCAGGAGACAGGATTGTCAGAAATTAAAGAAAGCAACACCGACGAAGGTGGGATTCGAACCCACGCGTGCTATGCACAATGGATTAGCAGTCCATCGCCTTAACCTCTCGGCCACCTCGTCAATTACAGTTTTGTGTCGATTGCGATTTCAAAGATGCAAACACTTTCACAGCACAAAAGGAGGCTTATCTGACTTGTGGGTCCTGTAGTTACAGCAGGAGACACGATGGTCAGAAATTAAAGAAAGCAACACCGACGAAGGTGGGATTCGAACCCACGCGTGCTATGCACAATGGATTAGCAGTCCATCGCCTTAACCTCTCGACCACCTCGTCATTTGTGGTTGTGTGTCAATTGCGATTTCAAACATGCAAACACTTTCACAGCACAAAAGGAGGCTTATCTGACTTGTGGGTCCTGCACTTATATGAGGAGACACGATTTTCAGAAATTAAAGAAAGCAACACCTACGAAGGTGGGATTCGAACCCACGCGTGCTATGCACAATGGATTAGCAGTCCATCGCCTTAACCTCTCGGCCACCTCGTCGTTTGTGGTTGTGTGTCGATAGCAATTTCAAAGAAGCAAACACTTTCACAGCACAAAAGAAGGCTTTTCTGACTTGTGGGTCCTGTAGTTACAGCAGGAGACACGATGGTCAGAAATTAAAGAAAGCAACACCGACGAAGGTGGGATTCGAACCCACGCGTGCTATGCACAATGGATTAGCAGTCCATCGCCTTAACCTCTCGGCCACCTCGTCGTTTGTGGTTGTGTGTCAATTGCGATTTCAAAGATGCAAACACTTTCACAGCACAAAAGGAGGCTTATCTGACTTGTGGGTCCTGCACTTATATGAGGAGACACGATTGTCAGAAATTAAAGAAAGCAACACCGACGAAGGTGGGATTCGAACCCACGCGTGCTATGCACAATGGATTAGCAGTCCATCGCCTTAACCTCTCGGCCACCTCGTCATTTGTGGTTGTGTGTCGATTGCGATTTCAAAGATGCAAACACTTTCACAGCACAAAAGGAGGATTCTCTGACTTGTGGGTCCTGCACTTATATCAGGAGACACGATTGTCAGAAATTAAAGAAAGCAACACCGATGAAGGTGGGATTCGAACCCACGCGTGCTATGCACAATGGATTAGCAGCCCTTCGCCTTAACCTCTCGGCCACCTCGTCGTTTTGTGGTTGTGTGTCGATAGCAATTTCAAAGAAGCAAACACTTTCACAGCACAAAAGAAGGCTTTTCTGACTTGTGGGTCCTGTAGTTACAGCAGGAGACACGATGGTCAGAAATTAAAGAAAGCAACACCGACGAAGGTGGGATTCGAGCGCACGCGTGCTATGCACAATGGATTAGCAGTCCATCGCCTTAACCTCTTGGCCACCTCGTCGTTTGTGGTTGTGTGTCGATAGCAATTTCAAAGAAGCAAACACTTTCACAGCACAAAAGAAGGCTTTTCTGACTTGTGGGTCCTGTAGTTACAGCAGGAGACACGATTGTCAGAAATTAAAGAAAGCAACACCGACGAAGGTGGGATTCTAACCCACGCGTGCTATGCACAATGGATTAGCAGTCCATCCTCTTAACCTCTCGGCCACCTCGTCGTTTGTGGTTGTGTGTCGATTGCGATTTCAAAGATGCAAACACTTTCACAGCACAAAAGCAGCCGTATATGACTTGTGGGTCCTGCACTTAGACCAGGAGAAACGATTGTCAGAAATTAAAGAAAGCAACACCGACGAAGGTGGGATTCGAACCCACGCGTGCTATGCACAATGGATTAGCAGTCCATCGCCTTAACCTCTCGGCCACCTCGTCGTTTGTGGTTGTGTGTCGATTGCAATTTCAAAGATGCAAACACTTTCACAGCACAAAAGGAGGCTTCTCTGACTTGTGGGTCCTGTAGTTACAGCAGGAGACACGATGGTCAGAAATTAAAGAAAGCAACACCGACGAAGGTGGGATTCGAACCCACGCGTGCTATGCACAATGGATTAGCAGTCCATCGCCTTAACCTCTCGGCCACCTCGTCGTTTGTGGTTGTGTGTCGATAGCAATTTCAAAGAAGCAAACACTTTCACAGCACAAAAGTAGGCTTTTCTGACTTGTGGGTCCTGTAGTTACAGCAGGAGACACGATTGTCAGAAATTAAAGAAAGCAACACCGACGAAGGTGGGATTCAAACCCACGCGTGCTATGCACAATGGATTAGCAGTCCATCGCCTTAACCTCTCGGCCACCTCGTTGTTTGTGGTTGTGTGTCGATTGCGATTTCAAAGATGCAAACACTTTCACAGCACAAAAGCAGCCGTATATGACTTGTGGGTCCTGCACTTACACCAGGAGAAACGATTGTCAGAAATTAAAGAAAGCAACACTGACGAAGGTGGGATTCGAACCCACGCGTGCTATGCACAATGGATTAGCAGTCCATCGCCTTAAACTCTCGGCCACCTCTTCAATTACAGTTGTGTGTCGATTGTGATTTCAAAGATGCAAACACTTTCACAGCACAAAAGGAGGCTTATCTGACTTGTGGGTCCTGCACTTACATCAGGAGACACGATTGTCAGAAATTAAAGAAAGCAACACCAACGAAGGTGGGATTTGAACACACGCGTGCTATGCACAATGGATTAGCAGTCCATCGCCTTAACCTCTCGGCCACCTCGTCCTTTGTGGTTGTGTGTCGATAGCAATTTCAAAGAAGCAAACACTTTCACAGCACAAAAGAAGGCTTTTCTGAATTGTGGGTCCTGTAGTTACAGCAGGAGACACGATGGTCAGAAATTAAAGAAAGCAACACCGACGAAGGTGGGATTCGAACCCACGCGTGCTATGCACAATGGATTAGCAGTCCATCGCCTTAACCTCTCGGCCACCTCGTCAATTACAGTTGTGTGTCGATTGCGATTTCAAAGATGCAAACACTTTCACAGCACAAAAGGAGGCTTATCTGACTTGTGGGTCCTGTAGTTACAGCAGGAGACACGATGGTCAGAAATTAAAGAAAGCAACACCGACGAAGGTGGGATTCGAACCCACGCGTGCTATGCACAATGGATTAGCAGTCCATCGCCTTAACCTCTCGGCCACCTCGTCGTTTGTGGTTGTGTGTCGATAGCAATTTCAAAGAAGCAAACACTTTCTCAGCACAAAAGAAGGCTTTTCTGACTTGTGGGTCCTGTAGTTACAGCAGGAGACACGATTGTCAGAAATTAAAGAAAGCAACACCGACGAAGGTGGGATTCAAACCCCCGCGTGCTATGCACAATGGATTAGCAGTCCATCGCCTTAACCTCTCGGCCACCTCGTTGTTTGTGGTTGTGTGTCGATTGCGATTTCAAAGATGCAAACACTTTCACAGCACAAAAGCAGCCGTATATGACTTGTGGGTCCTGCACTTACACCAGGAGAAACGATTGTCAGAAATTAAAGAAAGCAACACTGACGAAGGTGGGATTCGAACCCACGCGTGCTATGCACAATGGATTAGCAGTCCATCGCCTTAAACTCTCGGCCACCTCTTCAATTACAGTTGTGTGTCGATTGTGATTTCAAAGATGCAAACACTTTCACAGCACAAAAGGAGGCTTATCTGACTTGTGGGTCCTGCACTTACATCAGGAGACACGATTGTCAGAAATTAAAGAAAGCAACACCAACGAAGGTGGGATTTGAACACACGCGTGCTATGCACAATGGATTAGCAGTCCATCGCCTTAACCTCTCGGCCACCTCGTCCTTTGTGGTTGTGTGTCGATAGCAATTTCAAAGAAGCAAACACTTTCACAGCACAAAAGAAGGCTTTTCTGACTTGTGGGTCCTGTAGTTACAGCAGGAGACACGATGGTCAGAAATTAAAGAAAGCAACACCGACGAAGGTGGGATTCGAACCCACGCGTGCTATGCACAATGGATTAGCAGTCCATCGCCTTAACCTCTCGGCCACCTCGTCAATTACAGTTGTGTGTCGATTGCGATTTCAAAGATGCAAACACTTTCACAGCACAAAAGGAGGCTTATCTGACTTGTGGGTCCTGTAGTTACAGCAGGAGACACGATGGTCAGAAATTAAAGAAAGCAACACCGACGAAGGTGGGATTCGAACCCACGCGTGCTATGCACAATGGATTAGCAGTCCATCGCCTTAACCTCTCGGCCACCTCGTCGTTTGTGGTTGTGTGTCAATTGCGATTTCAAACATGCAAACACTTTCACAGCACAAAAGGAGGCTTATCTGACTTGTGGGTCCTGCACTTATATGAGGAGACACAATTGTCAGAAATTAAAGAAAGCAACACCTACGAAGGTGGGATTCGAACCCACGCGTGCTATGCACAATGGATTAGCAGTCCATCGCCTTAACCTCTCGGCCACCTCGTCGTTTGTGGTTGTGTGTCGATAGCAATTTCAAAGAAGCAAACACTTTCACAGCACAAAAGAAGGCTTTTCTGACTTGTGGGTCCTGTAGTTACAGCAGGAGACACGATGGTCAGAAATTAAAGAAAGCAACACCGACAAAGGTGGGATTCGAACCCACGCGTGCTATGCACAATGGATTAGCAGTCCATCGCCTTAACCTCTCGGCCACCTCGTCGTTTGTGGTTGTGTGTCAATTGCGATTTCAAAGATGCAAACACTTTCACAGCACAAAAGAAGGCTTTTCTGACTTGTGGGTCCTGTAGTTACAGCAGGAGACACGATTGTCAGAAATTAAAGAAAGCAACAACGACGAAGGTGGGATTCGAACCCACGCGTGCTATGCACAATGGATTAGCAGTCCATCGCCTTAACCTCTCGGCCACCTCGTCGTTTGTGGTTATGTGTCGATTGCGATTTCAAAGATGCAAACACTTTCACAGCACAAAAGCAGCCGTATATGACTTGTGGGTCCTGCACTTACACCAGGAGAAACGATTGTCAGAAATTAAAGAAAGCAACACTGACGAAGGTGGGATTCGAACCCACGCGTGCTATGCACAATGGATTAGCAGTCCATCGCCTTAAACTCTCGGCCACCTCTTCAATTACAGTTGTGTGTCGATTGTGATTTCAAAGATGCAAACACTTTCACAGCACAAAAGGAGGCTTATCTGACTTGTGGGTCCTGCACTTACATCAGGAGACACGATTGTCAGAAATTAAAGAAAGCAACACCGACGAAGGTGGGATTTGAACACACGCGTGCTATGCACAATGGATTAGCAGTCCATCGCCTTAACCTCTCGGCCACCTCGTCCTTTGTGGTTGTGTGTCGATAGCAATTTCAAAGAAGCAAACACTTTCACAGCACAAAAGGAGGCTTATCTGACTTGTGGGTCCTGCACTTACATCAGGAGACACGATTGTCAGAAATTAAAGAAAGCAACACCGGCGAAGGTGGGATTTGAACACACGCGTGCTATGCACAATGGATTAGCAGTCCATCGCCTTAACCTCTCGGCCACCTCGTCGTTTGTGGTTGTGTGTCGATAGCAATTTCAAAGAAGCAAACACTTTCACAGCACAAAAGAAGGCTTTTCTGACTTGTGGGTCCTGTAGTTACAGCAGGAGACACGATTGTCAGAAATTAAAGAAAGCAAGAACGACGAAGGTGGGATTCGAACCCACGCGTGCTATGCACAATGGATTAGCAGTCCATCGCCTTAACCTCTCGGCCACCTCGTCGTTTGTGGTTGTGTGTCGATTGCGATTTCAAAGATGCAAACACTTTCACAGCACAAAAGCAGCCGTATATGACTTGTGGGTCCTGCACTTACACCAGGAGAAACGATTGTCAGAAATTAAAGAAAGCAACACCGACGAAGGTGGGATTCGAACCCACGCGTGCTATGCACAATGGATTAGCAGTCCATCGCCTTAACCTCTCGGCCACCTCGTTGTTTGTGGTTGTGTGTCGATTGCGATTTCAAAGATGCAAACACTTTCACAGCACAAAAGGAGGCTTCTCTGACTTGTGGGTCCTGCACTTATATCAGGAGACACGATTGTCAGAAATTAAAGAAAGCAACACAGACGAAGGTGGGATTCGAACCCACGCGTGCTATGCACAATGGATTAGCAGTCCATCGCCTTAACCTCTCGGCCACCTCGTCATTTGTGGTTGTGTGTCGATAGCATTTTCAAAGAAGCAAACACTTTCAGAGCACAAAAGAAGGCTTTTCTGACTTGTGGGTCCTGTAGTTACAGCAGGAGACACGATGGTCAGAAATTAAAGAAAGCAACACCAACGAAGGTGGGATTCGAACCCACGCGTGCTATGCACAATGGATTAGCAGTCCATCGCCTTAACCTCTCGGCCACCTCGTCCTTTGTGGTTGAGTGTCGATAGCATTTTCAAAGAAGCAAACACTTTCAGAGCACAAAAGAAGGCTTTTCTGACTTGTGGGTCCTGTAGTTACAGCAGGAGACACGATGGTCAGAAATGAAAGAAAGCAACACCGACGAAGGTGGGATTCGAACCCACGCTTGCTATGCACAATGAATTAGCAGTCCATCGCCTTAACCTCTCGGCCACCTCGTCGTTTGTGGTTGTGTGTCGATAGCAATTTCAAAGAAGCAAACACTTTCAGAGCACAAAAGAAGGCTTTTCTGACTTGTGGGTCCTGTAGTTACAGCAGGAGACACGATGGTCAGAAATTAAAGAAAGCAACACCGACGAAGGTGGGATTCGAACCCACGCGTGCTATGCACAATGGATTAGCAGTCCATCGCCTTAACCTCTCGGCCACCTCGTCGTTTGTGGTTGTGTGTCGATAGCAATTTCAAAGAAGCAAACACTTTCAGAGCACAAAAGAAGGCTTTTCTGACTTGTGGGTCCTGTAGTTACAGCAGGAGACACGATGGTCAGAAATTAAAGAACGCAACACCGACGAAGGTGGGATTCGAACCCACGCGTGCTATGCACAATGGATTAGCAATCCATCGCCTTAACCTCTCGGCCACCTCGTCGTTTGTGGTTGTGTGTCGATTGCGATTTCAAAGATGCAAACACTTTCACAGCACAAAAGCAGCCGTATATGACTTGTGGGTCCTGCACTTACACCAGGAGAAACGATTGTCAGAAATTAAAGAAAGCAACACCGACGAAGGTGGGATTCGAACCCACGCGTGCTATGCACAATGGATTAGCAGTCCATCGCCTTAACCTCTCGGCCACCTCGTTGTTTGTGGTTGTGTGTCGATTGCGATTTCAAAGATGCAAACACTTTCACAGCACAAAAGGAGGCTTCTCTGACTTGTGGGTCCTGCACTTATATCAGGAGACACGATTGTCAGAAATTAAAGAAAGCAACACAGACGAAGGTGGGATTCGAACCCACGCGTGCTATGCACAATGGATTAGCAGTCCATCGCCTTAACCTCTCGGCCACCTCGTCATTTGTGGTTGTGTGTCGATAGCAATTTCAAAGAAGCAAACACTTTCAGAGCACAAAAGAAGGCTTTTCTGACTTGTGGGTCCTGTAGTTACAGCAGGAGACACGATGGTCAGAAATTAAAGAAAGCAACACCAACGAAGGTGGGATTCGAACCCACGCGTGCTATGCACAATGGATTAGCAGTCCATCGCCTTAACCTCTCGGCCACCTCGTCCTTTGTGGTTGAGTGTCGATAGCATTTTCAAAGAAGCAAACACTTTCAGAGCACAAAAGAAGGCTTTTCTGACTTGTGGGTCCTGTAGTTACAGCAGGAGACACGATGGTCAGAAATGAAAGAAAGCAACACCGACGAAGGTGGGATTCGAACCCACGCTTGCTATGCACAATGAATTAGCAGTCCATCGCCTTAACCTCTCGGCCACCTCGTCGTTTGTGGTTGTGTGTCGATAGCAATTTCAAAGAAGCAAACACTTTCAGAGCACAAAAGAAGGCTTTTCTGACTTGTGGGTCCTGTAGTTACAGCAGGAGACACGATGGTCAGAAATTAAAGAACGCAACACCGACGAAGGTGGGATTCGAACCCACGCGTGCTATGCACAATGGATTAGCAGTCCATCGCCTTAACCTCTCGGCCACCTCGTCGTTTGTGGTTGTGTGTCGATAGCAATTTCAAAGAAGCAAACACTTTCAGAGCACAAAAGAAGGCTTTTCTGACTTGTGGGTCCTGTAGTTACAGCAGGAGACACGATGGTCAGAAATTAAAGAAAGCAACACCGACGAAGGTGGGATTCGAACCCACGCGTGCTATGCACAATGGATTAGCAGTCCATCGCCTTAACCTCTCGGCCACCTCGTCGTTTGTGGTTGTGTGTCAATTGCGATTTCAAAGATGCAAACACTTTCACAGCACAAAAGGAGGCTTATCTGACTTGTGGGTCCTGCACTTACATCAGGAGACACGATTGTCAGAAATTAAAGAAAGCAACACCGGCGAAGGTGGGATTTGAACACACGCGTGCTATGCACAATGGATTAGCAGTCCATCGCCTTAACCTCTCGGCCACCTCGTCGTTTGTGGTTGTGTGTCGATAGCAATTTCAAAGAAGCAAACACTTTCACAGCACAAAAGAAGGCTTTTCTGACTTGTGGGTCCTGTAGTTACAGCAGGAGACACGATGGTCAGAAATTAAAGAAAGCAACACCGACGAAGGTGGGATTCGAACCCACGCGTGCTATGCACAATGGATTAGCAGTCCATCGCCTTAACCTCTCGGCCACCTCGTCAATTACAGTTTTGTGTCGATTGCGATTTCAAAGATGCAAACACTTTCACAGCACAAAAGGAGGCTTATCTGACTTGTGGGTCCTGTAGTTACAGCAGGAGACACGATGGTCAGAAATTAAAGAAAGCAACACCGACGAAGGTGGGATTCGAACCCACGCGTGCTATGCACAATGGATTAGCAGTCCATCGCCTTAACCTCTCGGCCACCTCGTCGTTTGTGGTTGTGTGTCGATTGTGATTTCAAAGATGCAAACACTTTCACAGCACAAAAGCAGCCGTATATGACTTGTGGGTCCTGCACTTACACCAGGAGAAACGATTGTCAGAAATTAAAGAAAGCAACACCGACGAAGGTGGGATTCGAACCCACGCGTGCTATGCACAATGGATTAGCAGTCCATCGCCTTAACCTCTCGGCCACCTCGTCGTTTGTGGTTGTGTGTCGATAGCAATTTCAAAGAAGCAAACACTTTCACAGAACAAAAGAAGGCTTTTCTGACTTGTGGGTCCTGTAGTTACAGCAGGAGACACGATGGTCAGAAATTAAAGAAAGCAACACCGACGAAGGTGGGATTCGAACCCACGCGTGCTATGCACAATGGACTAGCAGTCCATCGCCTTAACCTCTCGGCCACCTCGTCGTTTGTGGTTGTGTGTCGATAGCAATTTCAAAGAAGCAAACACTTTCAGAGCACAAAAGAAGGCTTTTCTGACTTGTGGGTCCTGTAGTTACAGCAGGAGACACGATGGTCAGAAATTAAAGAACGCAACACCGACGAAGGTGGGATTCGAACCCACGCGTGCTATGCACAATGGATTAGCAGTCCATCGCCTTAACCTCTCGGCCACCTCGTCGTTTGTGGTTGTGTGTCGATAGCAATTTCAAAGAAGCAAACACTTTCAGAGCACAAAAGAAGGCTTATCTGACTTGTGGGTCCTGCACTTACATCAGGAGACACGATGGTCAGAAATTAAAGAAAGCAACACCGACGAAGGTGGGATTCGAACCCACGCGTGCTATGCACAATGGATTAGCAGTCCATCGCCTTAACCTCTCGGCCACCTCGTCGTTTGTGGTTGTGTGTCAATTGCGATTTCAAAGATGCAAACACTTTCACAGCACAAAAGGAGGCTTATCTGACTTGTGGGTCCTGCACTTACATCAGGAGACAGGATTGTCAGAAATTAAAGAAAGCAACACCGACGAAGGTGGGATTCGAACCCACGCGTGCTATGCACAATGGATTAGCAGTCCATCGCCTTAACCTCTCGGCCACCTCGTCAATTACAGTTTTGTGTCGATTGCGATTTCAAAGATGCAAACACTTTCACAGCACAAAAGGAGGCTTATCTGACTTGTGGGTCCTGTAGTTACAGCAGGAGACACGATGGTCAGAAATTAAAGAAAGCAACACCGACGAAGGTGGGATTCGAACCCACGCGTGCTATGCACAATGGATTAGCAGTCCATCGCCTTAAACTCTCGGCCACCTCTTCAATTACAGTTGTGTGTCGATTGTGATTTCAAAGATGCAAACACTTTCACAGCACAAAAGGAGGCTTATCTGACTTGTGGGTCCTGCACTTACATCAGGAGACACGATTGTCAGAAATTAAAGAAAGCAACACCGACGAAGGTGGGATTTGAACACACGCGTGCTATGCACAATGGATTAGCAGTCCATCGCCTTAACCTCTCGGCCACCTCGTCCTTTGTGGTTGTGTGTCGATAGCAATTTCAAAGAAGCAAACACTTTCACAGCACAAAAGGAGGCTTATCTGACTTGTGGGTCCTGTACTTACATCAGGAGACACGATTGTCAGAAATTAAAGAAAGCAACACCGACGAAGGTGGGATTTGAACACACGCGTGCTATGCACAATGGATTAGCAGTCCATCGCCTTAACCTCTCGGCCACCTCGTCGTTTGTGGTTGTGTGTCGATAGCAATTTCAAAGAAGCAAACACTTTCACAGCACAAAAGAAGGCTTTTCTGACTTGTGGGTCCTGTAGTTACAGCAGGAGACACGATTGTCAGAAATTAAAGAAAGCAACAACGAGGAAGGTGGGATTCGAACCCACGCGTGCTATGCACAATAGATTAGCAGTCCATCGCCTTAACCTCTCGGCCACCTCGTCGTTTGTGGTTGTGTGTCGATTGCGATTTCAAAGATGCAAACACTTTCACAGCACAAAAGCAGCCGTATATGACTTGTGGGTCCTGCACTTACACCAGGAGAAACGATTGTCAGAAATTAAAGAAAGCAACACTGACGAAGGTGGGATTCGAACCCACGCGTGCTATGCACAATGGATTAGCAGTCCATCGCCTTAAACTCTCGGCCACCTCTTCAATTACAGTTGTGTGTCGATTGTGATTTCAAAGATGCAAACACTTTCACAGCACAAAAGGAGGCTTATCTGACTTGTGGGTCCTGCACTTACATCAGGAGACACGATTGTCAGAAATTAAAGAAAGCAACACCGACGAAGGTGGGATTTGAACACACGCGTGCTATGCACAATGGATTAGCAGTCCATCACCTTAACCTCTCGGCCACCTCGTCCTTTGTGGTTGTGTGTCGATAGCAATTTCAAAGAAGCAAACACTTTCACAGCACAAAAGAAGGCTTTTCTGACTTGTGGGTCCTGTAGTTACAGCAGGAGACACTATGGTCAGAAATTAAAGAAAGCAACACCGACGAAGGTGGGATTCGAACCCACGCGTGCTATGCACAATGGATTAGCAGTCCATCGCCTTAACCGCTCGGCCACCTCGTCGTTTGTGGTTGTGTGTCGATAGCAATTTCAAAGAAGCAAACACTTTCACAGAACAAAAGAAGGCTTTTCTGACTTGTGGGTCCTGTAGTTACAGCAGGAGACACGATGGTCAGAAATTAAAGAAAGCAACACCGACGAAGGTGGGATTCGAACCCACGCGTGCTATGCACAATGGATTAGCAGTCCATCGCCTTAACCTCTCGGCCACCTCGTCGTTTGTGGTTGTGTGTCAATTGCGATTTCAAAGATGCAAACACTTTCACAGCACAAAAGGAGGCTTATCTGACTTGTGGGTCCTGCACTTACATCAGGAGACAGGATTGTCAGAAATTAAAGAAAGCAACACCGACGAAGGTGGGATTCGAACCCACGCGTGCTATGCACAATGGATTAGCAGTCCATCGCCTTAACCTCTCGGCCACCTCGTCAATTACAGTTTTGTGTCGATTGCGATTTCAAAGATGCAAACACTTTCACAGCACAAAAGGAGGCTTATCTGACTTGTGGGTCCTGTAGTTACAGCAGGAGACACGATGGTCAGAAATTAAAGAAAGCAACACCGACGAAGGTGGGATTCGAACCCACGCGTGCTATGCACAATGGATTAGCAGTCCATCGCCTTAACCTCTCGGCCACCTCGTCGTTTGTGGTTGTGTGTCAATTGCGATTTCAAAGATGCAAACACTTTCACAGCACAAAAGGAGGCTTATCTGACTTGTGGGTCCTGCACTTATATGAGGAGACACGATTGTCAGAAATTAAAGAAAGCAACACCGACGAAGGTGGGATTCGAACCCACGCGTGCTATGCACAATGGATTAGCAGTCCATCGCCTTAACCTCTCGGCCACCTCGTCGTTTGTGGTTGTGTGTCAATTGCGATTTCAAAGATGCAAACACTTTCACAGCACAAAAGGAGGCTTATCTGACTTGTGGGTCCTGCACTTATATGAGGAGACACGATTGTCAGAAATTAAAGAAAGCAACACCGGCAAAGGTGGGATTTGAACACACGCGTGCTATGCACAATGGATTAGCAGTCCATCGCCTTAACCTCTCGGCCACCTCGTCGTTTGTGGTTGTGTGTCGATAGCAATTTCAAAGAAGCAAACACTTTCACAGCACAAAAGAAGGCTTTTCTGACTTGTGGGTCCTGTAGTTACAGCAGGAGACACGATGGTCAGAAATTAAAGAAAGCAACACCGACGAAGGTGGGATTCGAACCCACGCGTGCTATGCACAATGGATTAGCAGTCCATCGCCTTAACCTCTCGGCCACCTCGTCAATTACAGTTTTGTGTCGATTGCGATTTCAAAGATGCAAACACTTTCACAGCACAAAAGGAGGCTTATCTGACTTGTGGGTCCTGTAGTTACAGCAGGAGACACGATGGTCAGAAATTAAAGAAAGCAACACCGATGAAGGTGGGATTCGAACCCACGCGTGCTATGCACAATGGATTAGCAGTCCATCGCCTTAACCTCTCGGCCACCTCGTCGTTTGTGGTTGTGTGTCGATTGTGATTTCAAAGATGCAAACACTTTCACAGCACAAAAGCAGCCGTATATGACTTGTGGGTCCTGCACTTACACCAGGAGAAACGATTGTCAGAAATTAAAGAAAGCAACACCGACGAAGGTGGGATTCGAACCCACGCGTGCTATGCACAATGGATTAGCAGTCCATCGCCTTAACCTCTCGGCCACCTCGTCGTTTGTGGTTGTGTGTCGATAGCAATTTCAAAGAAGCAAACACTTTCACAGAACTAAAGAAGGCTTTTCTGACTTGTGGGTCCTGTAGTTACAGCAGGAGACACGATGGTCAGAAATTAAAGAAAGCAACACCGACGAAGGTGGGATTCGAACCCACGCGTGCTATGCACAATGGACTAGCAGTCCATCGCCTTAACCTCTCGGCCACCTCGTCGTTTGTGGTTGTGTGTCGATAGCAATTTCAAAGAAGCAAACACTTTCAGAGCACAAAAGAAGGCTTTTCTGACTTGTGGGTCCTGTAGTTACAGCAGGAGACACGATGGTCAGAAATTAAAGAACGCAACACCGACGAAGGTGGGATTCGAACCCACGCGTGCTATGCACAATGGATTAGCAGTCCATCGCCTTAACCTCTCGGCCACCTCGTCGTTTGTGGTTGTGTGTCGATAGCAATTTCAAAGAAGCAAACACTTTCAGAGCACAAAAGAAGGCTTATCTGACTTGTGGGTCCTGCACTTACATCAGGAGACACGATGGTCAGAAATTAAAGAAAGCAACACCGACGAAGGTGGGATTCGAACCCACGCGTGCTATGCACAATGGATTAGCAGTCCATCGCCTTAACCTCTCGGCCACCTCGTCGTTTGTGGTTGTGTGTCAATTGCGATTTCAAAGATGCAAACACTTTCACAGCACAAAAGGAGGCTTATCTGACTTGTGGGTCCTGCACTTACATCAGGAGACAGGATTGTCAGAAATTAAAGAAAGCAACACCGACGAAGGTGGGATTCGAACCCACGCGTGCTATGCACAATGGATTAGCAGTCCATCGCCTTAACCTCTCGGCCACCTCGTCAATTACAGTTTTGTGTCGATTGCGATTTCAAAGATGCAAACACTTTCACAGCACAAAAGGAGGCTTATCTGACTTGTGGGTCCTGTAGTTACAGCAGGAGACACGATGGTCAGAAATTAAAGAAAGCAACACCGACGAAGGTGGGATTCGAACCCACGCGTGCTATGCACAATGGATTAGCAGTCCATCGCCTTAACCTCTCGGCCACCTCGTCAATTACAGTTTTGTGTCGATTGCGATTTCAAAGATGCAAACACTTTCACAGCACAAAAGAAGGCTTTTCTGACTTGTGGGTCCTGTAGTTACAGCAGGAGACACGATGGTCAGAAATTAAAGAAAGCAACACCGACGAAGGTGGGATTCGAACCCACGCGTGCTATGCACAATGGATTAGCAGTCCATCGCCTTAACCTCTCGGCCACCTCGTCAATTACAGTTTTGTGTCGATTGCGATTTCAAAGATGCAAACACTTTCACAGCACAAAAGGAGGCTTATCTGACTTGTGGGTCCTGTAGTTACAGCAGGAGACACGATGGTCAGAAATTAAAGAAAGCAACACCGATGAAGGTGGGATTCGAACCCACGCGTGCTATGCACAATGGATTAGCAGTCCATCGCCTTAACCTCTCGGCCACCTCGTCGTTTGTGGTTGTGTGTCGATTGTGATTTCAAAGATGCAAACACTTTCACAGCACAAAAGCAGCCGTATATGACTTGTGGGTCCTGCACTTACACCAGGAGAAACGATTGTCAGAAATTAAAGAAAGCAACACCGACGAAGGTGGGATTCGAACCCACGCGTGCTATGCACAATGGATTAGCAGTCCATCGCCTTAACCTCTCGGCCACCTCGTCGTTTGTGGTTGTGTGTCGATAGCAATTTCAAAGAAGCAAACACTTTCACAGAACTAAAGAAGGCTTTTCTGACTTGTGGGTCCTGTAGTTACAGCAGGAGACACGATGGTCAGAAATTAAAGAAAGCAACACCGACGAAGGTGGGATTCGAACCCACGCGTGCTATGCACAATGGACTAGCAGTCCATCGCCTTAACCTCTCGGCCACCTCGTCGTTTGTGGTTGTGTGTCGATAGCAATTTCAAAGAAGCAAACACTTTCAGAGCACAAAAGAAGGCTTTTCTGACTTGTGGGTCCTGTAGTTACAGCAGGAGACACGATGGTCAGAAATTAAAGAACGCAACACCGACGAAGGTGGGATTCGAACCCACGCGTGCTATGCACAATGGATTAGCAGTCCATCGCCTTAACCTCTCGGCCACCTCGTCGTTTGTGGTTGTGTGTCGATAGCAATTTCAAAGAAGCAAACACTTTCAGAGCACAAAAGAAGGCTTATCTGACTTGTGGGTCCTGCACTTACATCAGGAGACACGATGGTCAGAAATTAAAGAAAGCAACACCGACGAAGGTGGGATTCGAACCCACGCGTGCTATGCACAATGGATTAGCAGTCCATCGCCTTAACCTCTCGGCCACCTCGTCGTTTGTGGTTGTGTGTCAATTGCGATTTCAAAGATGCAAACACTTTCACAGCACAAAAGGAGGCTTATCTGACTTGTGGGTCCTGCACTTACATCAGGAGACAGGATTGTCAGAAATTAAAGAAAGCAACACCGACGAAGGTGGGATTCGAACCCACGCGTGCTATGCACAATGGATTAGCAGTCCATCGCCTTAACCTCTCGGCCACCTCGTCAATTACAGTTTTGTGTCGATTGCGATTTCAAAGATGCAAACACTTTCACAGCACAAAAGGAGGCTTATCTGACTTGTGGGTCCTGTAGTTACAGCAGGAGACACGATGGTCAGAAATTAAAGAAAGCAACACCGACGAAGGTGGGATTCGAACCCACGCGTGCTATGCACAATGGATTAGCAGTCCATCGCCTTAAACTCTCGGCCACCTCTTCAATTACAGTTGTGTGTCGATTGTGATTTCAAAGATGCAAACACTTTCACAGCACAAAAGGAGGCTTATCTGACTTGTGGGTCCTGCACTTACATCAGGAGACACGATTGTCAGAAATTAAAGAAAGCAACACTGACGAAGGTGGGATTTGAACACACGCGTGCTATGCACAATGGATTAGCAGTCCATCGCCTTAACCTCTCGGCCACCTCGTCCTTTGTGGTTGTGTGTCGATAGCAATTTCAAAGAAGCAAACACTTTCACAGCACAAAAGGAGGCTTATCTGACTTGTGGGTCCTGTACTTACATCAGGAGACACGATTGTCAGAAATTAAAGAAAGCAACACCGACGAAGGTGGGATTTGAACACACGCGTGCTATGCACAATGGATTAGCAGTCCATCGCCTTAACCTCTCGGCCACCTCGTCGTTTGTGGTTGTGTGTCGATAGCAATTTCAAAGAAGCAAACACTTTCACAGCACAAAAGAAGGCTTTTCTGACTTGTGGGTCCTGTAGTTACAGCAGGAGACACGATGGTCAGAAATTAAAGAAAGCAACACCGACCAAGGTGGGATTCGAACCCACGCGTGCTATGCACAATGGACTAGCAGTCCATCGCCTTAACCTCTCGGCCACCTCGTCGTTTGTGGTTGTGTGTCGATAGCAATTTCAAAGAAGCAAACACTTTCAGAGCACAAAAGAAGGCTTATCTGACTTGTGGGTCCTGCACTTACATCAGGAGACACGATGGTCAGAAATTAAAGAAAGCAACACCGACGAAGGTGGGATTCGAACCCACGCGTGCTATGCACAATGGATTAGCAGTCCATCGCCTTAACCTCTCGGCCACCTCGTCAATTACAGTTGTGTGTCGATTGCGATTTCAAAGATGCAAACACTTTCACAGCACAAAAGGAGGCTTATCTGACTTGTGGGTCCTGTAGTTACAGCAGGAGACACGATGGTCAGAAATTAAAGAAAGCAACACCGACGAAGGTGGGATTCGAACCCACGCGTGCTATGCACAATGGATTAGCAGTCCATCGCCTTAACCTCTCGGCCACCTCGTCGTTTGTGGTTGTGTGTCGATAGCAATTTCAAAGAAGCAAACACTTTCACAGCACAAAAGAAGGCTTTTCTGACTTGTGGGTCCTGTAGTTACAGCAGGAGACACGATTGTCAGAAATTAAAGAAAGCAACACCGACGAAGGTGGGATTCGAACCCACGCGTGCTATGCACAATGGATTAGCAGTCCATCGCCTTAACCTCTCGGCCACCTCGTCGTTTGTGGTTGTGTGTCGATTGTGATTTCAAAGATGCAAACACTTTCACAGCACAAAAGCAGCCGTATATGACTTGTGGGTCCTGCACTTACACCAGGAGAAACGATTGTCAGAAATTAAAGAAAGCAACACCGACGAAGGTGGGATTCGAACCCACGCGTGCTATGCACAATGGATTAGCAGTCCATCGCCTTAACCTCTCGGCCACCTCGTCGTTTGTGGTTGTGTGTCGATAGCAATTTCAAAGAAGCAAACACTTTCACAGAACAAAAGAAGGCTTTTCTGACTTGTGGGTCCTGTAGTTACAGCAGGAGACACGATGGTCAGAAATTAAAGAAAGCAACACCGACGAAGGTGGGATTCGAACCCACGCGTGCTATGCACAATGGACTAGCAGTCCATCGCCTTAACCTCTCGGCCACCTCGTCGTTTGTGGTTGTGTGTCGATAGCAATTTCAAAGAAGCAAACACTTTCAGAGCACAAAAGAAGGCTTTTCTGACTTGTGGGTCCTGTAGTTACAGCAGGAGACACGATGGTCAGAAATTAAAGAACGCAACACCGACGAAGGTGGGATTCGAACCCACGCGTGCTATGCACAATGGATTAGCAGTCCATCGCCTTAACCTCTCGGCCACCTCGTCGTTTGTGGTTGTGTGTCGATAGCAATTTCAAAGAAGCAAACACTTTCAGAGCACAAAAGAAGGCTTATCTGACTTGTGGGTCCTGCACTTACATCAGGAGACACGATGGTCAGAAATTAAAGAAAGCAACACCGACGAAGGTGGGATTCGAACCCACGCGTGCTATGCACAATGGATTAGCAGTCCATCGCCTTAACCTCTCGGCCACCTCGTCGTTTGTGGTTGTGTGTCAATTGCGATTTCAAAGATGCAAACACTTTCACAGCACAAAAGGAGGCTTATCTGACTTGTGGGTCCTGCACTTACATCAGGAGACAGGATTGTCAGAAATTAAAGAAAGCAACACCGACGAAGGTGGGATTCGAACCCACGCGTGCTATGCACAATGGATTAGCAGTCCATCGCCTTAACCTCTCGGCCACCTCGTCAATTACAGTTTTGTGTCGATTGCGATTTCAAAGATGCAAACACTTTCACAGCACAAAAGGAGGCTTATCTGACTTGTGGGTCCTGTAGTTACAGCAGGAGACACGATGGTCAGAAATTAAAGAAAGCAACACCGACGAAGGTGGGATTCGAACCCACGCGTGCTATGCACAATGGATTAGCAGTCCATCGCCTTAACCTCTCGGCCACCTCGTCGTTTGTTGTTGTGTGTCAATTGCGATTTCAAACATGCAAACACTTTCACAGCACAAAAGGAGGCTTATCTGACTTGTGGGTCCTGCACTTATATGAGGAGACACGATTGTCAGAAATTAAAGAAAGCAACACCTACGAAGGTGGGATTCGAACCCACGCGTGCTATGCACAACGGATTAGCAGTCCATCGCCTTAACCTCTCGGCCACCTCGTCGTTTGTGGTTGTGTGTCGATAGCAATTTCAAAGAAGCAAACATTTTCACAGCACAAAAGAAGGCTTTTCTGACTTGTGGGTCCTGTAGTTACAGCAGGAGACACGATGGTCAGAAATTAAAGAAAGCAACACCGACGAAGGTGGGATTCGAACCCACGCGTGCTATGCACAAAGGATTAGCAGTCCATCGCCTTAACCTCTCGGCCACCTCGTCGTTTGTGGTTGTGTGTCAATTGCGATTTCAAAGATGCAAACACTTTCACAGCACAAAAGGAGGCTTATCTGACTTGTGGGTCCTGCACTTATATGAGGAGACACGATTGTCAGAAATTAAAGAAAGCAACACCGACGAAGGTGGGATTCGAACCCACGCGTGCTATGCACAATGGATTAGCAGTCCATCGCCTTAACCTCTCGGCCACCTCGTCATTTGTGGTTGTGTTTCGATTGCAATTTCAAAGATGCAAACACTTTCACAGCACAAAAGGAGGATTCTCTGACTTGTGGGTCCTGCACTTATATAAGGAGACACGATTGTCAGAAATTAAAGAAAGCAACACCGACGAAGGTGGGATTCGAACCCACGCGTGCTATGCACAATGGATTAGCAGCCCTTCGCCTTAACCTCTCGGCCACCTCGTCGTTTGTGGTTGTGTGTCGATAGCAATTTCAAAGAAGCAAACACTTTCACAGCACAAAAGAAGGCTTTTCTGACTTGTGGGTCCTGTAGTTACAGCAGGAGACACGATGGTCAGAAATTAAAGAAAGCAACACCGACAAAGGTGGGATTCAAACCCACGCGTGCTATGCACAATGGATTAGCAGTCCATCGCCTTAACCTCTTGGCCACCTCGTCGTTTGTGGTTGTGTGTCGATAGCAATTTCAAAGAAGCAAACACTTTCACAGCACAAAAGAAGGCTTTTCTGACTTGTGGGTCCTGTAGTTACAGCAGGAGACACGATTGTCAGAAATTAAAGAAAGCAACACCGACGAAGGTGGGATTCGAACCCACGCGTGCTATGCACAATGGATTAGCAGTCCATCGCCTTAACCTCTCGGCCACCTCTTCGTTTGTGGTTGTGTGTCGATTGCGATTTCAAAGATGCAAACACTTTCACAGCACAAAAGCAGCCGTATATGACTTGTGGGTCCTGCACTTACACCAGGAGAAACGATTGTCAGAAATTAAAGAAAGCAACACCGACGAAGGTGGGATTCGAACCCACGCGTGCTATGCACAATGGATTAGCAGTGCATCGCCTTAACCTCTCGGCCACCTCGTCGTTTGTGGTTGTGTGTCGATAGCAATTTCAAAGAAGCAAACACTTTCACAGAACAAAAGAAGGCTTTTCTGACTTGTGGGTCCTGTAGTTACAGCAGGAGACACGATGGTCAGAAATTAAAGAAAGCAACACCGACGAAGGTGGGATTCGAACCCACGCGTGCTATGCACAATGGACTAGCAGTCCATCGCCTTAACCTCTCGGCCACCTCGTCGTTTGTGGTTGTGTGTCGATAGCAATTTCAAAGAAGCAAACACTTTCAGAGCACAAAAGAAGGCTTTTCTGACTTGTGGGTCCTGTAGTTACAGCAGGAGACACGATGGTCAGAAATTAAAGAACGCAACACCGACGAAGGTGGGATTCGAACCCACACGTGCTATGCACAATGGATTAGCAGTCCATCGCCTTAACCTCTCGGCCACCTCGTCGTTTGTGGTTGTGTGTCAATTGCGATTTCAAAGATGCAAACACTTTCACAGCACAAAAGGAGGCTTATCTGACTTGTGGGTCCTGCACTTACATCAGGAGACAGGATTGTCAGAAATTAAAGAAAGCAACACCTACGAAGGTGGGATTCGAACCCACGCGTGCTATGCACAATGGATTAGCAGTCCATCGCCTTAACCTCTCGGCCACCTCGTCAATTACAGTTTTGTGTCGATTGCGATTTCAAAGATGCAAACACTTTCACAGCACAAAAGGAGGCTTATCTGACTTGTGGGTCCTGTAGTTACAGCAGGAGACACGATGGTCAGAAATTAAAGAAAGCAACACCGACGAAGGTGGGATTCGAACCCACGCGTGCTAAGCACAATGGATTAGCAGTCCATCGCCTTAACCTCTCGGCCACCTCGTCGTTTGTGGTTGTGTGTCAATTGCGATTTCAAACATGCAAACACTTTCACAGCACAAAAGGAGGCTTATCTGACTTGTGGGTCCTGCACTTATATGAGGAGACACGATTTTCAGAAATTAAAGAAAGCAACTCCTACGAAGGTGGGATTCGAACCCACGCGTGCTATGCACAATGGATTAGCAGTCCATCGCCTTAACCTCTCGGCCACCTCGTCGTTTGTGGTTGTGTGTCGATAGCAATTTCAAAGAAGCAAACACTTTCACAGCACAAAAGAAGGCTTTTCTGACTTGTGGGTCCTGTAGTTACAGCAGGAGACACGATGGTCAGAAATTAAAGAAAGCAACACCGACGAAGGTGGGATTCGAACCCACGCGTGCTATGCACAATGGATTAGCAGTCCATCGCCTTAACCTCTCGGCCACCTCGTCGTTTGTGGTTGTGTGTCAATTGCGATTTCAAAGATGCAAACACTTTCACAGCACAAAAGGAGGCTTATCTGACTTGTGGGTCCTGCACTTATATGAGGAGACACGATTGTCAGAAATTAAAGAAAGCAACACCGACGAAGGTGGGATTCGAACCCACGCGTGCTATGCACAATGGATTAGCAGTCCATCGCCTTAACCTCTCGGCCACCTCGTCATTTGTGGTTGTGTGTCGATTGCGATTTCAAAGATGCAAACACTTTCACAGCACAAAAGGAGGATTCTCTGACTTGTGGGTCCTGCACTTATATCAGGAGACATGATTGTCAGAAATTAAAGAAAGCAACACCGACGAAGGTGGGATTCGAACCCACGCGTGCTATGCACAATGGATTAGCAGCCCTTCGCCTTAACCTCTCGGCCACCTCGTCGTTTGTGGTTGTGTGTCGATAGCAATTTCAAAGAAGCAAACACTTTCACAGCACAAAAGAAGGCTTTTCTGACTTGTGGGTCCTGTAGTTACAGCAGGAGACACGATGGTCAGAAATTAAAGAAAGCAACACCGACGAAGGTGGGATTCGAACCCACGCGTGCTATGCACAATGGATTAGCAGTCCATCGCCTTAACCTCTTGGCCACCTCGTCGTTTGTGGTTGTGTGTCGATAGCAATTTCAAAGAAGCAAACACTTTCACAGCACAAAAGAAGGCTTTTCTGACTTGTGGGTCCTGTAGTTACAGCAGGAGACACGATTGTCAGAAATTAAAGAAAGCAACACCGACGAAGGTGGGATTCGAACCCACGCGTGCTATGCACAATGGATTAGCAGTCCATCGCCTTAACCTCTCGGCCACCTCGTCGTTTGTGGTTGTGTGTCGATTGCGATTTCAAAGATGCAAACACTTTCACAGCACAAAAGCAGCCGTATATGACTTGTGGGTCCTGCACTTACACCAGGAGAAACGATTGTCAGAAATTAAAGAAAGCAACACCGACGAAGGTGGGATTCGAACCCACGCGTGCTATGCACAATGGATTAGCAGTCCATCGCCTTAACCTCTCGGCCACCTCGTCGTTTGTGGTTGTGTGTCGATTGCAATTTCAAAGATGCAAACACTTTCACAGCACAAAAGGAGGCTTCTCTGACTTGTGGGCCCTGTAGTTACAGCAGGAGACACGATGGTCAGAAATTAAAGAAAGCAACACCGACGAAGGTGGGATTCGAACCCACGCGTGCTATGCACAATGGATTAGCAGTCCATCGCCTTAACCTCTCGGCCACCTCGTCGTTTGTGGTGGTGTGTCGATAGCAATTTCAAAGAAGCAAACACTTTCACAGCACAAAAGAAGGCTTTTCTGACTTGTGGGTCCTGTAGTTACAGCAGGAGACACGATTGTCAGAAATTAAAGAAAGCAACACCGACGAAGGTGGGATTCAAACCCACGCGTGCTATGCACAATGGATTAGCAGTCCATCGCCTTAACCTCTCGGCCACCTCGTTGTTTGTGGTTGTGTGTCGATTGCGATTTCAAAGATGCAAACACTTTCACAGCACAAAAGCAGCCGTATATGACTTGTGGGTCCTGCACTTACACCAGGAGAAACGATTGTCAGAAATTAAAGAAAGCAACACTGACGAAGGTGGGATTCGAACCCACGCGTGCTATGCACAATGGATTAGCAGTCCATCGCCTTAAACTCTCGGCCACCTCTTCAATTACAGTTGTGTGTCGATTGTGATTTCAAAGATGCAAACACTTTCACAGCACAAAAGGAGGCTTATCTGACTTGTGGGTCCTGCACTTACATCAGGAGACACGATTGTCAGAAATTAAAGAAAGCAACACCGACGAAGGTGGGATTTGAACACACGCGTGCTATGCACAATGGATTAGCAGTCCATCGCCTTAACCTCTTGGCCACCTCGTCGTTTGTGGTTGTGTGTCGATAGCAATTTCAAAGAAGCAAACACTTTCACAGCACAAAAGAAGGCTTTTCTGACTTGTGGGTCCTGTAGTTACAGCAGGAGACACGATTGTCAGAAATTAAAGAAAGCAACACCGACGAAGGTGGGATTCGAACCCACGCGTGCTATTCACAATGGATTAGCAGTCCATCGCCTTAACCTCTCGGCCACCTCTTCGTTTGTGGTTGTGTGTCGATTGCGATTTCAAAGATGCAAACACTTTCACAGCACAAAAGCAGCCGTATATGACTTGTGGGTCCTGCACTTACACCAGGAGAAACGATTGTCAGAAATTAAAGAAAGCAACACCGACGAAGGTGGGATTCGAACCCACGCGTGCTATGCACAATGGATTAGCAGTGCATCGCCTTAACCTCTCGGCCACCTCGTCGTTTGTGGTTGTGTGTCGATAGCAATTTCAAAGAAGCAAACACTTTCACAGAACAAAAGAAGGCTTTTCTGACTTGTGGGTCCTGTAGTTACAGCAGGAGACACGATGGTCAGAAATTAAAGAAAGCAACACCGACGAAGGTGGGATTCGAACCCACGCGTGCTATGCACAATGGACTAGCAGTCCATCGCCTTAACCTCTCGGCCACCTCGTCGTTTGTGGTTGTGTGTCGATAGCAATTTCAAAGAAGCAAACACTTTCAGAGCACAAAAGAAGGCTTTTCTGACTTGTGGGTCCTGTAGTTACAGCAGGAGACACGATGGTCAGAAATTAAAGAACGCAACACCGACGAAGGTGGGATTCGAACCCACACGTGCTATGCACAATGGATTAGCAGTCCATCGCCTTAACCTCTCGGCCACCTCGTCGTTTGTGGTTGTGTGTCAATTGCGATTTCAAAGATGCAAACACTTTCACAGCACAAAAGGAGGCTTATCTGACTTGTGGGTCCTGCACTTACATCAGGAGACAGGATTGTCAGAAATTAAAGAAAGCAACACCTACGAAGGTGGGATTCGAACCCACGCGTGCTATGCACAATGGATTAGCAGTCCATCGCCTTAACCTCTCGGCCACCTCGTCAATTACAGTTTTGTGTCGATTGCGATTTCAAAGATGCAAACACTTTCACAGCACAAAAGGAGGCTTATCTGACTTGTGGGTCCTGTAGTTACAGCAGGAGACACGATGGTCAGAAATTAAAGAAAGCAACACCGACGAAGGTGGGATTCGAACCCACGCGTGCTAAGCACAATGGATTAGCAGTCCATCGCCTTAACCTCTCGGCCACCTCGTCGTTTGTGGTTGTGTGTCAATTGCGATTTCAAACATGCAAACACTTTCACAGCACAAAAGGAGGCTTATCTGACTTGTGGGTCCTGCACTTATATGAGGAGACACGATTTTCAGAAATTAAAGAAAGCAACTCCTACGAAGGTGGGATTCGAACCCACGCGTGCTATGCACAATGGATTAGCAGTCCATCGCCTTAACCTCTCGGCCACCTCGTCGTTTGTGGTTGTGTGTCGATAGCAATTTCAAAGAAGCAAACACTTTCACAGCACAAAAGAAGGCTTTTCTGACTTGTGGGTCCTGTAGTTACAGCAGGAGACACGATGGTCAGAAATTAAAGAAAGCAACACCGACGAAGGTGGGATTCGAACCCACGCGTGCTATGCACAATGGATTAGCAGTCCATCGCCTTAACCTCTCGGCCACCTCGTCGTTTGTGGTTGTGTGTCAATTGCGATTTCAAAGATGCAAACACTTTCACAGCACAAAAGGAGGCTTATCTGACTTGTGGGTCCTGCACTTATATGAGGAGACACGATTGTCAGAAATTAAAGAAAGCAACACCGACGAAGGTGGGATTCGAACCCACGCGTGCTATGCACAATGGATTAGCAGTCCATCGCCTTAACCTCTCGGCCACCTCGTCATTTGTGGTTGTGTGTCGATTGCGATTTCAAAGATGCAAACACTTTCACAGCACAAAAGGAGGATTCTCTGACTTGTGGGTCCTGCACTTATATCAGGAGACATGATTGTCAGAAATTAAAGAAAGCAACACCGACGAAGGTGGGATTCGAACCCACGCGTGCTATGCACAATGGATTAGCAGCCCTTCGCCTTAACCTCTCGGCCACCTCGTCGTTTGTGGTTGTGTGTCGATAGCAATTTCAAAGAAGCAAACACTTTCACAGCACAAAAGAAGGCTTTTCTGACTTGTGGGTCCTGTAGTTACAGCAGGAGACACGATGGTCAGAAATTAAAGAAAGCAACACCGACGAAGGTGGGATTCGAACCCACGCGTGCTATGCACAATGGATTAGCAGTCCATCGCCTTAACCTCTTGGCCACCTCGTCGTTTGTGGTTGTGTGTCGATAGCAATTTCAAAGAAGCAAACACTTTCACAGCACAAAAGAAGGCTTTTCTGACTTGTGGGTCCTGTAGTTACAGCAGGAGACACGATTGTCAGAAATTAAAGAAAGCAACACCGACGAAGGTGGGATTCGAACCCACGCGTGCTATGCACAATGGATTAGCAGTCCATCGCCTTAACCTCTCGGCCACCTCGTCGTTTGTGGTTGTGTGTCGATTGCGATTTCAAAGATGCAAACACTTTCACAGCACAAAAGCAGCCGTATATGACTTGTGGGTCCTGCACTTACACCAGGAGAAACGATTGTCAGAAATTAAAGAAAGCAACACCGACGAAGGTGGGATTCGAACCCACGCGTGCTATGCACAATGGATTAGCAGTCCATCGCCTTAACCTCTCGGCCACCTCGTCGTTTGTGGTTGTGTGTCGATTGCAATTTCAAAGATGCAAACACTTTCACAGCACAAAAGGAGGCTTCTCTGACTTGTGGGCCCTGTAGTTACAGCAGGAGACACGATGGTCAGAAATTAAAGAAAGCAACACCGACGAAGGTGGGATTCGAACCCACGCGTGCTATGCACAATGGATTAGCAGTCCATCGCCTTAACCTCTCGGCCACCTCGTCGTTTGTGGTGGTGTGTCGATAGCAATTTCAAAGAAGCAAACACTTTCACAGCACAAAAGAAGGCTTTTCTGACTTGTGGGTCCTGTAGTTACAGCAGGAGACACGATTGTCAGAAATTAAAGAAAGCAACACCGACGAAGGTGGGATTCAAACCCACGCGTGCTATGCACAATGGATTAGCAGTCCATCGCCTTAACCTCTCGGCCACCTCGTTGTTTGTGGTTGTGTGTCGATTGCGATTTCAAAGATGCAAACACTTTCACAGCACAAAAGCAGCCGTATATGACTTGTGGGTCCTGCACTTACACCAGGAGAAACGATTGTCAGAAATTAAAGAAAGCAACACTGACGAAGGTGGGATTCGAACCCACGCGTGCTATGCACAATGGATTAGCAGTCCATCGCCTTAAACTCTCGGCCACCTCTTCAATTACAGTTGTGTGTCGATTGTGATTTCAAAGATGCAAACACTTTCACAGCACAAAAGGAGGCTTATCTGACTTGTGGGTCCTGCACTTACATCAGGAGACACGATTGTCAGAAATTAAAGAAAGCAACACCGACGAAGGTGGGATTTGAACACACGCGTGCTATGCACAATGGATTAGCAGTCCATCGCCTTAACCTCTCGGCCACCTCGTCCTTTGTGGTTGTGTGTCGATAGCAATTTCAAAGAAGCAAACACTTTCACAGCACAAAAGAAGGCTTTTCTGACTTGTGGGTCCTGTAGTTACAGCAGGAGACACGATGGTCAGAAATTAAAGAAAGCAACACCGACGAAGGTGGGATTCGAACCCACGCGTGCTATGCACAATGGATTAGCAGTCCATCGCCTTAACCTCTCGGCCACCTCGTCAATTACAGTTGTGTGTCGATTGCGATTTCAAAGATGCAAACACTTTCACAGCACAAAAGGAGGCTTATCTGACTTGTGGGTCCTGTAGTTACAGCAGGAGACACGATGGTCAGAAATTAAAGAAAGCAACACCGACGAAGGTGGGATTCGAACCCACGCGTGCTATGCACAATGGATTAGCAGTCCATCGCCTTAACCTCTCGGCCACTTCGTCGTTTGTGGTTGTGTGTCAATTGCGATTTCAAACATGCAAACACTTTCACAGCACAAAAGGAGGCTTATCTGACTTGTGGGTCCTGCACTTATATGAGGAGACACGATTGTCAGAAATTAAAGAAAGCAACACCTACGAAGGTGGGATTCGAACCCACGCGTGCTATGCACAATGGATTAGCAGTCCATCGCCTTAACCTCTCGGCCACCTCGTCGTTTATGGTTGTGTGTCGATAGCAATTTCAAAGAAGCAAACACTTTCACAGCACAAAAGAAGGCTTTTCTGACTTGTGGGTCCTGTAGTTACAGCAGGAGACACGATGGTCAGAAATTAAAGAAAGCAACACCGACAAAGGTGGGATTCGAACCCACGCGTGCTATGCACAATGGATTAGCAGTCCATCGCCTTAACCTCTCGGCCACCTCGTCGTTTGTGGTTGTGTGTCAATTGCGATTTCAAAGATGCAAACACTTTCACAGCACAAAAGGAGGCTTATCTGACTTGTGGGTCCTGCACTTATATGAGGAGACACGATTGTCAGAAATTAAAGAAAGCAACACCGACGAAGGTGGGATTCGAACCCACGCGTGCTATGCACAATGGATTAGCAGTCCATCGCCTTAACCTCTCGGCCACCTCTTCGTTTGTGGTTGTGTGTCAATTGCGATTTCAAAGATGCAAACACTTTCACAGCACAAAAGGAGGCTTATCTGACTTGTGGGTCCTGCACTTATATCAGGAGACACGAGTGTCAGAAATTAAAGAAAGCAACACCGACGAAGGTGGGATTCGAACCCACGCGTGCTATGCACAATGGATTAGCAGCCCTTCGCCTTAACCTCTCGGCCACCTCGTCGTTTGTGGTTGTGTGTCGATAGCAATTTCAAAGAAGCAAACACTTTCACAGCACAAAAGAAGGCTTTTCTGACTTGTGGGTCCTGTAGTTACAGCAGGAGACACGATGGTCAGAAATTAAAGAAAGCAACACCGACTAAGGTGGGATTCGAACCCACGCGTGCTATGCACAATGGATTAGCAGTCCATCGCCTTAACCTCTCGGCCACCTCTTCAATTACAGTTGTGTGTCGATTGTGATTTCAAAGATGCAAACACTTTCACAGCACAAAAGGAGGCTTTTCTGACTTGTGGGTCCTGCACTTACATCAGGAGACACGATTGTCAGAAATTAAAGAAAGCAACACCGACGAAGGTGGGATTTGAACACACGCGTGCTATGCACAATGGATTAGCAGTCCATCGCCTTAACCTCTCGGCCACCTCGTCGTTTGTGGTTGTGTGTCGATAGCAATTTCAAAGAAGCAAACACTTTCACAGCACAAAAGAAGGCTTTTCTGACTTGTGGGTCCTGTAGTTACAGCAGGAGACACGATTGTCAGAAATTAAAGAAAGCAACAACGACGAAGGTGGGATTCGAACCCACGCGTGCTATGCACAATGGATTAGCAGTCCATCGCCTTAACCTCTCGGCCACCTCGTCGTTTGTGGTTGTGTGTCGATTGCGATTTCAAAGATGCAAACACTTTCACAGCACAAAAGCAGCCGTATATGACTTGTGGGTCCTGCACTTACACCAGGAGAAACGATTGTCAGAAATTAAAGAAAGCAACACTGACGAAGGTGGGATTCGAACCCACGCGTGCTATGCACAATGGATTAGCAGTCCATCGCCTTAAACTCTCGGCCACCTCTTCAATTACAGTTGTGTGTCGATTGTGATTTCAAAGATGCAAACACTTTCACAGCACAAAAGGAGGCTTATCTGACTTGTGGGTCCTGCACTTACATCAGGAGACACGATTGTCAGAAATTAAAGAAAGCAACACCGACGAAGGTGGGATTTGAACACACGCGTGCTATGCACAATGGATTAGCAGTCCATCGCCTTAACCTCTCGGCCACCTCGTCCTTTGTGGTTGTGTGTCGATTGCGATTTCAAAGATGCAAACACTTTCACAGCACAAAAGGAGGCTTCTCTGACTTGTGGGTCCTGCACTTATATCAGGAGACACGATTGTCAGAAATTAAAGAAAGCAACACAGACGAAGGTGGGATTCGAACCCACGCGTGCTATGCACAATGGATTAGCAGTCCATCGCCTTAACCTCTCGGCCACCTCGTCGTTTGTGGTTGTGTGTCGATAGCAATTTCAAAGAAGCAAACACTTTCAGAGCACAAAAGAAGACTTTTCTGACTTGTGGGTCCTGTAGTTACAGCAGGAGACACGATGGTCAGAAATTAAAGAAAGCAATACCGACGAAGGTGGGATTCGAACACACGCGTGCTATGCACAATGGATTAGCAGTCCATCGCCTTAACCTCTCGGCCACCTCGTCGTTTGTGGTTGTGTGTCAATTGCGATTTCAAAGATGCAAACACTTTCACAGCACAAAAGGAGGCTTATCTGACTTGTGGGTCCTGCACTAACATCAGGAGACAGGATTGTCAGAAATGAAAGAAAGCAACACCGACGAAGGTGGGATTCGAACCCACGCGTGCTATGCACAATGGATTAGCAGTCCATCGCCTTAACCTCTCGGCCACCTCGTCAATTACAGTTTTGTGTCGATTGCGATTTCAAAGATGCAAACACTTTCACAGCACAAAAGGAGGCTTATCTGACTTGTGGGTCCTGTAGTTACAGCAGGAGACACGATGGTCAGAAATTAAAGAAAGCAACACCGACGAAGGTGGGATTCAAACCCACGCGTGCTATGCACAATGGATTAGCAGTCCATCGCCTTAACCTCTCGGCCACCTCGTCCTTTGTGGTTGTGTGTCGACTGCGATTTCAAAGATGCAAACACTTTCACAGCACAATAGCAGCCGTATATGACTTGTGGGTCCTGCACTTACACCAGGAGAAACGATTGTCAGAAATTAAAGAAAGCAACACTGACGAAGGTGGGATTCGAACCCACGCGTGCTATGCACAATGGATTAGCAGTCCATCGCCTTAACCTCTCGGCCACCTCGTCGTTTGTGGTTGTGTGTCAATTGCGATTTCAAAGATGCAAACATTTTCACAGCACAAAAGGAGGCTTATCTGACTTGTGGGTCCTGCACTTATATGAGGAGACACGATTGTCAGAAATTAAAGAAAGCAACACCGACGAAGGTGGGATTCGAACCCACGCGTGCTATGCACAATGGATTAGCAGTCCATCGCCTTAACCTCTCGGCCACCTCGTCATTTGTGGTTGTGTGTCGATTGCGATTTCAAAGATGCAAACACTTTCACAGCACAAAAGAAGGATTCTCTGACTTGTGGGTCCTGCACTTATATCAGGAGACACGATTGTCAGAAATTAAAGAAAGCAACACCGACGAACGTGGGATTCGAACCCACGCGTGCTATGCACAATGGATTAGCAGCCCTTCGCCTTAACCTCTCGGCCACCTCGTCGTTTGTGGTTGTGTGTCGATAGCAATTTCAAAGAAGCAAACACTTTCACAGCACAAAAGGAGGCTTATCTGACTTGTGGGTCCTGCACTTACATCAGGAGACACGATTGTCAGAAATTAAAGAAAGCAACACCGGCGAAAGTGGGATTTGAACACACGCGTGCTATGCACGCTGGATTAGCAGTCCATCGCCTTAACCTCTCGGCCACCTCGTCGTTTGTGGTTGTGTGTCGATAGCAATTTCAAAGAAGCAAACACTTTCACAGCACAAAAGAAGGCTTTTCTGACTTGTGGGTCCTGTAGTTACAGCAGGAGACACGATTGTCAGAAATTAAAGAAAGCAACAACGACGAAGGTGGGATTCGAACCCACGCGTGCTATGCACAATGGATTAGCAGTCCATCGCCTTAACCTCTCGGCCACCTCGTCGTTTGTGGTTGTGTGTCGATTGCGATTTCAAAGATGCAAACACTTTCACAGCACAAAAGCAGCCGTATATGACTTGTGGGTCCTGCACTTACACCAGGAGAAACGATTGTCAGAAATTAAAGAAAGCAACACTGACGAAGGTGGGATTCGAACCCACGCGTGCTATGCACAATGGATTAGCAGTCCATCGCCTTAAACTCTCGGCCACCTCTTCAATTACAGTTGTGTGTCGATTGTGATTTCAAAGATGCAAACACTTTCACAGCACAAAAGGAGGCTTATCTGACTTGTGGGTCCTGCACTTACATCAGGAGACACGATTGTCAGAAATTAAAGAAAGCAACACCAACGAAGGTGGGATTTGAACACACGCGTGCTATGCACAATGGATTAGCAGTCCATCGCCTTAACCTCTCGGCCACCTCGTCCTTTGTGGTTGTGTGTCGATAGCAATTTCAAAGAAGCAAACACTTTCACAGCACAAAAGAAGGCTTTTCTGACTTGTGGGTCCTGTAGTTACAGCAGGAGACATTATGGTCAGAAATTAAAGAAAGCAACACCGACGAAGGTGGGATTTGAACACACGCGTGCTATGGACAATGGATTAGCAGTCCATCGCCTTAACCTCTCGGCCACCTCGTCCTTTGTGGTTGTGTGTCGATAGCAATTTCAAAGAAGCAAACACTTTCACAGCACAAAAGAAGGCTTTTCTGACTTGTGGGTCCTGTAGTTACAGCAGGAGACACTATGGTCAGAAATTAAAGAAAGCAACACCGACGAAGGTGGGATTCGAACCCACGCGTGCTATGCACAATGGATTAGCAGTCCATCGCCTTAACCTCTCGGCCACCTCGTTGTTTGTGGTTGTGTGTCGATAGCAATTTCAAAGAAGCAAACACTTTCACAGAACAAAAGAAGGCTTTTCTGACTTGTGGGTCCTGTAGTTACAGCAGGAGACACGATGGTCAGAAATTAAAGAAAGCAACACCGACGAAGGTGGGATTCGAACCCACGCGTGCTATGCACAATGGACTAGCAGTCCATCGCCTTAACCTCTCGGCCACCTCATCGTTTGTGGTTGTGTGTCGATAGCAATTTCAAAGAAGCAAACACTTTCAGAGCACAAAAGAAGGCTTTTCTGACTTGTGGGTCCTGTAGTTACAGCAGGAGACACGATGGTCAGAAATTAAAGAACGCAACACCGACGAAGGTGGGATTCGAACCCACGCGTGCTATGCACAATGGATTAGCAGTCCATCGCCTTAACCTCTCGGCCACCTCGTCGTTTGTGGTTGTGTGTCGATAGCAATTTCAAAGAAGCAAACACTTTCAGAGCACAAAAGAAGGCTTTTCTGACTTGTGGGTCCTGTAGTTACAGCAGGAGACACGATGGTCAGAAATTAAAGAAAGCAACACCGACGAAGGTGGGATTCGAACCCACGCGTGCTATGCACAATGGATTAGCAGTCCATCGCCTTAACCTCTCGGCCACCTCGTCGTTTGTGGTTGTGTGTCAATTGCGATTTCAAAGATGCAAACACTTTCACAGCACAAAAGGAGGCTTATCTGACTTGTGGGTCCTGCACTTACATCAGGAGACAGGATTGTCAGAAATTAAAGAAAGCAACACCGACGAAGGTGGGATTCGAACCCACGCGTGCTATGCACAATGGATTAGCAGTCCATCGCCTTAACCTCTCGGCCACCTCGTCAATTACAGTTTTGTGTCGATTGCGATTTCAAAGATGCAAACACTTTCACAGCACAAAAGGAGGCTTATCTGACTTGTGGGTCCTGTAGTTACAGCAGGAGACACGATGGTCAGAAATTAAAGAAAGCAACACCGACGAAGGTGGGATTCAAACCCACGCGTGCTATGCACAATGGATTAGCAGTCCATCGCCTTAACCTCTCGGCCACCTCGTCGTTTGTGGTTGTGTGTCGATTGCGATTTCAAAGATGCAAACACTTTCACAGCACAAAAGCAGCCGTATATGACTTGTGGGTCCTGCACTTACACCAGGAGAAACGATTGTCAGAAATTAAAGAAAGCAACACCGACGAAGGTGGGATTCGAACCCACGCGTGCTATGCACAATGGATTAGCAGTCCATCGCCTTAACCTCTCGGCCACCTCGTCAATTACAGTTTTGTGTCGATTGCGATTTCAAAGATGCAAACACTTTCACAGCACAAAAGGAGGCTTATCTGACTTGTGGGTCCTGTAGTTACAGCAGGAGACACGATGGTCAGAAATTAAAGAAAGCAACACCGACGAAGGTGGGATTCGAACCCACGCGTGCTAAGCACAATGGATTAGCAGTCCATCGCCTTAACCTCTCGGCCACCTCGTCGTTTGTGGTTGTGTGTCAATTGCGATTTCAAACATGCAAACACTTTCACAGCACAAAAGGAGGCTTATCTGACTTGTGGGTCCTGCACTTATATGAGGAGACACGATTTTCAGAAATTAAAGAAAGCAACTCCTACGAAGGTGGGATTCGAACCCACGCGTGCTATGCACAATGGATTAGCAGTCCATCGCCTTAACCTCTCGGCCACCTCGTCGTTTGTGGTTGTGTGTCGATAGCAATTTCAAAGAAGCAAACACTTTCACAGCACAAAAGAAGGCTTTTCTGACTTGTGGGTCCTGTAGTTACAGCAGGAGACACGATGGTCAGAAATTAAAGAAAGCAACACCGACGAAGGTGGGATTCGAACCCACGCGTGCTATGCACAATGGATTAGCAGTCCATCGCCTTAACCTCTCGGCCACCTCGTCGTTTGTGGTTGTGTGTCAATTGCGATTTCAAAGATGCAAACACTTTCACAGCACAAAAGGAGGCTTATCTGACTTGTGGGTCCTGCACTTATATGAGGAGACACGATTGTCAGAAATTAAAGAAAGCAACACCGACGAAGGTGGGATTCGAACCCACGCGTGCTATGCACAATGGATTAGCAGTCCATCGCCTTAACCTCTCGGCCACCTCGTCATTTGTGGTTGTGTGTCGATTGCGATTTCAAAGATGCAAACACTTTCACAGCACAAAAGGAGGATTCTCTGACTTGTGGGTCCTGCACTTATATCAGGAGACATGATTGTCAGAAATTAAAGAAAGCAACACCGACGAAGGTGGGATTCGAACCCACGCGTGCTATGCACAATGGATTAGCAGCCCTTCGCCTTAACCTCTCGGCCACCTCGTCGTTTGTGGTTGTGTGTCGATAGCAATTTCAAAGAAGCAAACACTTTCACAGCACAAAAGAAGGCTTTTCTGACTTGTGGGTCCTGTAGTTACAGCAGGAGACACGATGGTCAGAAATTAAAGAAAGCAACACCGACGAAGGTGGGATTCGAACCCACGCGTGCTATGCACAATGGATTAGCAGTCCATCGCCTTAACCTCTTGGCCACCTCGTCGTTTGTGGTTGTGTGTCGATAGCAATTTCAAAGAAGCAAACACTTTCACAGCACAAAAGAAGGCTTTTCTGACTTGTGGGTCCTGTAGTTACAGCAGGAGACACGATTGTCAGAAATTAAAGAAAGCAACACCGACGAAGGTGGGATTCGAACCCACGCGTGCTATGCACAATGGATTAGCAGTCCATCGCCTTAACCTCTCGGCCACCTCGTCGTTTGTGGTTGTGTGTCGATTGCGATTTCAAAGATGCAAACACTTTCACAGCACAAAAGCAGCCGTATATGACTTGTGGGTCCTGCACTTACACCAGGAGAAACGATTGTCAGAAATTAAAGAAAGCAACACCGACGAAGGTGGGATTCGAACCCACGCGTGCTATGCACAATGGATTAGCAGTCCATCGCCTTAACCTCTCGGCCACCTCGTCGTTTGTGGTTGTGTGTCGATTGCAATTTCAAAGATGCAAACACTTTCACAGCACAAAAGGAGGCTTCTCTGACTTGTGGGCCCTGTAGTTACAGCAGGAGACACGATGGTCAGAAATTAAAGAAAGCAACACCGACGAAGGTGGGATTCGAACCCACGCGTGCTATGCACAATGGATTAGCAGTCCATCGCCTTAACCTCTCGGCCACCTCGTCGTTTGTGGTGGTGTGTCGATAGCAATTTCAAAGAAGCAAACACTTTCACAGCACAAAAGAAGGCTTTTCTGACTTGTGGGTCCTGTAGTTACAGCAGGAGACACGATTGTCAGAAATTAAAGAAAGCAACACCGACGAAGGTGGGATTCAAACCCACGCGTGCTATGCACAATGGATTAGCAGTCCATCGCCTTAACCTCTCGGCCACCTCGTTGTTTGTGGTTGTGTGTCGATTGCGATTTCAAAGATGCAAACACTTTCACAGCACAAAAGCAGCCGTATATGACTTGTGGGTCCTGCACTTACACCAGGAGAAACGATTGTCAGAAATTAAAGAAAGCAACACTGACGAAGGTGGGATTCGAACCCACGCGTGCTATGCACAATGGATTAGCAGTCCATCGCCTTAAACTCTCGGCCACCTCTTCAATTACAGTTGTGTGTCGATTGTGATTTCAAAGATGCAAACACTTTCACAGCACAAAAGGAGGCTTATCTGACTTGTGGGTCCTGCACTTACATCAGGAGACACGATTGTCAGAAATTAAAGAAAGCAACACCGACGAAGGTGGGATTTGAACACACGCGTGCTATGCACAATGGATTAGCAGTCCATCGCCTTAACCTCTTGGCCACCTCGTCGTTTGTGGTTGTGTGTCGATAGCAATTTCAAAGAAGCAAACACTTTCACAGCACAAAAGAAGGCTTTTCTGACTTGTGGGTCCTGTAGTTACAGCAGGAGACACGATTGTCAGAAATTAAAGAAAGCAACACCGACGAAGGTGGGATTCGAACCCACGCGTGCTATGCACAATGGATTAGCAGTCCATCGCCTTAACCTCTCGGCCACCTCTTCGTTTGTGGTTGTGTGTCGATTGCGATTTCAAAGATGCAAACACTTTCACAGCACAAAAGCAGCCGTATATGACTTGTGGGTCCTGCACTTACACCAGGAGAAACGATTGTCAGAAATTAAAGAAAGCAACACCGACGAAGGTGGGATTCGAACCCACGCGTGCTATGCACAATGGATTAGCAGTGCATCGCCTTAACCTCTCGGCCACCTCGTCGTTTGTGGTTGTGTGTCGATAGCAATTTCAAAGAAGCAAACACTTTCACAGAACAAAAGAAGGATTTTCTGACTTGTGGGTCCTGTAGTTACAGCAGGAGACACGATGGTCAGAAATTAAAGAAAGCAACACCGACGAAGGTGGGATTCGAACCCTCGCGTGCTATGCACAATGGACTAGCAGTCCATCGCCTTAACCTCTCGGCCACCTCGTCGTTTGTGGTTGTGTGTCGATAGCAATTTCAAAGAAGCAAACACTTTCAGAGCACAAAAGAAGGCTTTTCTGACTTGTGGGTCCTGTAGTTACAGCAGGAGACACGATGGTCAGAAATTAAAGAACGCAACACCGACGAAGGTGGGATTCGAACCCACACGTGCTATGCACAATGGATTAGCAGTCCATCGCCTTAACCTCTCGGCCACCTCGTCGTTTGTGGTTGTGTGTCAATTGCGATTTCAAAGATGCAAACACTTTCACAGCACAAAAGGAGGCTTATCTGACTTGTGGGTCCTGCACTTACATCAGGAGACAGGATTGTCAGAAATTAAAGAAAGCAACACCTACGAAGGTGGGATTCGAACCCACGCGTGCTATGCACAATGGATTAGCAGTCCATCGCCTTAACCTCTCGGCCACCTCGTCAATTACAGTTTTGTGTCGATTGCGATTTCAAAGATGCAAACACTTTCACAGCACAAAAGGAGGCTTATCTGACTTGTGGGTCCTGTAGTTACAGCAGGAGACACGATGGTCAGAAATTAAAGAAAGCAACACCGACGAAGGTGGGATTCGAACCCACGCGTGCTAAGCACAATGGATTAGCAGTCCATCGCCTTAACCTCTCGGCCACCTCGTCGTTTGTGGTTGTGTGTCAATTGCGATTTCAAACATGCAAACACTTTCACAGCACAAAAGGAGGCTTATCTGACTTGTGGGTCCTGCACTTATATGAGGAGACACGATTTTCAGAAATTAAAGAAAGCAACTCCTACGAAGTTGGGATTCGAACCCACGCGTGCTATGCACAATGGATTAGCAGTCCATCGCCTTAACCTCTCGGCCACCTCGTCGTTTGTGGTTGTGTGTCGATAGCAATTTCAAAGAAGCAAACACTTTCACAGCACAAAAGAAGGCTTTTCTGACTTGTGGGTCCTGTAGTTACAGCAGGAGACACGATGGTCAGAAATTAAAGAAAGCAACACCGACGAAGGTGGGATTCGAACCCACGCGTGCTATGCACAATGGATTAGCAGTCCATCGCCTTAACCTCTCGGCCACCTCGTCGTTTGTGGTTGTGTGTCAATTGCGATTTCAAAGATGCAAACACTTTCACAGCACAAAAGGAGGCTTATCTGACTTGTGGGTCCTGCACTTATATGAGGAGACACGATTGTCAGAAATTAAAGAAAGCAACACCGACGAAGGTGGGATTCGAACCCACGCGTGCTATGCACAATGGATTAGCAGTCCATCGCCTTAACCTCTCGGCCACCTCGTCATTTGTGGTTGTGTGTCGATTGCGATTTCAAAGATGCAAACACTTTCACAGCACAAAAGGAGGATTCTCTGACTTGTGGGTCCTGCACTTATATCAGGAGACATGATTGTCAGAAATTAAAGAAAGCAACACCGACGAAGGTGGGATTCGAACCCACGCGTGCTATGCACAATGGATTAGCAGCCCTTCGCCTTAACCTCTCGGCCACCTCGTCGTTTGTGGTTGTGTGTCGATAGCAATTTCAAAGAAGCAAACACTTTCACAGCACAAAAGAAGGCTTTTCTGACTTGTGGGTCCTGTAGTTACAGCAGGAGACACGATGGTCAGAAATTAAAGAAAGCAACACCGACGAAGGTGGGATTCGAACCCACGCGTGCTATGCACAATGGATTAGCAGTCCATCGCCTTAACCTCTTGGCCACCTCGTCGTTTGTGGTTGTGTGTCGATAGCAATTTCAAAGAAGCAAACACTTTCACAGCACAAAAGAAGGCTTTTCTGACTTGTGGGTCCTGTAGTTACAGCAGGAGACACGATTGTCAGAAATTAAAGAAAGCAACACCGACGAAGGTGGGATTCGAACCCACGCGTGCTATGCACAATGGATTAGCAGTCCATCGCCTTAACCTCTCGGCCACCTCGTCGTTTGTGGTTGTGTGTCGATTGCGATTTCAAAGATGCAAACACTTTCACAGCACAAAAGCAGCCGTATATGACTTGTGGGTCCTGCACTTACACCAGGAGAAACGATTGTCAGAAATTAAAGAAAGCAACACCGACGAAGGTGGGATTCGAACCCACGCGTGCTATGCACAATGGATTAGCAGTCCATCGCCTTAACCTCTCGGCCACCTCGTCGTTTGTGGTTGTGTGTCGATTGCAATTTCAAAGATGCAAACACTTTCACAGCACAAAAGGAGGCTTCTCTGACTTGTGGGCCCTGTAGTTACAGCAGGAGACACGATGGTCAGAAATTAAAGAAAGCAACACCGACGAAGGTGGGATTCGAACCCACGCGTGCTATGCACAATGGATTAGCAGTCCATCGCCTTAACCTCTCGGCCACCTCGTCGTTTGTGGTAGTGTGTCGATAGCAATTTCAAAGAAGCAAACACTTTCACAGCACAAAAGAAGGCTTTTCTGACTTGTGGGTCCTGTAGTTACAGCAGGAGACACGATTGTCAGAAATTAAAGAAAGCAACACCGACGAAGGTGGGATTCAAACCCACGCGTGCTATGCACAATGGATTAGCAGTCCATCGCCTTAACCTCTCGGCCACCTCGTTGTTTGTGGTTGTGTGTCGATTGCGATTTCAAAGATGCAAACACTTTCACAGCACAAAAGCAGCCGTATATGACTTGTGGGTCCTGCACTTACACCAGGAGAAACGATTGTCAGAAATTAAAGAAAGCAACACTGACGAAGGTGGGATTCGAACCCACGCGTGCTATGCACAATGGATTAGCAGTCCATCGCCTTAAACTCTCGGCCACCTCTTCAATTACAGTTGTGTGTCGATTGTGATTTCAAAGATGCAAACACTTTCACAGCACAAAAGGAGGCTTATCTGACTTGTGGGTCCTGCACTTACATCAGGAGACACGATTGTCAGAAATTAAAGAAAGCAACACCGACGAAGGTGGGATTTGAACACACGCGTGCTATGCACAATGGATTAGCAGTCCATCGCCTTAACCTCTCGGCCACCTCGTCCTTTGTGGTTGTGTGTCGATAGCAATTTCAAAGAAGCAAACACTTTCACAGCACAAAAGAAGGCTTTTCTGACTTGTGGGTCCTGTAGTTACAGCAGGAGACACGATGGTCAGAAATTAAAGAAAGCAACACCGACGAAGGTGGGATTCGAACCCACGCGTGCTATGCACAATGGATTAGCAGTCCATCGCCTTAACCTCTCGGCCACCTCGTCGTTTGTGGTTGTGTGTCGATTGCGATTTCAAAGATGCAAACACTTTCACAGCACAAAAGCAGCCGTATATGACTTGTGGGTCCTGCACTTACACCAGGAGAAACGATTGTCAGAAATTAAAGAAAGCAACACCGACGAAGGTGGGATTCGAACCCACGCGTGCTATGCACAATGGATTAGCAGTCCATCGCCTTAACCTCTCGGCCACCTCGTCGTTTGTGGTTGTGTGTCGATTGCAATTTCAAAGATGCAAACACTTTCACAGCACAAAAGGAGGCTTCTCTGACTTGTGGGCCCTGTAGTTACAGCAGGAGACACGATGGTCAGAAATTAAAGAAAGCAACACCGACGAAGGTGGGATTCGAACCCACGCGTGCTATGCACAATGGATTAGCAGTCCATCGCCTTAACCTCTCGGCCACCTCGTCGTTTGTGGTGGTGTGTCGATAGCAATTTCAAAGAAGCAAACACTTTCACAGCACAAAAGAAGGCTTTTCTGACTTGTGGGTCCTGTAGTTACAGCAGGAGACACGATTGTCAGAAATTAAAGAAAGCAACACCGACGAAGGTGGGATTCAAACCCACGCGTGCTATGCACAATGGATTAGCAGTCCATCGCCTTAACCTCTCGGCCACCTCGTTGTTTGTGGTTGTGTGTCGATTGCGATTTCAAAGATGCAAACACTTTCACAGCACAAAAGCAGCCGTATATGACTTGTGGGTCCTGCACTTACACCAGGAGAAACGATTGTCAGAAATTAAAGAAAGCAACACTGACGAAGGTGGGATTCGAACCCACGCGTGCTATGCACAATGGATTAGCAGTCCATCGCCTTAAACTCTCGGCCACCTCTTCAATTACAGTTGTGTGTCGATTGTGATTTCAAAGATGCAAACACTTTCACAGCACAAAAGGAGGCTTATCTGACTTGTGGGTCCTGCACTTACATCAGGAGACACGATTGTCAGAAATTAAAGAAAGCAACACCGACGAAGGTGGGATTTGAACACACGCGTGCTATGCACAATGGATTAGCAGTCCATCGCCTTAACCTCTCGGCCACCTCGTCCTTTGTGGTTGTGTGTCGATAGCAATTTCAAAGAAGCAAACACTTTCACAGCACAAAAGAAGGCTTTTCTGACTTGTGGGTCCTGTAGTTACAGCAGGAGACACGATGGTCAGAAATTAAAGAAAGCAACACCGACGAAGGTGGGATTCGAACCCACGCGTGCTATGCACAATGGATTAGCAGTCCATCGCCTTAACCTCTCGGCCACCTCGTCAATTACAGTTGTGTGTCGATTGCGATTTCAAAGATGCAAACACTTTCACAGCACAAAAGGAGGCTTATCTGACTTGTGGGTCCTGTAGTTACAGCAGGAGACACGATGGTCAGAAATTAAAGAAAGCAACACCGACGAAGGTGGGATTCGAACCCACGCGTGCTATGCACAATGGATTAGCAGTCCATCGCCTTAACCTCTCGGCCACTTCGTCGTTTGTGGTTGTGTGTCAATTGCGATTTCAAACATGCAAACACTTTCACAGCACAAAAGGAGGCTTATCTGACTTGTGGGTCCTGCACTTATATGAGGAGACACGATTGTCAGAAATTAAAGAAAGCAACACCTACGAAGGTGGGATTCGAACCCACGCGTGCTATGCACAATGGATTAGCAGTCCATCGCCTTAACCTCTCGGCCACCTCGTCGTTTATGGTTGTGTGTCGATAGCAATTTCAAAGAAGCAAACACTTTCACAGCACAAAAGAAGGCTTTTCTGACTTGTGGGTCCTGTAGTTACAGCAGGAGACACGATGGTCAGAAATTAAAGAAAGCAACACCGACAAAGGTGGGATTCGAACCCACGCGTGCTATGCACAATGGATTAGCAGTCCATCGCCTTAACCTCTCGGCCACCTCGTCGTTTGTGGTTGTGTGTCAATTGCGATTTCAAAGATGCAAACACTTTCACAGCACAAAAGGAGGCTTATCTGACTTGTGGGTCCTGCACTTATATGAGGAGACACGATTGTCAGAAATTAAAGAAAGCAACACCGACGAAGGTGGGATTCGAACCCACGCGTGCTATGCACAATGGATTAGCAGTCCATCGCCTTAACCTCTCGGCCACCTCGTCGTTTGTGGTAGTGTGTCGATAGCAATTTCAAAGAAGCAAACACTTTCACAGCACAAAAGAAGGCTTTTCTGACTTGTGGGTCCTGTAGTTACAGCAGGAGACACGATTGTCAGAAATTAAAGAAAGCAACACCGACGAAGGTGGGATTCAAACCCACGCGTGCTATGCACAATGGATTAGCAGTCCATCGCCTTAACCTCTCGGCCACCTCGTTGTTTGTGGTTGTGTGTCGATTGCGATTTCAAAGATGCAAACACTTTCACAGCACAAAAGCAGCCGTATATGACTTGTGGGTCCTGCACTTACACCAGGAGAAACGATTGTCAGAAATTAAAGAAAGCAACACTGACGAAGGTGGGATTCGAACCCACGCGTGCTATGCACAATGGATTAGCAGTCCATCGCCTTAAACTCTCGGCCACCTCTTCAATTACAGTTGTGTGTCGATTGTGATTTCAAAGATGCAAACACTTTCACAGCACAAAAGGAGGCTTATCTGACTTGTGGGTCCTGCACTTACATCAGGAGACACGATTGTCAGAAATTAAAGAAAGCAACACCGACGAAGGTGGGATTTGAACACACGCGTGCTATGCACAATGGATTAGCAGTCCATCGCCTTAACCTCTCGGCCACCTCGTCCTTTGTGGTTGTGTGTCGATAGCAATTTCAAAGAAGCAAACACTTTCACAGCACAAAAGAAGGCTTTTCTGACTTGTGGGTCCTGTAGTTACAGCAGGAGACACGATGGTCAGAAATTAAAGAAAGCAACACCGACGAAGGTGGGATTCGAACCCACGCGTGCTATGCACAATGGATTAGCAGTCCATCGCCTTAACCTCTCGGCCACCTCGTCGTTTGTGGTTGTGTGTCGATTGCGATTTCAAAGATGCAAACACTTTCACAGCACAAAAGCAGCCGTATATGACTTGTGGGTCCTGCACTTACACCAGGAGAAACGATTGTCAGAAATTAAAGAAAGCAACACCGACGAAGGTGGGATTCGAACCCACGCGTGCTATGCACAATGGATTAGCAGTCCATCGCCTTAACCTCTCGGCCACCTCGTCGTTTGTGGTTGTGTGTCGATTGCAATTTCAAAGATGCAAACACTTTCACAGCACAAAAGGAGGCTTCTCTGACTTGTGGGCCCTGTAGTTACAGCAGGAGACACGATGGTCAGAAATTAAAGAAAGCAACACCGACGAAGGTGGGATTCGAACCCACGCGTGCTATGCACAATGGATTAGCAGTCCATCGCCTTAACCTCTCGGCCACCTCGTCGTTTGTGGTGGTGTGTCGATAGCAATTTCAAAGAAGCAAACACTTTCACAGCACAAAAGAAGGCTTTTCTGACTTGTGGGTCCTGTAGTTACAGCAGGAGACACGATTGTCAGAAATTAAAGAAAGCAACACCGACGAAGGTGGGATTCAAACCCACGCGTGCTATGCACAATGGATTAGCAGTCCATCGCCTTAACCTCTCGGCCACCTCGTTGTTTGTGGTTGTGTGTCGATTGCGATTTCAAAGATGCAAACACTTTCACAGCACAAAAGCAGCCGTATATGACTTGTGGGTCCTGCACTTACACCAGGAGAAACGATTGTCAGAAATTAAAGAAAGCAACACTGACGAAGGTGGGATTCGAACCCACGCGTGCTATGCACAATGGATTAGCAGTCCATCGCCTTAAACTCTCGGCCACCTCTTCAATTACAGTTGTGTGTCGATTGTGATTTCAAAGATGCAAACACTTTCACAGCACAAAAGGAGGCTTATCTGACTTGTGGGTCCTGCACTTACATCAGGAGACACGATTGTCAGAAATTAAAGAAAGCAACACCGACGAAGGTGGGATTTGAACACACGCGTGCTATGCACAATGGATTAGCAGTCCATCGCCTTAACCTCTCGGCCACCTCGTCCTTTGTGGTTGTGTGTCGATAGCAATTTCAAAGAAGCAAACACTTTCACAGCACAAAAGAAGGCTTTTCTGACTTGTGGGTCCTGTAGTTACAGCAGGAGACACGATGGTCAGAAATTAAAGAAAGCAACACCGACGAAGGTGGGATTCGAACCCACGCGTGCTATGCACAATGGATTAGCAGTCCATCGCCTTAACCTCTCGGCCACCTCGTCAATTACAGTTGTGTGTCGATTGCGATTTCAAAGATGCAAACACTTTCACAGCACAAAAGGAGGCTTATCTGACTTGTGGGTCCTGTAGTTACAGCAGGAGACACGATGGTCAGAAATTAAAGAAAGCAACACCGACGAAGGTGGGATTCGAACCCACGCGTGCTATGCACAATGGATTAGCAGTCCATCGCCTTAACCTCTCGGCCACTTCGTCGTTTGTGGTTGTGTGTCAATTGCGATTTCAAACATGCAAACACTTTCACAGCACAAAAGGAGGCTTATCTGACTTGTGGGTCCTGCACTTATATGAGGAGACACGATTGTCAGAAATTAAAGAAAGCAACACCTACGAAGGTGGGATTCGAACCCACGCGTGCTATGCACAATGGATTAGCAGTCCATCGCCTTAACCTCTCGGCCACCTCGTCGTTTATGGTTGTGTGTCGATAGCAATTTCAAAGAAGCAAACACTTTCACAGCACAAAAGAAGGCTTTTCTGACTTGTGGGTCCTGTAGTTACAGCAGGAGACACGATGGTCAGAAATTAAAGAAAGCAACACCGACAAAGGTGGGATTCGAACCCACGCGTGCTATGCACAATGGATTAGCAGTCCATCGCCTTAACCTCTCGGCCACCTCGTCGTTTGTGGTTGTGTGTCAATTGCGATTTCAAAGATGCAAACACTTTCACAGCACAAAAGGAGGCTTATCTGACTTGTGGGTCCTGCACTTATATGAGGAGACACGATTGTCAGAAATTAAAGAAAGCAACACCGACGAAGGTGGGATTCGAACCCACGCGTGCTATGCACAATGGATTAGCAGTCCATCGCCTTAACCTCTCGGCCACCTCTTCGTTTGTGGTTGTGTGTCAATTGCGATTTCAAAGATGCAAACACTTTCACAGCACAAAAGGAGGCTTATCTGACTTGTGGGTCCTGCACTTATATCAGGAGACACGAGTGTCAGAAATTAAAGAAAGCAACACCGACTAAGGTGGGATTCGAACCCACGCGTGCTATGCACAATGGATTAGCAGTCCATCGCCTTAACCTCTCGGCCACCTCGTCAATTACAGTTTTGTGTCGATTGCGATTTCAAAGATGCAAACACTTTCACAGCACAAAAGGAGGCTTATCTGACTTGTGGGTCCTGTAGTTACAGCAGGAGACACGATGGTCAGAAATTAAAGAAAGCAACACCGACGAAGGTGGGATTCAAACCCACGCGTGCTATGCACAATGGATTAGCAGTCCATCGCCTTAACCTCTCGGCCACCTCGTCCTTTGTGGTTGTGTGTCGACTGCGATTTCAAAGATGCAAACACTTTCACAGCACAATAGCAGCCGTATATGACTTGTGGGTCCTGCACTTACACCAGGAGAAACGATTGTCAGAAATTAAAGAAAGCAACACTGACGAAGGTGGGATTCGAACCCACGCGTGCTATGCACAATGGATTAGCAGTCCATCGCCTTAACCTCTCGGCCACCTCGTCGTTTGTGGTTGTGTGTCAATTGCGATTTCAAAGATGCAAACACTTTCACAGCACAAAAGGAGGCTTATCTGACTTGTGGGTCCTGCACTTATATGAGGAGACACGATTGTCAGAAATTAAAGAAAGCAACACCGACGAAGGTGGGATTCGAACCCACGCGTGCTATGCACAATGGATTAGCAGTCCATCGCCTTAACCTCTCGGCCACCTCGTCATTTGTGGTTGTGTGTCGATTGCGATTTCAAAGATGCAAACACTTTCACAGCACAAAAGAAGGATTCTCTGACTTGTGGGTCCTGCACTTATATCAGGAGACACGATTGTCAGAAATTAAAGAAAGCAACACCGACGAACGTGGGATTCGAACCCACGCGTGCTATGCACAATGGATTAGCAGCCCTACGCCTTAACCTCTCGGCCACCTCGTCGTTTGTGGTTGTGTGTCGATAGCAATTTCAAAGAAGCAAACACTTTCACAGCACAAAAGGAGGCTTATCTGACTTGTGGGTCCTGCACTTACATCAGGAGACACGATTGTCAGAAATTAAAGAAAGCAACACCGGCGAAAGTGGGATTTGAACACACGCGTGCTATGCACGCTGGATTAGCAGTCCATCGCCTTAACCTCTCGGCCACCTCGTCGTTTGTGGTTGTGTGTCGATAGCAATTTCAAAGAAGCAAACACTTTCACAGCACAAAAGAAGGCTTTTCTGACTTGTGGGTCCTGTAGTTACAGCAGGAGACACGATTGTCAGAAATTAAAGAAAGCAACAACGACGAAGGTGGGATTCGAACCCACGCGTGCTATGCACAATGGATTAGCAGTCCATCGCCTTAACCTCTCGGCCACCTCGTCGTTTGTGGTTGTGTGTCGATTGCGATTTCAAAGATGCAAACACTTTCACAGCACAAAAGCAGCCGTATATGACTTGTGGGTCCTGCACTTACACCAGGAGAAACGATTGTCAGAAATTAAAGAAAGCAACACTGACGAAGGTGGGATTCGAACCCACGCGTGCTATGCACAATGGATTAGCAGTCCATCGCCTTAAACTCTCGGCCACCTCTTCAATTACAGTTGTGTGTCGATTGTGATTTCAAAGATGCAAACACTTTCACAGCACAAAAGGAGGCTTATCTGACTTGTGGGTCCTGCACTTACATCAGGAGACACGATTGTCAGAAATTAAAGAAAGCAACACCAACGAAGGTGGGATTTGAACACACGCGTGCTATGCACAATGGATTAGCAGTCCATCGCCTTAACCTCTCGGCCACCTCGTCCTTTGTGGTTGTGTGTCGATAGCAATTTCAAAGAAGCAAACACTTTCACAGCACAAAAGAAGGCTTTTCTGACTTGTGGGTCCTGTAGTTACAGCAGGAGACATTATGGTCAGAAATTAAAGAAAGCAACACCGACGAAGGTGGGATTTGAACACACGCGTGCTATGGACAATGGATTAGCAGTCCATCGCCTTAACCTCTCGGCCACCTCGTCCTTTGTGGTTGTGTGTCGATAGCAATTTCAAAGAAGCAAACACTTTCACAGCACAAAAGAAGGCTTTTCTGACTTGTGGGTCCTGTAGTTACAGCAGGAGACACTATGGTCAGAAATTAAAGAAAGCAACACCGACGAAGGTGGGATTCGAACCCACGCGTGCTATGCACAATGGATTAGCAGTCCATCGCCTTAACCTCTCGGCCACCTCGTTGTTTGTGGTTGTGTGTCGATAGCAATTTCAAAGAAGCAAACACTTTCACAGAACAAAAGAAGGCTTTTCTGACTTGTGGGTCCTGTAGTTACAGCAGGAGACACGATGGTCAGAAATTAAAGAAAGCAACACTGACGAAGGTGGGATTCGAACCCACGCGTGCTATGCACAATGGACTAGCAGTCCATCGCCTTAACCTCTCGGCCACCTCATCGTTTGTGGTTGTGTGTCGATAGCAATTTCAAAGAAGCAAACACTTTCAGAGCACAAAAGAAGGCTTTTCTGACTTGTGGGTCCTGTAGTTACAGCAGGAGACACGATGGTCAGAAATTAAAGAACGCAACACCGACGAAGGTGGGATTCGAACCCACGCGTGCTATGCACAATGGATTAGCAGTCCATCGCCTTAACCTCTCGGCCACCTCGTCGTTTGTGGTTGTGTGTCGATAGCAATTTCAAAGAAGCAAACACTTTCAGAGCACAAAAGAAGGCTTTTCTGACTTGTGGGTCCTGTAGTTACAGCAGGAGACACGATGGTCAGAAATTAAAGAAAGCAACACCGACGAAGGTGGGATTCGAACCCACGCGTGCTATGCACAATGGATTAGCAGTCCATCGCCTTAACCTCTCGGCCACCTCGTCGTTTGTGGTTGTGTGTCAATTGCGATTTCAAAGATGCAAACACTTTCACAGCACAAAAGGAGGCTTATCTGACTTGTGGGTCCTGCACTTACATCAGGAGACAGGATTGTCAGAAATTAAAGAAAGCAACACCGACGAAGGTGGGATTCGAACCCACGCGTGCTATGCACAATGGATTAGCAGTCCATCGCCTTAACCTCTCGGCCACCTCGTCAATTACAGTTTTGTGTCGATTGCGATTTCAAAGATGCAAACACTTTCACAGCACAAAAGGAGGCTTATCTGACTTGTGGGTCCTGTAGTTACAGCAGGAGACACGATGGTCAGAAATTAAAGAAAGCAACACCGACGAAGGTGGGATTCAAACCCACGCGTGCTATGCACAATGGATTAGCAGTCCATCGCCTTAACCTCTCGGCCACCTCGTCGTTTGTGGTTGTGTGTCGATTGCGATTTCAAAGATGCAAACACTTTCACAGCACAAAAGCAGCCGTATATGACTTGTGGGTCCTGCACTTACACCAGGAGAAACGATTGTCAGAAATTAAAGAAAGCAACACCGACGAAGGTGGGATTCGAACCCACGCGTGCTATGCACAATGGATTAGCAGTCCATCGCCTTAACCTCTCGGCCACCTCGTCGTTTGTGGTTGTGTGTCGATTGCAATTTCAAAGATGCAAACACTTTCACAGCACAAAAGGAGGCTTCTCTGACTTGTGGGTCCTGTAGTTACAGCAGGAGACACGATGGTCAGAAATTAAAGAAAGCAACACCGACGAAGGTGGGATTCGAACCCACGCGTGCTATGCACAATGGATTAGCAGTCCATCGCCTTAACCTCTCGGCCACCTCGTCGTTTGTGGTTGTGTGTCGATAGCAATTTCAAAGAAGCAAACACTTTCACAGCACAAAAGAAGGCTTTTCTGACTTGTGGGTCCTGTAGTTACAGCAGGAGACACGATTGTCAGAAATTAAAGAAAGCAACACCGACGAAGGTGGGATTCAAACCCACGCGTGCTATGCACAATGGATTAGCAGTCCATCGCCTTAACCTCTCGGCCACCTCGTTGTTTGTGGTTGTGTGTCGATTGCGATTTCAAAGATGCAAACACTTTCACAGCACAAAAGCAGCCGTATATGACTTGTGGGTCCTGCACTTACACCAGGAGAAACGATTGTCAGAAATTAAAGAAAGCAACACTGACGAAGGTGGGATTCGAACCCATGCGTGCTATGCACAATGGATTAGCAGTCCATCGCCTTAAACTCTCGGCCACCTCTTCAATTACAGTTGTGTGTCGATTGTGATTTCAAAGATGCAAACACTTTCACAGCACAAAAGGAGGCTTATCTGACTTGTGGGTCCTGCACTTACATCAGGAGACACGATTGTCAGAAATTAAAGAAAGCAACACCAACGAAGGTGGGATTTGAACACACGCGTGCTATGCACAATGGATTAGCAGTCCATCGCCTTAACCTCTCGGCCACCTCGTCCTTTGTGGTTGTGTGTCGATAGCAATTTCAAAGAAGCAAACACTTTCACAGCACAAAAGAAGGATTTTCTGACTTGTGGGTCCTGTAGTTACAGCAGGAGACACGATGGTCAGAAATTAAAGAAAGCAACACCGACGAAGGTGGGATTCGAACCCACGCGTGCTATGCACAATGGATTAGCAGTCCATCGCCTTAACCTCTCGGCCACCTCGTCATTTGTGGTTGTGTGTCGATAGCAATTTCAAAGAAGCAAACACTTTCACAGAACAAAAGAAGGCTTTTCTGACTTGTGGGTCCTGTAGTTACAGCAGGAGACACGATTGTCAGAAATTAAAGAAAGCAACACCGACGAAGGTGGGATTCGAACCCACGCGTGCTATGCACAATGGATTAGCAGTTCATCGCCTTAACCTCTCGGCCACCTCGTCGTTTGTGATTGTGTGTCGATTGCGATTTCAAAGATGCAAACACTTTCACAGCACAAAAGCAGCCGTATATGACTTGTGGGTCCTGCACTTACACCAGGAGAAACGATTGTCAGAAATTAAAGAAAGCAACACCGACGAAGGTGGGATTCGAACCCACGCGTGCTATGCACAATGGATTAGCAGTCCATCGCCTTAACCTCTCGGCCACCTCGTTGTTTGTGGTTGTGTGTCGATTGCGATTTCAAAGATGCAAACACTTTCACAGCACAAAAGGAGGCTTCTCTGACTTGTGGATCCTGCACTTATATCAGGAGACACGATTGTCAGAAATTAAAGATAGCAACACCAACGAAGGTGGGATTTGAACACACGCGTGCTATGCACAATGGATTAGCAGTCCATCGCCTTAACCTCTCGGCCACCTCGTCTTTTGTGGTTGTGTGTCGATAGCAATTTCAAAGAAGCAAACACTTTCACAGCACAAAAGAAGGCTTTTCTGACTTGTGGGTCCTGTAGTTACAGCAGGAGACACGATGGTCAGAAATTAAAGAAAGCAACACCGACGAAGGTGGGATTCAAACCCACGCGTGCTATGCACAATGGATTAGCAGTCCATCGCCTTAACCTCTCGGCCACCTCGTCCTTTGTGGTTGTGTGTCGATTGCGATTTCAAAGATGCAAACACTTTCACAGCACAAAAGGAGCCGTATATGACTTGTGGGTCCTGCACTTACACCAGGAGAAACGATTGTCAGAAATTAAAGAAAGCAACACTGACGAAGGTGGGATTCGAACCCACGCGTGCTATGCACAATGGATTAGCAGTCCATCGCCTTAAACTCTCGGCCACCTCTTCAATTACAGTTGTGTGTCGATTGTGATTTCAAAGATGCAAACACTTTCACAGCACAAAAGCAGCCGTATATGACTTGTGGGTCCTGCACTTACACCAGGAGAAACGATTGTCAGAAATTAAAGAAAGCAACACCGACGAAGGTGGGATTCGAACCCACGCGTGCTATGCACAATGGATTAGCAGTCCATCGCCTTAACCTCTCGGCCACCTCGTTGTTTGTGGTTGTGTGTCGATTGCGATTTCAAAGATGCAAACACTTTCACAGCACAAAAGGAGGCTTCTCTGACTTGTGGATCCTGCACTTATATCAGGAGACACGATTGTCAGAAATTAAAGAAAGCAACACCGACGAAGGTGGGATTCGAACCCACGCGTGCTATGCACAATGGATTAGCAGTCCATCGCCTTAAACTCTCGGCCACCTCTTCAATTACAGTTGTGTGTCGATTGTGATTTCAAAGATGCAAACACTTTCACAGCACAAAAGGAGGCTTATCTGACTTGTGGGTCCTGCACTTACATCAGGAGACACGATTGTCAGAAATTAAAGAAAGCAACACCGACGAAGGTGGGATTTGAACACACGCGTGCTATGCACAATGGATTAGCAGTCCATCGCCTTAACCTCTCGGCCACCTCGTCCTTTGTGGTTGTGTGTCGATAGCAATTTCAAAGAAGCAAACACTTTCACAGCACAAAAGGAGGCTTATCTGACTTGTGGGTCCTGTACTTACATCAGGAGACACGATTGTCAGAAATTAAAGAAAGCAACACCGACGAAGGTGGGATTTGAACACACGCGTGCTATGCACAATGGATTAGCAGTCCATCGCCTTAACCTCTCGGCCACCTCGTCGTTTGTGGTTGTGTGTCGATAGCAATTTCAAAGAAGCAAACACTTTCACAGCACAAAAGAAGGCTTTTCTGACTTGTGGGTCCTGTAGTTACAGCAGGAGACACGATGGTCAGAAATTAAAGAAAGCAACACCGACCAAGGTGGGATTCGAACCCACGCGTGCTATGCACAATGGACTAGCAGTCCATCGCCTTAACCTCTCGGCCACCTCGTCGTTTGTGGTTGTGTGTCGATAGCAATTTCAAAGAAGCAAACACTTTCAGAGCACAAAAGAAGGCTTATCTGACTTGTGGGTCCTGCACTTACATCAGGAGACACGATGGTCAGAAATTAAAGAAAGCAACACCGACGAAGGTGGGATTCGAACCCACGCGTGCTATGCACAATGGATTAGCAGTCCATCGCCTTAACCTCTCGGCCACCTCGTCAATTACAGTTGTGTGTCGATTGCGATTTCAAAGATGCAAACACTTTCACAGCACAAAAGGAGGCTTATCTGACTTGTGGGTCCTGTAGTTACAGCAGGAGACACGATGGTCAGAAATTAAAGAAAGCAACACCGACGAAGGTGGGATTCGAACCCACGCGTGCTATGCACAATGGATTAGCAGTCCATCGCCTTAACCTCTCGGCCACCTCGTCGTTTGTGGTTGTGTGTCGATTGTGATTTCAAAGATGCAAACACTTTCACAGCACAAAAGCAGCCGTATATGACTTGTGGGTCCTGCACTTACACCAGGAGAAACGATTGTCAGAAATTAAAGAAAGCAACACCGACGAAGGTGGGATTCGAACCCACGCGTGCTATGCACAATGGATTAGCAGTCCATCGCCTTAACCTCTCGGCCACCTCGTCGTTTGTGGTTGTGTGTCGATAGCAATTTCAAAGAAGCAAACACTTTCACAGAACAAAAGAAGGCTTTTCTGACTTGTGGGTCCTGTAGTTACAGCAGGAGACACGATGGTCAGAAATTAAAGAAAGCAACACCGACGAAGGTGGGATTCGAACCCACGCGTGCTATGCACAATGGACTAGCAGTCCATCGCCTTAACCTCTCGGCCACCTCGTCGTTTGTGGTTGTGTGTCGATAGCAATTTCAAAGAAGCAAACACTTTCAGAGCACAAAAGAAGGCTTTTCTGACTTGTGGGTCCTGTAGTTACAGCAGGAGACACGATGGTCAGAAATTAAAGAACGCAACACCGACGAAGGTGGGATTCGAACCCACGCGTGCTATGCACAATGGATTAGCAGTCCATCGCCTTAACCTCTCGGCCACCTCGTCGTTTGTGGTTGTGTGTCGATAGCAATTTCAAAGAAGCAAACACTTTCAGAGCACAAAAGAAGGCTTATCTGACTTGTGGGTCCTGCACTTACATCAGGAGACACGATGGTCAGAAATTAAAGAAAGCAACACCGACGAAGGTGGGATTCGAACCCACGCGTGCTATGCACAATGGATTAGCAGTCCATCGCCTTAACCTCTCGGCCACCTCGTCGTTTGTGGTTGTGTGTCAATTGCGATTTCAAAGATGCAAACACTTTCACAGCACAAAAGGAGGCTTATCTGACTTGTGGGTCCTGCACTTACATCAGGAGACAGGATTGTCAGAAATTAAAGAAAGCAACACCGACGAAGGTGGGATTCGAACCCACGCGTGCTATGCACAATGGATTAGCAGTCCATCGCCTTAACCTCTCGGCCACCTCGTCAATTACAGTTTTGTGTCGATTGCGATTTCAAAGATGCAAACACTTTCACAGCACAAAAGGAGGCTTATCTGACTTGTGGGTCCTGTAGTTACAGCAGGAGACACGATGGTCAGAAATTAAAGAAAGCAACACCGACGAAGGTGGGATTCGAACCCACGCGTGCTATGCACAATGGATTAGCAGTCCATCGCCTTAACCTCTCGGCCACCTCGTCGTTTGTTGTTGTGTGTCAATTGCGATTTCAAACATGCAAACACTTTCACAGCACAAAAGGAGGCTTATCTGACTTGTGGGTCCTGCACTTATATGAGGAGACACGATTGTCAGAAATTAAAGAAAGCAACACCTACGAAGGTGGGATTCGAACCCACGCGTGCTATGCACAACGGATTAGCAGTCCATCGCCTTAACCTCTCGGCCACCTCGTCGTTTGTGGTTGTGTGTCGATAGCAATTTCAAAGAAGCAAACATTTTCACAGCACAAAAGAAGGCTTTTCTGACTTGTGGGTCCTGTAGTTACAGCAGGAGACACGATGGTCAGAAATTAAAGAAAGCAACACCGACGAAGGTGGGATTCGAACCCACGCGTGCTATGCACAATGGATTAGCAGTCCATCGCCTTAACCTCTCGGCCACCTCGTCGTTTGTGGTTGTGTGTCAATTGCGATTTCAAAGATGCAAACACTTTCACAGCACAAAAGGAGGCTTATCTGACTTGTGGGTCCTGCACTTATATGAGGAGACACGATTGTCAGAAATTAAAGAAAGCAACACCGACGAAGGTGGGATTCGAACCCACGCGTGCTATGCACAATGGATTAGCAGTCCATCGCCTTAACCTCTCGGCCACCTCGTCATTTGTGGTTGTGTGTCGATTGCAATTTCAAAGATGCAAACACTTTCACAGCACAAAAGGAGGATTCTCTGACTTGTGGGTCCTGCACTTATATAAGGAGACACGATTGTCAGAAATTAAAGAAAGCAACACCGACGAAGGTGGGATTCGAACCCACGCGTGCTATGCACAATGGATTAGCAGCCCTTCGCCTTAACCTCTCGGCCACCTCGTCGTTTGTGGTTGTGTGTCGATAGCAATTTCAAAGAAGCAAACACTTTCACAGCACAAAAGAAGGCTTTTCTGACTTGTGGGTCCTGTAGTTACAGCAGGAGACACGATGGTCAGAAATTAAAGAAAGCAACACCGACAAAGGTGGGATTCAAACCCACGCGTGCTATGCACAATGGATTAGCAGTCCATCGCCTTAACCTCTTGGCCACCTCGTCGTTTGTGGTTGTGTGTCGATAGCAATTTCAAAGAAGCAAACACTTTCACAGCACAAAAGAAGGCTTTTCTGACTTGTGGGTCCTGTAGTTACAGCAGGAGACACGATTGTCAGAAATTAAAGAAAGCAACACCGACGAAGGTGGGATTCGAACCCACGCGTGCTATGCACAATGGATTAGCAGTCCATCGCCTTAACCTCTCGGCCACCTCTTCGTTTGTGGTTGTGTGTCGATTGCGATTTCAAAGATGCAAACACTTTCACAGCACAAAAGCAGCCGTATATGACTTGTGGGTCCTGCACTTACACCAGGAGAAACGATTGTCAGAAATTAAAGAAAGCAACACCGACGAAGGTGGGATTCGAACCCACGCGTGCTATGCACAATGGATTAGCAGTGCATCGCCTTAACCTCTCGGCCACCTCGTCGTTTGTGGTTGTGTGTCGATAGCAATTTCAAAGAAGCAAACACTTTCACAGAACAAAAGAAGGCTTTTCTGACTTGTGGGTCCTGTAGTTACAGCAGGAGACACGATGGTCAGAAATTAAAGAAAGCAACACCGACGAAGGTGGGATTCGAACCCACGCGTGCTATGCACAATGGACTAGCAGTCCATCGCCTTAACCTCTCGGCCACCTCGTCGTTTGTGGTTGTGTGTCGATAGCAATTTCAAAGAAGCAAACACTTTCAGAGCACAAAAGAAGGCTTTTCTGACTTGTGGGTCCTGTAGTTACAGCAGGAGACACGATGGTCAGAAATTAAAGAACGCAACACCGACGAAGGTGGGATTCGAACCCACACGTGCTATGCACAATGGATTAGCAGTCCATCGCCTTAACCTCTCGGCCACCTCGTCGTTTGTGGTTGTGTGTCAATTGCGATTTCAAAGATGCAAACACTTTCACAGCACAAAAGGAGGCTTATCTGACTTGTGGGTCCTGCACTTACATCAGGAGACAGGATTGTCAGAAATTAAAGAAAGCAACACCTACGAAGGTGGGATTCGAACCCACGCGTGCTATGCACAATGGATTAGCAGTCCATCGCCTTTACCTCTCGGCCACCTCGTCAATTACAGTTTTGTGTCGATTGCGATTTCAAAGATGCAAACACTTTCACAGCACAAAAGGAGGCTTATCTGACTTGTGGGTCCTGTAGTTACAGCAGGAGACACGATGGTCAGAAATTAAAGAAAGCAACACCGACGAAGGTGGGATTCGAACCCACGCGTGCTAAGCACAATGGATTAGCAGTCCATCGCCTTAACCTCTCGGCCACCTCGTCGTTTGTGGTTGTGTGTCAATTGCGATTTCAAACATGCAAACACTTTCACAGCACAAAAGGAGGCTTATCTGACTTGTGGGTCCTGCACTTATATGAGGAGACACGATTTTCAGAAATTAAAGAAAGCAACTCCTACGAAGGTGGGATTCGAACCCACGCGTGCTATGCACAATGGATTAGCAGTCCATCGCCTTAACCTCTCGGCCACCTCGTCGTTTGTGGTTGTGTGTCGATAGCAATTTCAAAGAAGCAAACACTTTCACAGCACAAAAGAAGGCTTTTCTGACTTGTGGGTCCTGTAGTTACAGCAGGAGACACGATGGTCAGAAATTAAAGAAAGCAACACCGACGAAGGTGGGATTCGAACCCACGCGTGCTATGCACAATGGATTAGCAGTCCATCGCCTTAACCTCTCGGCCACCTCGTCGTTTGTGGTTGTGTGTCAATTGCGATTTCAAAGATGCAAACACTTTCACAGCACAAAAGGAGGCTTATCTGACTTGTGGGTCCTGCACTTATATGAGGAGACACGATTGTCAGAAATTAAAGAAAGCAACACCGACGAAGGTGGGATTCGAACCCACGCGTGCTATGCACAATGGATTAGCAGTCCATCGCCTTAACCTCTCGGCCACCTCGTCATTTGTGGTTGTGTGTCGATTGCGATTTCAAAGATGCAAACACTTTCACAGCACAAAAGGAGGATTCTCTGACTTGTGGGTCCTGCACTTATATCAGGAGACATGATTGTCAGAAATTAAAGAAAGCAACACCGACGAAGGTGGGATTCGAACCCACGCGTGCTATGCACAATGGATTAGCAGCCCTTCGCCTTAACCTCTCGGCCACCTCGTCGTTTGTGGTTGTGTGTCGATAGCAATTTCAAAGAAGCAAACACTTTCACAGCACAAAAGAAGGCTTTTCTGACTTGTGGGTCCTGTAGTTACAGCAGGAGACACGATGGTCAGAAATTAAAGAAAGCAACACCGACGAAGGTGGGATTCGAACCCACGCGTGCTATGCACAATGGATTAGCAGTCCATCGCCTTAACCTCTTGGCCACCTCGTCGTTTGTGGTTGTGTGTCGATAGCAATTTCAAAGAAGCAAACACTTTCACAGCACAAAAGAAGGCTTTTCTGACTTGTGGGTCCTGTAGTTACAGCAGGAGACACGATTGTCAGAAATTAAAGAAAGCAACACCGACGAAGGTGGGATTCGAACCCACGCGTGCTATGCACAATGGATTAGCAGTCCATCGCCTTAACCTCTCGGCCACCTCGTCGTTTGTGGTTGTGTGTCGATTGCGATTTCAAAGATGCAAACACTTTCACAGCACAAAAGCAGCCGTATATGACTTGTGGGTCCTGCACTTACACCAGGAGAAACGATTGTCAGAAATTAAAGAAAGCAACACCGACGAAGGTGGGATTCGAACCCACGCGTGCTATGCACAATGGATTAGCAGTCCATCGCCTTAACCTCTCGGCCACCTCGTCGTTTGTGGTTGTGTGTCGATTGCAATTTCAAAGATGCAAACACTTTCACAGCACAAAAGGAGGCTTCTCTGACTTGTGGGCCCTGTAGTTACAGCAGGAGACACGATGGTCAGAAATTAAAGAAAGCAACACCGACGAAGGTGGGATTCGAACCCACGCGTGCTATGCACAATGGATTAGCAGTCCATCGCCTTAACCTCTCGGCCACCTCGTCGTTTGTGGTGGTGTGTCGATAGCAATTTCAAAGAAGCAAACACTTTCACAGCACAAAAGAAGGCTTTTCTGACTTGTGGGTCCTGTAGTTACAGCAGGAGACACGATTGTCAGAAATTAAAGAAAGCAACACCGACGAAGGTGGGATTCAAACCCACGCGTGCTATGCACAATGGATTAGCAGTCCATCGCCTTAACCTCTCGGCCACCTCGTTGTTTGTGGTTGTGTGTCGATTGCGATTTCAAAGATGCAAACACTTTCACAGCACAAAAGCAGCCGTATATGACTTGTGGGTCCTGCACTTACACCAGGAGAAACGATTGTCAGAAATTAAAGAAAGCAACACTGACGAAGGTGGGATTCGAACCCACGCGTGCTATGCACAATGGATTAGCAGTCCATCGCCTTAAACTCTCGGCCACCTCTTCAATTACAGTTGTGTGTCGATTGTGATTTCAAAGATGCAAACACTTTCACAGCACAAAAGGAGGCTTATCTGACTTGTGGGTCCTGCACTTACATCTGGAGACACGATTGTCAGAAATTAAAGAAAGCAACACCGACGAAGGTGGGATTTGAACACACGCGTGCTATGCACAATGGATTAGCAGTCCATCGCCTTAACCTCTTGGCCACCTCGTCGTTTGTGGTTGTGTGTCGATAGCAATTTCAAAGAAGCAAACACTTTCACAGCACAAAAGAAGGCTTTTCTGACTTGTGGGTCCTGTAGTTACAGCAGGAGACACGATTGTCAGAAATTAAAGAAAGCAACACCGACGAAGGTGGGATTCGAACCCACGCGTGCTATGCACAATGGATTAGCAGTCCATCGCCTTAACCTCTCGGCCACCTCTTCGTTTGTGGTTGTGTGTCGATTGCGATTTCAAAGATGCAAACACTTTCACAGCACAAAAGCAGCCGTATATGACTTGTGGGTCCTGCACTTACACCAGGAGAAACGATTGTCAGAAATTAAAGAAAGCAACACCGACGAAGGTGGGATTCGAACCCACGCGTGCTATGCACAATGGATTAGCAGTGCATCGCCTTAACCTCTCGGCCACCTCGTCGTTTGTGGTTGTGTGTCGATAGCAATTTCAAAGAAGCAAACACTTTCACAGAACAAAAGAAGGCTTTTCTGACTTGTGGGTCCTGTAGTTACAGCAGGAGACACGATGGTCAGAAATTAAAGAAAGCAACACCGACGAAGGTGGGATTCGAACCCACGCGTGCTATGCACAATGGACTAGCAGTCCATCGCCTTAACCTCTCGGCCACCTCGTCGTTTGTGGTTGTGTGTCGATAGCAATTTCAAAGAAGCAAACACTTTCAGAGCACAAAAGAAGGCTTTTCTGACTTGTGGGTCCTGTAGTTACAGCAGGAGACACGATGGTCAGAAATTAAAGAACGCAACACCGACGAAGGTGGGATTCGAACCCACACGTGCTATGCACAATGGATTAGCAGTCCATCGCCTTAACCTCTCGGCCACCTCGTCGTTTGTGGTTGTGTGTCAATTGCGATTTCAAAGATGCAAACACTTTCACAGCACAAAAGGAGGCTTATCTGACTTGTGGGTCCTGCACTTACATCAGGAGACAGGATTGTCAGAAATTAAAGAAAGCAACACCTACGAAGGTGGGATTCGAACCCACGCGTGCTATGCACAATGGATTAGCAGTCCATCGCCTTTACCTCTCGGCCACCTCGTCAATTACAGTTTTGTGTCGATTGCGATTTCAAAGATGCAAACACTTTCACAGCACAAAAGGAGGCTTATCTGACTTGTGGGTCCTGTAGTTACAGCAGGAGACACGATGGTCAGAAATTAAAGAAAGCAACACCGACGAAGGTGGGATTCGAACCCACGCGTGCTAAGCACAATGGATTAGCAGTCCATCGCCTTAACCTCTCGGCCACCTCGTCGTTTGTGGTTGTGTGTCAATTGCGATTTCAAACATGCAAACACTTTCACAGCACAAAAGGAGGCTTATCTGACTTGTGGGTCCTGCACTTATATGAGGAGACACGATTTTCAGAAATTAAAGAAAGCAACTCCTACGAAGGTGGGATTCGAACCCACGCGTGCTATGCACAATGGATTAGCAGTCCATCGCCTTAACCTCTCGGCCACCTCGTCGTTTGTGGTTGTGTGTCGATAGCAATTTCAAAGAAGCAAACACTTTCACAGCACAAAAGAAGGCTTTTCTGACTTGTGGGTCCTGTAGTTACAGCAGGAGACACGATGGTCAGAAATTAAAGAAAGCAACACCGACGAAGGTGGGATTCGAACCCACGCGTGCTATGCACAATGGATTAGCAGTCCATCGCCTTAACCTCTCGGCCACCTCGTCGTTTGTGGTTGTGTGTCAATTGCGATTTCAAAGATGCAAACACTTTCACAGCACAAAAGGAGGCTTATCTGACTTGTGGGTCCTGCACTTATATGAGGAGACACGATTGTCAGAAATTAAAGAAAGCAACACCGACGAAGGTGGGATTCGAACCCACGCGTGCTATGCACAATGGATTAGCAGTCCATCGCCTTAACCTCTCGGCCACCTCGTCATTTGTGGTTGTGTGTCGATTGCGATTTCAAAGATGCAAACACTTTCACAGCACAAAAGGAGGATTCTCTGACTTGTGGGTCCTGCACTTATATCAGGAGACATGATTGTCAGAAATTAAAGAAAGCAACACCGACGAAGGTGGGATTCGAACCCACGCGTGCTATGCACAATGGATTAGCAGCCCTTCGCCTTAACCTCTCGGCCACCTCGTCGTTTGTGGTTGTGTGTCGATAGCAATTTCAAAGAAGCAAACACTTTCACAGCACAAAAGAAGGCTTTTCTGACTTGTGGGTCCTGTAGTTACAGCAGGAGACACGATGGTCAGAAATTAAAGAAAGCAACACCGACGAAGGTGGGATTCGAACCCACGCGTGCTATGCACAATGGATTAGCAGTCCATCGCCTTAACCTCTTGGCCACCTCGTCGTTTGTGGTTGTGTGTCGATAGCAATTTCAAAGAAGCAAACACTTTCACAGCACAAAAGAAGGCTTTTCTGACTTGTGGGTCCTGTAGTTACAGCAGGAGACACGATTGTCAGAAATTAAAGAAAGCAACACCGACGAAGGTGGGATTCGAACCCACGCGTGCTATGCACAATGGATTAGCAGTCCATCGCCTTAACCTCTCGGCCACCTCGTCGTTTGTGGTTGTGTGTCGATTGCGATTTCAAAGATGCAAACACTTTCACAGCACAAAAGCAGCCGTATATGACTTGTGGGTCCTGCACTTACACCAGGAGAAACGATTGTCAGAAATTAAAGAAAGCAACACCGACGAAGGTGGGATTCGAACCCACGCGTGCTATGCACAATGGATTAGCAGTCCATCGCCTTAACCTCTCGGCCACCTCGTCGTTTGTGGTTGTGTGTCGATTGCAATTTCAAAGATGCAAACACTTTCACAGCACAAAAGGAGGCTTCTCTGACTTGTGGGCCCTGTAGTTACAGCAGGAGACACGATGGTCAGAAATTAAAGAAAGCAACACCGACGAAGGTGGGATTCGAACCCACGCGTGCTATGCACAATGGATTAGCAGTCCATCGCCTTAACCTCTCGGCCACCTCGTCGTTTGTGGTGGTGTGTCGATAGCAATTTCAAAGAAGCAAACACTTTCACAGCACAAAAGAAGGCTTTTCTGACTTGTGGGTCCTGTAGTTACAGCAGGAGACACGATTGTCAGAAATTAAAGAAAGCAACACCGACGAAGGTGGGATTCAAACCCACGCGTGCTATGCACAATGGATTAGCAGTCCATCGCCTTAACCTCTCGGCCACCTCGTTGTTTGTGGTTGTGTGTCGATTGCGATTTCAAAGATGCAAACACTTTCACAGCACAAAAGCAGCCGTATATGACTTGTGGGTCCTGCACTTACACCAGGAGAAACGATTGTCAGAAATTAAAGAAAGCAACACTGACGAAGGTGGGATTCGAACCCACGCGTGCTATGCACAATGGATTAGCAGTCCATCGCCTTAAACTCTCGGCCACCTCTTCAATTACAGTTGTGTGTCGATTGTGATTTCAAAGATGCAAACACTTTCACAGCACAAAAGGAGGCTTATCTGACTTGTGGGTCCTGCACTTACATCTGGAGACACGATTGTCAGAAATTAAAGAAAGCAACACCGACGAAGGTGGGATTTGAACACACGCGTGCTATGCACAATGGATTAGCAGTCCATCGCCTTAACCTCTTGGCCACCTCGTCGTTTGTGGTTGTGTGTCGATAGCAATTTCAAAGAAGCAAACACTTTCACAGCACAAAAGAAGGCTTTTCTGACTTGTGGGTCCTGTAGTTACAGCAGGAGACACGATTGTCAGAAATTAAAGAAAGCAACACCGACGAAGGTGGGATTCGAACCCACGCGTGCTATGCACAATGGATTAGCAGTCCATCGCCTTAACCTCTCGGCCACCTCTTCGTTTGTGGTTGTGTGTCGATTGCGATTTCAAAGATGCAAACACTTTCACAGCACAAAAGCAGCCGTATATGACTTGTGGGTCCTGCACTTACACCAGGAGAAACGATTGTCAGAAATTAAAGAAAGCAACACCGACGAAGGTGGGATTCGAACCCACGCGTGCTATGCACAATGGATTAGCAGTGCATCGCCTTAACCTCTCGGCCACCTCGTCGTTTGTGGTTGTGTGTCGATAGCAATTTCAAAGAAGCAAACACTTTCACAGAACAAAAGAAGGCTTTTCTGACTTGTGGGTCCTGTAGTTACAGCAGGAGACACGATGGTCAGAAATTAAAGAAAGCAACACCGACGAAGGTGGGATTCGAACCCACGCGTGCTATGCACAATGGACTAGCAGTCCATCGCCTTAACCTCTCGGCCACCTCGTCGTTTGTGGTTGTGTGTCGATAGCAATTTCAAAGAAGCAAACACTTTCAGAGCACAAAAGAAGGCTTTTCTGACTTGTGGGTCCTGTAGTTACAGCAGGAGACACGATGGTCAGAAATTAAAGAACGCAACACCGACGAAGGTGGGATTCGAACCCACACGTGCTATGCACAATGGATTAGCAGTCCATCGCCTTAACCTCTCGGCCACCTCGTCGTTTGTGGTTGTGTGTCAATTGCGATTTCAAAGATGCAAACACTTTCACAGCACAAAAGGAGGCTTATCTGACTTGTGGGTCCTGCACTTACATCAGGAGACAGGATTGTCAGAAATTAAAGAAAGCAACACCTACGAAGGTGGGATTCGAACCCACGCGTGCTATGCACAATGGATTAGCAGTCCATCGCCTTTACCTCTCGGCCACCTCGTCAATTACAGTTTTGTGTCGATTGCGATTTCAAAGATGCAAACACTTTCACAGCACAAAAGGAGGCTTATCTGACTTGTGGGTCCTGTAGTTACAGCAGGAGACACGATGGTCAGAAATTAAAGAAAGCAACACCGACGAAGGTGGGATTCGAACCCACGCGTGCTAAGCACAATGGATTAGCAGTCCATCGCCTTAACCTCTCGGCCACCTCGTCGTTTGTGGTTGTGTGTCAATTGCGATTTCAAACATGCAAACACTTTCACAGCACAAAAGGAGGCTTATCTGACTTGTGGGTCCTGCACTTATATGAGGAGACACGATTTTCAGAAATTAAAGAAAGCAACTCCTACGAAGGTGGGATTCGAACCCACGCGTGCTATGCACAATGGATTAGCAGTCCATCGCCTTAACCTCTCGGCCACCTCGTCGTTTGTGGTTGTGTGTCGATAGCAATTTCAAAGAAGCAAACACTTTCACAGCACAAAAGAAGGCTTTTCTGACTTGTGGGTCCTGTAGTTACAGCAGGAGACACGATGGTCAGAAATTAAAGAAAGCAACACCGACGAAGGTGGGATTCGAACCCACGCGTGCTATGCACAATGGATTAGCAGTCCATCGCCTTAACCTCTCGGCCACCTCGTCGTTTGTGGTTGTGTGTCAATTGCGATTTCAAAGATGCAAACACTTTCACAGCACAAAAGGAGGCTTATCTGACTTGTGGGTCCTGCACTTATATGAGGAGACACGATTGTCAGAAATTAAAGAAAGCAACACCGACGAAGGTGGGATTCGAACCCACGCGTGCTATGCACAATGGATTAGCAGTCCATCGCCTTAACCTCTCGGCCACCTCGTCATTTGTGGTTGTGTGTCGATTGCGATTTCAAAGATGCAAACACTTTCACAGCACAAAAGGAGGATTCTCTGACTTGTGGGTCCTGCACTTATATCAGGAGACATGATTGTCAGAAATTAAAGAAAGCAACACCGACGAAGGTGGGATTCGAACCCACGCGTGCTATGCACAATGGATTAGCAGTCCATCGCCTTAACCTCTCGGCCACCTCGTTGTTTGTGGTTGTGTGTCGATTGCGATTTCAAAGATGCAAACACTTTCACAGCACAAAAGCAGCCGTATATGACTTGTGGGTCCTGCACTTACACCAGGAGAAACGATTGTCAGAAATTAAAGAAAGCAACACTGACGAAGGTGGGATTCGAACCCACGCGTGCTATGCACAATGGATTAGCAGTCCATCGCCTTAACCTCTCGGCCACCTCTTCGTTTGTGGTTGTGTGTCGATTGCGATTTCAAAGATGCAAACACTTTCACAGCACAAAAGCAGCCGTATATGACTTGTGGGTCCTGCACTTACACCAGGAGAAACGATTGTCAGAAATTAAAGAAAGCAACACCGACGAAGGTGGGATTCGAACCCACGCGTGCTATGCACAATGGATTAGCAGTGCATCGCCTTAACCTCTCGGCCACCTCGTCGTTTGTGGTTGTGTGTCGATAGCAATTTCAAAGAAGCAAACACTTTCACAGAACAAAAGAAGGCTTTTCTGACTTGTGGGTCCTGTAGTTACAGCAGGAGACACGATGGTCAGAAATTAAAGAAAGCAACACCGACGAAGGTGGGATTCGAACCCACGCGTGCTATGCACAATGGACTAGCAGTCCATCGCCTTAACCTCTCGGCCACCTCGTCGTTTGTGGTTGTGTGTCGATAGCAATTTCAAAGAAGCAAACACTTTCAGAGCACAAAAGAAGGCTTTTCTGACTTGTGGGTCCTGTAGTTACAGCAGGAGACACGATGGTCAGAAATTAAAGAACGCAACACCGACGAAGGTGGGATTCGAACCCACACGTGCTATGCACAATGGATTAGCAGTCCATCACCTTAACCTCTCGGCCACCTCGTCGTTTGTGGTTGTGTGTCAATTGCGATTTCAAAGATGCAAACACTTTCACAGCACAAAAGGAGGCTTATCTGACTTGTGGGTCCTGCACTTACATCAGGAGACAGGATTGTCAGAAATTAAAGAAAGCAACACCTACGAAGGTGGGATTCGAACCCACGCGTGCTATGCACAATGGATTAGCAGTCCATCGCCTTAACCTCTCGGCCACCTCGTCAATTACAGTTTTGTGTCGATTGCGATTTCAAAGATGCAAACACTTTCACAGCACAAAAGGAGGCTTATCTGACTTGTGGGTCCTGTAGTTACAGCAGGAGACACGATGGTCAGAAATTAAAGAAAGCAACACCGACGAAGGTGGGATTCGAACCCACGCGTGCTAAGCACAATGGATTAGCAGTCCATCGCCTTAACCTCTCGGCCACCTCGTCGTTTGTGGTTGTGTGTCAATTGCGATTTCAAACATGCAAACACTTTCACAGCACAAAAGGAGGCTTATCTGACTTGTGGGTCCTGCACTTATATGAGGAGACACGATTTTCAGAAATTAAAGAAAGCAACTCCTACGAAGGTGGGATTCGAACCCACGCGTGCTATGCACAATGGATTAGCAGTCCATCGCCTTAACCTCTCGGCCACCTCGTCGTTTGTGGTTGTGTGTCGATAGCAATTTCAAAGAAGCAAACACTTTCACAGCACAAAAGAAGGCTTTTCTGACTTGTGGGTCCTGTAGTTACAGCAGGAGACACGATGGTCAGAAATTAAAGAAAGCAACACCGACGAAGGTGGGATTCGAACCCACGCGTGCTATGCACAATGGATTAGCAGTCCATCGCCTTAACCTCTCGGCCACCTCGTCGTTTGTGGTTGTGTGTCAATTGCGATTTCAAAGATGCAAACACTTTCACAGCACAAAAGGAGGCTTATCTGACTTGTGGGTCCTGCACTTATATGAGGAGACACGATTGTCAGAAATTAAAGAAAGCAACACCGACGAAGGTGGGATTCGAACCCACGCGTGCTATGCACAATGGATTAGCAGTCCATCGCCTTAACCTCTCGGCCACCTCGTCATTTGTGGTTGTGTGTCGATTGCGATTTCAAAGATGCAAACACTTTCACAGCACAAAAGGAGGATTCTCTGACTTGTGGGTCCTGCACTTATATCAGGAGACATGATTGTCAGAAATTAAAGAAAGCAACACCGACGAAGGTGGGATTCGAACCCACGCGTGCTATGCACAATGGATTAGCAGCCCTTCGCCTTAACCTCTCGGCCACCTCGTCGTTTGTGGTTGTGTGTCGATAGCAATTTCAAAGAAGCAAACACTTTCACAGCACAAAAGAAGGCTTTTCTGACTTGTGGGTCCTGTAGTTACAGCAGGAGACACGATGGTCAGAAATTAAAGAAAGCAACACCGACGAAGGTGGGATTCGAACCCACGCGTGCTATGCACAATGGATTAGCAGTCCATCGCCTTAACCTCTTGGCCACCTCGTCGTTTGTGGTTGTGTGTCGATAGTAATTTCAAAGAAGCAAACACTTTCACAGCACAAAAGAAGGCTTTTCTGACTTGTGGGTCCTGTAGTTACAGCAGGAGACACGATTGTCAGAAATTAAAGAAAGCAACACCGACGAAGGTGGGATTCGAACCCACGCGTGCTATGCACAATGGATTAGCAGTCCATCGCCTTAACCTCTCGGCCACCTCGTCGTTTGTGGTTGTGTGTCGATTGCGATTTCAAAGATGCAAACACTTTCACAGCACAAAAGCAGCCGTATATGACTTGTGGGTCCTGCACTTACACCAGGAGAAACGATTGTCAGAAATTAAAGAAAGCAACACCGACGAAGGTGGGATTCGAACCCACGCGTGCTATGCACAATGGATTAGCAGTCCATCGCCTTAACCTCTCGGCCACCTCGTCGTTTGTGGTTGTGTGTCGATTGCAATTTCAAAGATGCAAACACTTTCACAGCACAAAAGGAGGCTTCTCTGACTTGTGGGCCCTGTAGTTACAGCAGGAGACACGATGGTCAGAAATTAAAGAAAGCAACACCGACGAAGGTGGGATTCGAACCCACGCGTGCTATGCACAATGGATTAGCAGTCCATCGCCTTAACCTCTCGGCCACCTCGTCGTTTGTGGTGGTGTGTCGATAGCAATTTCAAAGAAGCAAACACTTTCACAGCACAAAAGAAGGCTTTTCTGACTTGTGGGTCCTGTAGTTACAGCAGGAGACACGATTGTCAGAAATTAAAGAAAGCAACACCGACGAAGGTGGGATTCAAACCCACGCGTGCTATGCACAATGGATTAGCAGTCCATCGCCTTAACCTCTCGGCCACCTCGTTGTTTGTGGTTGTGTGTCGATTGCGATTTCAAAGATGCAAACACTTTCACAGCACAAAAGCAGCCGTATATGACTTGTGGGTCCTGCACTTACACCAGGAGAAACGATTGTCAGAAATTAAAGAAAGCAACACTGACGAAGGTGGGATTCGAACCCACGCGTGCTATGCACAATGGATTAGCAGTCCATCGCCTTAAACTCTCGGCCACCTCTTCAATTACAGTTGTGTGTCGATTGTGATTTCAAAGATGCAAACACTTTCACAGCACAAAAGGAGGCTTATCTGACTTGTGGGTCCTGCACTTACATCTGGAGACACGATTGTCAGAAATTAAAGAAAGCAACACCGACGAAGGTGGGATTTGAACACACGCGTGCTATGCACAATGGATTAGCAGTCCATCGCCTTAACCTCTTGGCCACCTCGTCGTTTGTGGTTGTGTGTCGATAGCAATTTCAAAGAAGCAAACACTTTCACAGCACAAAAGAAGGCTTTTCTGACTTGTGGGTCCTGTAGTTACAGCAGGAGACACGATTGTCAGAAATTAAAGAAAGCAACACCGACGAAGGTGGGATTCGAACCCACGCGTGCTATGCACAATGGATTAGCAGTCCATCGCCTTAACCTCTCGGCCACCTCTTCGTTTGTGGTTGTGTGTCGATTGCGATTTCAAAGATGCAAACACTTTCACAGCACAAAAGCAGCCGTATATGACTTGTGGGTCCTGCACTTACACCAGGAGAAACGATTGTCAGAAATTAAAGAAAGCAACACCGACGAAGGTGGGATTCGAACCCACGCGTGCTATGCACAATGGATTAGCAGTGCATCGCCTTAACCTCTCGGCCACCTCGTCGTTTGTGGTTGTGTGTCGATAGCAATTTCAAAGAAGCAAACACTTTCACAGAACAAAAGAAGGCTTTTCTGACTTGTGGGTCCTGTAGTTACAGCAGGAGACACGATGGTCAGAAATTAAAGAAAGCAACACCGACGAAGGTGGGATTCGAACCCACGCGTGCTATGCACAATGGACTAGCAGTCCATCGCCTTAACCTCTCGGCCACCTCGTCGTTTGTGGTTGTGTGTCGATAGCAATTTCAAAGAAGCAAACACTTTCAGAGCACAAAAGAAGGCTTTTCTGACTTGTGGGTCCTGTAGTTACAGCAGGAGACACGATGGTCAGAAATTAAAGAACGCAACACCGACGAAGGTGGGATTCGAACCCACACGTGCTATGCACAATGGATTAGCAGTCCATCGCCTTAACCTCTCGGCCACCTCGTCGTTTGTGGTTGTGTGTCAATTGCGATTTCAAAGATGCAAACACTTTCACAGCACAAAAGGAGGCTTATCTGACTTGTGGGTCCTGCACTTACATCAGGAGACAGGATTGTCAGAAATTAAAGAAAGCAACACCTACGAAGGTGGGATTCGAACCCACGCGTGCTATGCACAATGGATTAGCAGTCCATCGCCTTAACCTCTCGGCCACCTCGTCAATTACAGTTTTGTGTCGATTGCGATTTCAAAGATGCAAACACTTTCACAGCACAAAAGGAGGCTTATCTGACTTGTGGGTCCTGTAGTTACAGCAGGAGACACGATGGTCAGAAATTAAAGAAAGCAACACCGACGAAGGTGGGATTCGAACCCACGCGTGCTAAGCACAATGGATTAGCAGTCCATCGCCTTAACCTCTCGGCCACCTCGTCGTTTGTGGTTGTGTGTCAATTGCGATTTCAAACATGCAAACACTTTCACAGCACAAAAGGAGGCTTATCTGACTTGTGGGTCCTGCACTTATATGAGGAGACACGATTTTCAGAAATTAAAGAAAGCAACTCCTACGAAGGTGGGATTCGAACCCACGCGTGCTATGCACAATGGATTAGCAGTCCATCGCCTTAACCTCTCGGCCACCTCGTCGTTTGTGGTTGTGTGTCGATAGCAATTTCAAAGAAGCAAACACTTTCACAGCACAAAAGAAGGCTTTTCTGACTTGTGGGTCCTGTAGTTACAGCAGGAGACACGATGGTCAGAAATTAAAGAAAGCAACACCGACGAAGGTGGGATTCGAACCCACGCGTGCTATGCACAATGGATTAGCAGTCCATCGCCTTAACCTCTCGGCCACCTCGTCGTTTGTGGTTGTGTGTCAATTGCGATTTCAAAGATGCAAACACTTTCACAGCACAAAAGGAGGCTTATCTGACTTGTGGGTCCTGCACTTATATGAGGAGACACGATTGTCAGAAATTAAAGAAAGCAACACCGACGAAGGTGGGATTCGAACCCACGCGTGCTATGCACAATGGATTAGCAGTCCATCGCCTTAACCTCTCGGCCACCTCGTCATTTGTGGTTGTGTGTCGATTGCGATTTCAAAGATGCAAACACTTTCACAGCACAAAAGGAGGATTCTCTGACTTGTGGGTCCTGCACTTATATCAGGAGACATGATTGTCAGAAATTAAAGAAAGCAACACCGACGAAGGTGGGATTCGAACCCACGCGTGCTATGCACAATGGATTAGCAGCCCTTCGCCTTAACCTCTCGGCCACCTCGTCGTTTGTGGTTGTGTGTCGATAGCAATTTCAAAGAAGCAAACACTTTCACAGCACAAAAGAAGGCTTTTCTGACTTGTGGGTCCTGTAGTTACAGCAGGAGACACGATGGTCAGAAATTAAAGAAAGCAACACCGACGAAGGTGGGATTCGAACCCACGCGTGCTATGCACAATGGATTAGCAGTCCATCGCCTTAACCTCTTGGCCACCTCGTCGTTTGTGGTTGTGTGTCGATAGCAATTTCAAAGAAGCAAACACTTTCACAGCACAAAAGAAGGCTTTTCTGACTTGTGGGTCCTGTAGTTACAGCAGGAGACACGATTGTCAGAAATTAAAGAAAGCAACACCGACGAAGGTGGGATTCGAACCCACGCGTGCTATTCACAATGGATTAGCAGTCCATCGCCTTAACCTCTCGGCCACCTCGTCGTTTGTGGTTGTGTGTCGATTGCGATTTCAAAGATGCAAACACTTTCACAGCACAAAAGCAGCCGTATATGACTTGTGGGTCCTGCACTTACACCAGGAGAAACGATTGTCAGAAATTAAAGAAAGCAACACCGACGAAGGTGGGATTCGAACCCACGCGTGCTATGCACAATGGATTAGCAGTCCATCGCCTTAACCTCTCGGCCACCTCGTCGTTTGTGGTTGTGTGTCGATTGCAATTTCAAAGATGCAAACACTTTCACAGCACAAAAGGAGGCTTCTCTGACTTGTGGGCCCTGTAGTTACAGCAGGAGACACGATGGTCAGAAATTAAAGAAAGCAACACCGACGAAGGTGGGATTCGAACCCACGCGTGCTATGCACAATGGATTAGCAGTCCATCGCCTTAACCTCTCGGCCACCTCGTCGTTTGTGGTGGTGTGTCGATAGCAATTTCAAAGAAGCAAACACTTTCACAGCACAAAAGAAGGCTTTTCTGACTTGTGGGTCCTGTAGTTACAGCAGGAGACACGATTGTCAGAAATTAAAGAAAGCAACACCGACGAAGGTGGGATTCAAACCCACGCGTGCTATGCACAATGGATTAGCAGTCCATCGCCTTAACCTCTCGGCCACCTCGTTGTTTGTGGTTGTGTGTCGATTGCGATTTCAAAGATGCAAACACTTTCACAGCACAAAAGCAGCCGTATATGACTTGTGGGTCCTGCACTTACACCAGGAGAAACGATTGTCAGAAATTAAAGAAAGCAACACTGACGAAGGTGGGATTCGAACCCACGCGTGCTATGCACAATGGATTAGCAGTCCATCGCCTTAAACTCTCGGCCACCTCTTCAATTACAGTTGTGTGTCGATTGTGATTTCAAAGATGCAAACACTTTCACAGCACAAAAGGAGGCTTATCTGACTTGTGGGTCCTGCACTTACATCAGGAGACACGATTGTCAGAAATTAAAGAAAGCAACACCGACGAAGGTGGGATTTGAACACACGCGTGCTATGCACAATGGATTAGCAGTCCATCGCCTTAACCTCTCGGCCACCTCGTCCTTTGTGGTTGTGTGTCGATAGCAATTTCAAAGAAGCAAACACTTTCACAGCACAAAAGAAGGCTTTTCTGACTTGTGGGTCCTGTAGTTACAGCAGGAGACACGATGGTCAGAAATTAAAGAAAGCAACACCGACGAAGGTGGGATTCGAACCCACGCGTGCTATGCACAATGGATTAGCAGTCCATCGCCTTAACCTCTCGGCCACCTCGTCAATTACAGTTGTGTGTCGATTGCGATTTCAAAGATGCAAACACTTTCACAGCACAAAAGGAGGCTTATCTGACTTGTGGGTCCTGTAGTTACAGCAGGAGACACGATGGTCAGAAATTAAAGAAAGCAACACCGACGAAGGTGGGATTCGAACCCACGCGTGCTATGCACAATGGATTAGCAGTCCATCGCCTTAACCTCTCGGCCACTTCGTCGTTTGTGGTTGTGTGTCAATTGCGATTTCAAACATGCAAACACTTTCACAGCACAAAAGGAGGCTTATCTGACTTGTGGGTCCTGCACTTATATGAGGAGACACGATTGTCAGAAATTAAAGAAAGCAACACCTACGAAGGTGGGATTCGAACCCACGCGTGCTATGCACAATGGATTAGCAGTCCATCGCCTTAACCTCTCGGCCACCTCGTCGTTTATGGTTGTGTGTCGATAGCAATTTCAAAGAAGCAAACACTTTCACAGCACAAAAGAAGGCTTTTCTGACTTGTGGGTCCTGTAGTTACAGCAGGAGACACGATGGTCAGAAATTAAAGAAAGCAACACCGACAAAGGTGGGATTCGAACCCACGCGTGCTATGCACAATGGATTAGCAGTCCATCGCCTTAACCTCTCGGCCACCTCGTCGTTTGTGGTTGTGTGTCAATTGCGATTTCAAAGATGCAAACACTTTCACAGCACAAAAGGAGGCTTATCTGACTTGTGGGTCCTGCACTTATATGAGGAGACACGATTGTCAGAAATTAAAGAAAGCAACACCGACGAAGGTGGGATTCGAACCCACGCGTGCTATGCACAATGGATTAGCAGTCCATCGCCTTAACCTCTCGGCCACCTCTTCGTTTGTGGTTGTGTGTCAATTGCGATTTCAAAGATGCAAACACTTTCACAGCACAAAAGGAGGCTTATCTGACTTGTGGGTCCTGCACTTATATCAGGAGACACGAGTGTCAGAAATTAAAGAAAGCAACACCGACGAAAGTGGGATTCGAACCCACGCGTGCTATGCACAATGGATTAGCAGCCCTTCGCCTTAACCTCTCGGCCACCTCGTCGTTTGTGGTTGTGTGTCGATAGCAATTTCAAAGAAGCAAACACTTTCACAGCACAAAAGAAGGCTTTTCTGACTTGTGGGTCCTGTAGTTACAGCAGGAGACACGATGGTCAGAAATTAAAGAAAGCAACACCGACTAAGGTGGGATTCGAACCCACGCGTGCTATGCACAATGGATTAGCAGTCCATCGCCTTAACCTCTCGGCCACCTCTTCAATTACAGTTGTGTGTCGATTGTGATTTCAAAGATGCAAACACTTTCACAGCACAAAAGGAGGCTTTTCTGACTTGTGGGTCCTGCACTTACATCAGGAGACACGATTGTCAGAAATTAAAGAAAGCAACACCGACGAAGGTGGGATTTGAACACACGCGTGCTATGCACAATGGATTAGCAGTCCATCGCCTTAACCTCTCGGCCACCTCGTCGTTTGTGGTTGTGTGTCGATAGCAATTTCAAAGAAGCAAACACTTTCACAGCACAAAAGAAGGCTTTTCTGACTTGTGGGTCCTGTAGTTACAGCAGGAGACACGATTGTCAGAAATTAAAGAAAGCAACAACGACGAAGGTGGGATTCGAACCCACGCGTGCTATGCACAATGGATTAGCAGTCCATCGCCTTAACCTCTCGGCCACCTCGTCGTTTGTGGTTGTGTGTCGATTGCGATTTCAAAGATGCAAACACTTTCACAGCACAAAAGCAGCCGTATATGACTTGTGGGTCCTGCACTTACACCAGGAGAAACGATTGTCAGAAATTAAAGAAAGCAACACTGACGAAGGTGGGATTCGAACCCACGCGTGCTATGCACAATGGATTAGCAGTCCATCGCCTTAAACTCTCGGCCACCTCTTCAATTACAGTTGTGTGTCGATTGTGATTTCAAAGATGCAAACACTTTCACAGCACAAAAGGAGGCTTATCTGACTTGTGGGTCCTGCACTTACATCAGGAGACACGATTGTCAGAAATTAAAGAAAGCAACACCGACGAAGGTGGGATTTGAACACACGCGTGCTATGCACAATGGATTAGCAGTCCATCGCCTTAACCTCTCGGCCACCTCGTCCTTTGTGGTTGTGTGTCGATAGCAATTTCAAAGAAGCAAACACTTTCACAGCACAAAAGGAGGCTTATCTGACTTGTGGGTCCTGCACTTACATCAGGAGACACGATTGTCAGAAATTAAAGAAAGCAACACCGGCGAAGGTGGGATTTGAACACACGCGTGCTATGCCCAATGGATTAGCAGTCCATCGCCTTAACCTCTCGGCCACCTCGTCGTTTGTGGTTGTGTGTCGATAGCAATTTCAAAGAAGCAAACACTTTCACAGCACAAAAGAAGGCTTTTCTGACTTGTGGGTCCTGTAGTTACAGCAGGAGACACGATTGTCAGAAATTAAAGAAAGCAACAACGACGAAGGTGGGATTCGAACCCACGCGTGCTATGCACAATGGATTAGCAGTCCATCGCCTTAACCTCTCGGCCACCTCGTCGTTTGTGGTTGTGTGTCGATTGCGATTTCAAAGATGCAAACACTTTCACAGCACAAAAGCAGCCGTATATGACTTGTGGGTCCTGCACTTACACCAGGAGAAACGATTGTCAGAAATTAAAGAAAGCAACACCGACGAAGGTGGGATTCGAACCCACGCGTGCTATGCACAATGGATTAGCAGTCCATCGCCTTAACCTCTCGGCCACCTCGTTGTTTGTGGTTGTGTGTCGATTGCGATTTCAAAGATGCAAACACTTTCACAGCACAAAAGGAGGCTTCTCTGACTTGTGGGTCCTGCACTTATATCAGGAGACACGATTGTCAGAAATTAAAGAAAGCAACACAGACGAAGGTGGGATTCGAACCCACGCGTGCTATGCACAATGGATTAGCAGTCCATCGCCTTAACCTCTCGGCCACCTCGTCGTTTGTGGTTGTGTGTCGATAGCAATTTCAAAGAAGCAAACACTTTCAGAGCACAAAAGAAGACTTTTCTGACTTGTGGGTCCTGTAGTTACAGCAGGAGACACGATGGTCAGAAATTAAAGAAAGCAATACCGACGAAGGTGGGATTCGAACACACGCGTGCTATGCACAATGGATTAGCAGTCCATCGCCTTAACCTCTCGGCCACCTCGTCGTTTGTGGTTGTGTGTCAATTGCGATTTCAAAGATGCAAACACTTTCACAGCACAAAAGGAGGCTTATCTGACTTGTGGGTCCTGCACTAACATCAGGAGACAGGATTGTCAGAAATGAAAGAAAGCAACACCGACGAAGGTGGGATTCGAACCCACGCGTGCTATGCACAATGGATTAGCAGTCCATCGCCTTAACCTCTCGGCCACCTCGTCAATTACAGTTTTGTGTCGATTGCGATTTCAAAGATGCAAACACTTTCACAGCACAAAAGGAGGCTTATCTGACTTGTGGGTCCTGTAGTTACAGCAGGAGACACGATGGTCAGAAATTAAAGAAAGCAACACCGACGAAGGTGGGATTCAAACCCACGCGTGCTATGCACAATGGATTAGCAGTCCATCGCCTTAACCTCTCGGCCACCTCGTCCTTTGTGGTTGTGTGTCGACTGCGATTTCAAAGATGCAAACACTTTCACAGCACAATAGCAGCCGTATATGACTTGTGGGTCCTGCACTTACACCAGGAGAAACGATTGTCAGAAATTAAAGAAAGCAACACTGACGAAGGTGGGATTCGAACCCACGCGTGCTATGCACAATGGATTAGCAGTCCATCGCCTTAACCTCTCGGCCACCTCGTCGTTTGTGGTTGTGTGTCAATTGCGATTTCAAAGATGCAAACACTTTCACAGCACAAAAGGAGGCTTATCTGACTTGTGGGTCCTGCACTTATATGAGGAGACACGATTGTCAGAAATTAAAGAAAGCAACACCGACGAAGGTGGGATTCGAACCCACGCGTGCTATGCACAATGGATTAGCAGTCCATCGCCTTAACCTCTCGGCCACCTCGTCATTTGTGGTTGTGTGTCGATTGCGATTTCAAAGATGCAAACACTTTCACAGCACAAAAGAAGGATTCTCTGACTTGTGGGTCCTGCACTTATATCAGGAGACACGATTGTCAGAAATTAAAGAAAGCAACACCGACGAACGTGGGATTCGAACCCACGCGTGCTATGCACAATGGATTAGCAGCCCTTCGCCTTAACCTCTCGGCCACCTCGTCGTTTGTGGTTGTGTGTCGATAGCAATTTCAAAGAAGCAAACACTTTCACAGCACAAAAGGAGGCTTATCTGACTTGTGGGTCCTGCACTTACATCAGGAGACACGATTGTCAGAAATTAAAGAAAGCAACACCGGCGAAAGTGGGATTTGAACACACGCGTGCTATGCACGCTGGATTAGCAGTCCATCGCCTTAACCTCTCGGCCACCTCGTCGTTTGTGGTTGTGTGTCGATAGCAATTTCAAAGAAGCAAACACTTTCACAGCACAAAAGAAGGCTTTTCTGACTTGTGGGTCCTGTAGTTACAGCAGGAGACACGATTGTCAGAAATTAAAGAAAGCAACAACGACGGTGGGATTCGAACCCACGCGTGCTATGCACAATGGATTAGCAGTCCATCGCCTTAACCTCTCGGCCACCTCGTCGTTTGTGGTTGTGTGTCGATTGCGATTTCAAAGATGCAAACACTTTCACAGCACAAAAGCAGCCGTATATGACTTGTGGGTCCTGCACTTACACCAGGAGAAACGATTGTCAGAAATTAAAGAAAGCAACACTGACGAAGGTGGGATTCGAACCCACGCGTGCTATGCACAATGGATTAGCAGTCCATCGCCTTAAACTCTCGGCCACCTCTTCAATTACAGTTGTGTGTCGATTGTGATTTCAAAGATGCAAACACTTTCACAGCACAAAAGGAGGCTTATCTGACTTGTGGGTCCTGCACTTACATCAGGAGACACGATTGTCAGAAATTAAAGAAAGCAACACCAACGAAGGTGGGATTTGAACACACGCGTGCTATGCACAATGGATTAGCAGTCCATCGCCTTAACCTCTCGGCCACCTCGTCGTTTGTGGTTGTGTGTCGATAGCAATTTCAAAGAAGCAAACACTTTCACAGCACAAAAGGAGGCTTATCTGACTTGTGGGTCCTGCACTTACATCAGGAGACACGATTGTCAGAAATTAAAGAAAGCAACACCGGCGAAAGTGGGATTTGAACACACGCGTGCTATGCACGCTGGATTAGCAGTCCATCGCCTTAACCTCTCGGCCACCTCGTCGTTTGTGGTTGTGTGTCGATAGCAATTTCAAAGAAGCAAACACTTTCACAGCACAAAAGAAGGCTTTTCTGACTTGTGGGTCCTGTAGTTACAGCAGGAGACACGATTGTCAGAAATTAAAGAAAGCAACAACGACGGTGGGATTCGAACCCACGCGTGCTATGCACAATGGATTAGCAGTCCATCGCCTTAACCTCTCGGCCACCTCGTCGTTTGTGGTTGTGTGTCGATTGCGATTTCAAAGATGCAAACACTTTCACAGCACAAAAGCAGCCGTATATGACTTGTGGGTCCTGCACTTACACCAGGAGAAACGATTGTCAGAAATTAAAGAAAGCAACACTGACGAAGGTGGGATTCGAACCCACGCGTGCTATGCACAATGGATTAGCAGTCCATCGCCTTAAACTCTCGGCCACCTCTTCAATTACAGTTGTGTGTCGATTGTGATTTCAAAGATGCAAACACTTTCACAGCACAAAAGGAGGCTTATCTGACTTGTGGGTCCTGCACTTACATCAGGAGACACGATTGTCAGAAATTAAAGAAAGCAACACCAACGAAGGTGGGATTTGAACACACGCGTGCTATGCACAATGGATTAGCAGTCCATCGCCTTAACCTCTCGGCCACCTCGTCCTTTGTGGTTGTGTGTCGATAGCAATTTCAAAGAAGCAAACACTTTCACAGCACAAAAGAAGGCTTTTCTGACTTGTGGGTCCTGTAGTTACAGCAGGAGACATTATGGTCAGAAATTAAAGAAAGCAACACCGACGAAGGTGGGATTTGAACACACGCGTGCTATGGACAATGGATTAGCAGTCCATCGCCTTAACCTCTCGGCCACCTCGTCCTTTGTGGTTGTGTGTCGATAGCAATTTCAAAGAAGCAAACACTTTCACAGCACAAAAGAAGGCTTTTCTGACTTGTGGGTCCTGTAGTTACAGCAGGAGACACTATGGTCAGAAATTAAAGAAAGCAACACCGACGAAGGTGGGATTCGAACCCACGCGTGCTATGCACAATGGATTAGCAGTCCATCGCCTTAACCTCTCGGCCACCTCGTTGTTTGTGGTTGTGTGTCGATAGCAATTTCAAAGAAGCAAACACTTTCACAGAACAAAAGAAGGCTTTTCTGACTTGTGGGTCCTGTAGTTACAGCAGGAGACACGATGGTCAGAAATTAAAGAAAGCAACACCGACGAAGGTGGGATTCGAACCCACGCGTGCTATGCACAATGGACTAGCAGTCCATCGCCTTAACCTCTCGGCCACCTCATCGTTTGTGGTTGTGTGTCGATAGCAATTTCAAAGAAGCAAACACTTTCAGAGCACAAAAGAAGGCTTTTCTGACTTGTGGGTCCTGTAGTTACAGCAGGAGACACGATGGTCAGAAATTAAAGAACGCAACACCGACGAAGGTGGGATTCGAACCCACGCGTGCTATGCACAATGGATTAGCAGTCCATCGCCTTAACCTCTCGGCCACCTCGTCGTTTGTGGTTGTGTGTCGATAGCAATTTCAAAGAAGCAAACACTTTCAGAGCACAAAAGAAGGCTTTTCTGACTTGTGGGTCCTGTAGTTACAGCAGGAGACACGATGGTCAGAAATTAAAGAAAGCAACACCGACGAAGGTGGGATTCGAACCCACGCGTGCTATGCACAATGGATTAGCAGTCCATCGCCTTAACCTCTCGGCCACCTCGTCGTTTGTGGTTGTGTGTCAATTGCGATTTCAAAGATGCAAACACTTTCACAGCACAAAAGGAGGCTTATCTGACTTGTGGGTCCTGCACTTACATCAGGAGACAGGATTGTCAGAAATTAAAGAAAGCAACACCGACGAAGGTGGGATTCGAACCCACGCGTGCTATGCACAATGGATTAGCAGTCCATCGCCTTAACCTCTCGGCCACCTCGTCAATTACAGTTTTGTGTCGATTGCGATTTCAAAGATGCAAACACTTTCACAGCACAAAAGGAGGCTTATCTGACTTGTGGGTCCTGTAGTTACAGCAGGAGACACGATGGTCAGAAATTAAAGAAAGCAACACCGACGAAGGTGGGATTCAAACCCACGCGTGCTATGCACAATGGATTAGCAGTCCATCGCCTTAACCTCTCGGCCACCTCGTCGTTTGTGGTTGTGTGTCGATTGCGATTTCAAAGATGCAAACACTTTCACAGCACAAAAGCAGCCGTATATGACTTGTGGGTCCTGCACTTACACCAGGAGAAACGATTGTCAGAAATTAAAGAAAGCAACACCGACGAAGGTGGGATTCGAACCCACGCGTGCTATGCACAATGGATTAGCAGTCCATCGCCTTAACCTCTCGGCCACCTCGTCAATTACAGTTTTGTGTCGATTGCGATTTCAAAGATGCAAACACTTTCACAGCACAAAAGGAGGCTTATCTGACTTGTGGGTCCTGTAGTTACAGCAGGAGACACGATGGTCAGAAATTAAAGAAAGCAACACCGACGAAGGTGGGATTCGAACCCACGCGTGCTAAGCACAATGGATTAGCAGTCCATCGCCTTAACCTCTCGGCCACCTCGTCGTTTGTGGTTGTGTGTCAATTGCGATTTCAAACATGCAAACACTTTCACAGCACAAAAGGAGGCTTATCTGACTTGTGGGTCCTGCACTTATATGAGGAGACACGATTTTCAGAAATTAAAGAAAGCAACTCCTACGAAGGTGGGATTCGAACCCACGCGTGCTATGCACAATGGATTAGCAGTCCATCGCCTTAACCTCTCGGCCACCTCGTCGTTTGTGGTTGTGTGTCGATAGCAATTTCAAAGAAGCAAACACTTTCACAGCACAAAAGAAGGCTTTTCTGACTTGTGGGTCCTGTAGTTACAGCAGGAGACACGATGGTCAGAAATTAAAGAAAGCAACACCGACGAAGGTGGGATTCGAACCCACGCGTGCTATGCACAATGGATTAGCAGTCCATCGCCTTAACCTCTCGGCCACCTCGTCGTTTGTGGTTGTGTGTCAATTGCGATTTCAAAGATGCAAACACTTTCACAGCACAAAAGGAGGCTTATCTGACTTGTGGGTCCTGCACTTATATGAGGAGACACGATTGTCAGAAATTAAAGAAAGCAACACCGACGAAGGTGGGATTCGAACCCACGCGTGCTATGCACAATGGATTAGCAGTCCATCGCCTTAACCTCTCGGCCACCTCGTCATTTGTGGTTGTGTGTCGATTGCGATTTCAAAGATGCAAACACTTTCACAGCACAAAAGGAGGATTCTCTGACTTGTGGGTCCTGCACTTATATCAGGAGACATGATTGTCAGAAATTAAAGAAAGCAACACCGACGAAGGTGGGATTCGAACCCACGCGTGCTATGCACAATGGATTAGCAGCCCTTCGCCTTAACCTCTCGGCCACCTCGTCGTTTGTGGTTGTGTGTCGATAGCAATTTCAAAGAAGCAAACACTTTCACAGCACAAAAGAAGGCTTTTCTGACTTGTGGGTCCTGTAGTTACAGCAGGAGACACGATGGTCAGAAATTAAAGAAAGCAACACCGACGAAGGTGGGATTCGAACCCACGCGTGCTATGCACAATGGATTAGCAGTCCATCGCCTTAACCTCTTGGCCACCTCGTCGTTTGTGGTTGTGTGTCGATAGCAATTTCAAAGAAGCAAACACTTTCACAGCACAAAAGAAGGCTTTTCTGACTTGTGGGTCCTGTAGTTACAGCAGGAGACACGATTGTCAGAAATTAAAGAAAGCAACACCGACGAAGGTGGGATTCGAACCCACGCGTGCTATGCACAATGGATTAGCAGTCCATCGCCTTAACCTCTCGGCCACCTCGTCGTTTGTGGTTGTGTGTCGATTGCGATTTCAAAGATGCAAACACTTTCACAGCACAAAAGCAGCCGTATATGACTTGTGGGTCCTGCACTTACACCAGGAGAAACGATTGTCAGAAATTAAAGAAAGCAACACCGACGAAGGTGGGATTCGAACCCACGCGTGCTATGCACAATGGATTAGCAGTCCATCGCCTTAACCTCTCGGCCACCTCGTCGTTTGTGGTTGTGTGTCGATTGCAATTTCAAAGATGCAAACACTTTCACAGCACAAAAGGAGGCTTCTCTGACTTGTGGGCCCTGTAGTTACAGCAGGAGACACGATGGTCAGAAATTAAAGAAAGCAACACCGACGAAGGTGGGATTCGAACCCACGCGTGCTATGCACAATGGATTAGCAGTCCATCGCCTTAACCTCTCGGCCACCTCGTCGTTTGTGGTGGTGTGTCGATAGCAATTTCAAAGAAGCAAACACTTTCACAGCACAAAAGAAGGCTTTTCTGACTTGTGGGTCCTGTAGTTACAGCAGGAGACACGATTGTCAGAAATTAAAGAAAGCAACACCGACGAAGGTGGGATTCAAACCCACGCGTGCTATGCACAATGGATTAGCAGTCCATCGCCTTAACCTCTCGGCCACCTCGTTGTTTGTGGTTGTGTGTCGATTGCGATTTCAAAGATGCAAACACTTTCACAGCACAAAAGCAGCCGTATATGACTTGTGGGTCCTGCACTTACACCAGGAGAAACGATTGTCAGAAATTAAAGAAAGCAACACTGACGAAGGTGGGATTCGAACCCACGCGTGCTATGCACAATGGATTAGCAGTCCATCGCCTTAAACTCTCGGCCACCTCTTCAATTACAGTTGTGTGTCGATTGTGATTTCAAAGATGCAAACACTTTCACAGCACAAAAGGAGGCTTATCTGACTTGTGGGTCCTGCACTTACATCAGGAGACACGATTGTCAGAAATTAAAGAAAGCAACACCGACGAAGGTGGGATTTGAACACACGCGTGCTATGCACAATGGATTAGCAGTCCATCGCCTTAACCTCTTGGCCACCTCGTCGTTTGTGGTTGTGTGTCGATAGCAATTTCAAAGAAGCAAACACTTTCACAGCACAAAAGAAGGCTTTTCTGACTTGTGGGTCCTGTAGTTACAGCAGGAGACACGATTGTCAGAAATTAAAGAAAGCAACACCGACGAAGGTGGGATTCGAACCCACGCGTGCTATGCACAATGGATTAGCAGTCCATCGCCTTAACCTCTCGGCCACCTCTTCGTTTGTGGTTGTGTGTCGATTGCGATTTCAAAGATGCAAACACTTTCACAGCACAAAAGCAGCCGTATATGACTTGTGGGTCCTGCACTTACACCAGGAGAAACGATTGTCAGAAATTAAAGAAAGCAACACCGACGAAGGTGGGATTCGAACCCACGCGTGCTATGCACAATGGATTAGCAGTGCATCGCCTTAACCTCTCGGCCACCTCGTCGTTTGTGGTTGTGTGTCGATAGCAATTTCAAAGAAGCAAACACTTTCACAGAACAAAAGAAGGCTTTTCTGACTTGTGGGTCCTGTAGTTACAGCAGGAGACACGATGGTCAGAAATTAAAGAAAGCAACACCGACGAAGGTGGGATTCGAACCCACGCGTGCTATGCACAATGGACTAGCAGTCCATCGCCTTAACCTCTCGGCCACCTCGTCGTTTGTGGTTGTGTGTCGATAGCAATTTCAAAGAAGCAAACACTTTCAGAGCACAAAAGAAGGCTTTTCTGACTTGTGGGTCCTGTAGTTACAGCAGGAGACACGATGGTCAGAAATTAAAGAACGCAACACCGACGAAGGTGGGATTCGAACCCACACGTGCTATGCACAATGGATTAGCAGTCCATCGCCTTAACCTCTCGGCCACCTCGTCGTTTGTGGTTGTGTGTCAATTGCGATTTCAAAGATGCAAACACTTTCACAGCACAAAAGGAGGCTTATCTGACTTGTGGGTCCTGCACTTACATCAGGAGACAGGATTGTCAGAAATTAAAGAAAGCAACACCTACGAAGGTGGGATTCGAACCCACGCGTGCTATGCACAATGGATTAGCAGTCCATCGCCTTAACCTCTCGGCCACCTCGTCAATTACAGTTTTGTGTCGATTGCGATTTCAAAGATGCAAACACTTTCACAGCACAAAAGGAGGCTTATCTGACTTGTGGGTCCTGTAGTTACAGCAGGAGACACGATGGTCAGAAATTAAAGAAAGCAACACCGACGAAGGTGGGATTCGAACCCACGCGTGCTAAGCACAATGGATTAGCAGTCCATCGCCTTAACCTCTCGGCCACCTCGTCGTTTGTGGTTGTGTGTCAATTGCGATTTCAAACATGCAAACACTTTCACAGCACAAAAGGAGGCTTATCTGACTTGTGGGTCCTGCACTTATATGAGGAGACACGATTTTCAGAAATTAAAGAAAGCAACTCCTACGAAGGTGGGATTCGAACCCACGCGTGCTATGCACAATGGATTAGCAGTCCATCGCCTTAACCTCTCGGCCACCTCGTCGTTTGTGGTTGTGTGTCGATAGCAATTTCAAAGAAGCAAACACTTTCACAGCACAAAAGAAGGCTTTTCTGACTTGTGGGTCCTGTAGTTACAGCAGGAGACACGATGGTCAGAAATTAAAGAAAGCAACACCGACGAAGGTGGGATTCGAACCCACGCGTGCTATGCACAATGGATTAGCAGTCCATCGCCTTAACCTCTCGGCCACCTCGTCGTTTGTGGTTGTGTGTCAATTGCGATTTCAAAGATGCAAACACTTTCACAGCACAAAAGGAGGCTTATCTGACTTGTGGGTCCTGCACTTATATGAGGAGACACGATTGTCAGAAATTAAAGAAAGCAACACCGACGAAGGTGGGATTCGAACCCACGCGTGCTATGCACAATGGATTAGCAGTCCATCGCCTTAACCTCTCGGCCACCTCGTCATTTGTGGTTGTGTGTCGATTGCGATTTCAAAGATGCAAACACTTTCACAGCACAAAAGGAGGATTCTCTGACTTGTGGGTCCTGCACTTATATCAGGAGACATGATTGTCAGAAATTAAAGAAAGCAACACCGACGAAGGTGGGATTCGAACCCACGCGTGCTATGCACAATGGATTAGCAGCCCTTCGCCTTAACCTCTCGGCCACCTCGTCGTTTGTGGTTGTGTGTCGATAGCAATTTCAAAGAAGCAAACACTTTCACAGCACAAAAGAAGGCTTTTCTGACTTGTGGGTCCTGTAGTTACAGCAGGAGACACGATGGTCAGAAATTAAAGAAAGCAACACCGACGAAGGTGGGATTCGAACCCACGCGTGCTATGCACAATGGATTAGCAGTCCATCGCCTTAACCTCTTGGCCACCTCGTCGTTTGTGGTTGTGTGTCGATTGCGATTTCAAAGATGCAAACACTTTCACAGCACAAAAGGAGGCTTCTCTGACTTGTGGGTCCTGCACTTATATCAGGAGACACGATTGTCAGAAATTAAAGAAAGCAACACAGACGAAGGTGGGATTCGAACCCACGCGTGCTATGCACAATGGATTAGCAGTCCATCGCCTTAACCTCTCGGCCACCTCGTCGTTTGTGGTTGTGTGTCGATAGCAATTTCAAAGAAGCAAACACTTTCAGAGCACAAAAGAAGACTTTTCTGACTTGTGGGTCCTGTAGTTACAGCAGGAGACACGATGGTCAGAAATTAAAGAAAGCAATACCGACGAAGGTGGGATTCGAACACACGCGTGCTATGCACAATGGATTAGCAGTCCATCGCCTTAACCTCTCGGCCACCTCGTCGTTTGTGGTTGTGTGTCAATAGCGATTTCAAAGATGCAAACACTTTCACAGCACAAAAGGAGGCTTATCTGACTTGTGGGTCCTGCACTAACATCAGGAGACAGGATTGTCAGAAATGAAAGAAAGCAACACCGACGAAGGTGGGATTCGAACCCACGCGTGCTATGCACAATGGATTAGCAGTCCATCGCCTTAACCTCTCGGCCACCTCGTCAATTACAGTTTTGTGTCGATTGCGATTTCAAAGATGCAAACACTTTCACAGCACAAAAGGAGGCTTATCTGACTTGTGGGTCCTGTAGTTACAGCAGGAGACACGATGGTCAGAAATTAAAGAAAGCAACACCGACGAAGGTGGGATTCAAACCCACGCGTGCTATGCACAATGGATTAGCAGTCCATCGCCTTAACCTCTCGGCCACCTCGTCCTTTGTGGTTGTGTGTCGACTGCGATTTCAAAGATGCAAACACTTTCACAGCACAATAGCAGCCGTATATGACTTGTGGGTCCTGCACTTACACCAGGAGAAACGATTGTCAGAAATTAAAGAAAGCAACACTGACGAAGGTGGGATTCGAACCCACGCGTGCTATGCACAATGGATTAGCAGTCCATCGCCTTAACCTCTCGGCCACCTCGTCGTTTGTGGTTGTGTGTCAATTGCGATTTCAAAGATGCAAACACTTTCACAGCACAAAAGGAGGCTTATCTGACTTGTGGGTCCTGCACTTATATGAGGAGACACGATTGTCAGAAATTAAAGAAAGCAACACCGACGAAGGTGGGATTCGAACCCACGCGTGCTATGCACAATGGATTAGCAGTCCATCGCCTTAACCTCTCGGCCACCTCGTCATTTGTGGTTGTGTGTCGATTGCGATTTCAAAGATGCAAACACTTTCACAGCACAAAAGAAGGATTCTCTGACTTGTGGGTCCTGCACTTATATCAGGAGACACGATTGTCAGAAATTAAAGAAAGCAACACCGACGAACGTGGGATTCGAACCCACGCGTGCTATGCACAATGGATTAGCAGCCCTTCGCCTTAACCTCTCGGCCACCTCGTCGTTTGTGGTTGTGTGTCGATAGCAATTTCAAAGAAGCAAACACTTTCACAGCACAAAAGGAGGCTTATCTGACTTGTGGGTCCTGCACTTACATCAGGAGACACGATTGTCAGAAATTAAAGAAAGCAACACCGGCGAAAGTGGGATTTGAACACACGCGTGCTATGCACGCTGGATTAGCAGTCCATCGCCTTAACCTCTCGGCCACCTCGTCGTTTGTGGTTGTGTGTCGATAGCAATTTCAAAGAAGCAAACACTTTCACAGCACAAAAGAAGGCTTTTCTGACTTGTGGGTCCTGTAGTTACAGCAGGAGACACGATTGTCAGAAATTAAAGAAAGCAACAACGACGGTGGGATTCGAACCCACGCGTGCTATGCACAATGGATTAGCAGTCCATCGCCTTAACCTCTCGGCCACCTCGTCGTTTGTGGTTGTGTGTCGATTGCGATTTCAAAGATGCAAACACTTTCACAGCACAAAAGCAGCCGTATATGACTTGTGGGTCCTGCACTTACACCAGGAGAAACGATTGTCAGAAATTAAAGAAAGCAACACTGACGAAGGTGGGATTCGAACCCACGCGTGCTATGCACAATGGATTAGCAGTCCATCGCCTTAAACTCTCGGCCACCTCTTCAATTACAGTTGTGTGTCGATTGTGATTTCAAAGATGCAAACACTTTCACAGCACAAAAGGAGGCTTATCTGACTTGTGGGTCCTGCACTTACATCAGGAGACACGATTGTCAGAAATTAAAGAAAGCAACACCAACGAAGGTGGGATTTGAACACACGCGTGCTATGCACAATGGATTAGCAGTCCATCGCCTTAACCTCTCGGCCACCTCGTCCTTTGTGGTTGTGTGTCGATAGCAATTTCAAAGAAGCAAACACTTTCACAGCACAAAAGAAGGCTTTTCTGACTTGTGGGTCCTGTAGTTACAGCAGGAGACATTATGGTCAGAAATTAAAGAAAGCAACACCGACGAAGGTGGGATTTGAACACACGCGTGCTATGGACAATGGATTAGCAGTCCATCGCCTTAACCTCTCGGCCACCTCGTCCTTTGTGGTTGTGTGTCGATAGCAATTTCAAAGAAGCAAACACTTTCACAGCACAAAAGAAGGCTTTTCTGACTTGTGGGTCCTGTAGTTACAGCAGGAGACACTATGGTCAGAAATTAAAGAAAGCAACACCGACGAAGGTGGGATTCGAACCCACGCGTGCTATGCACAATGGATTAGCAGTCCATCGCCTTAACCTCTCGGCCACCTCGTTGTTTGTGGTTGTGTGTCGATAGCAATTTCAAAGAAGCAAACACTTTCACAGAACAAAAGAAGGCTTTTCTGACTTGTGGGTCCTGTAGTTACAGCAGGAGACACGATGGTCAGAAATTAAAGAAAGCAACACCGACGAAGGTGGGATTCGAACCCACGCGTGCTATGCACAATGGACTAGCAGTCCATCGCCTTAACCTCTCGGCCACCTCATCGTTTGTGGTTGTGTGTCGATAGCAATTTCAAAGAAGCAAACACTTTCAGAGCACAAAAGAAGGCTTTTCTGACTTGTGGGTCCTGTAGTTACAGCAGGAGACACGATGGTCAGAAATTAAAGAACGCAACACCGACGAAGGTGGGATTCGAACCCACGCGTGCTATGCACAATGGATTAGCAGTCCATCGCCTTAACCTCTCGGCCACCTCGTCGTTTGTGGTTGTGTGTCGATAGCAATTTCAAAGAAGCAAACACTTTCAGAGCACAAAAGAAGGCTTTTCTGACTTGTGGGTCCTGTAGTTACAGCAGGAGACACGATGGTCAGAAATTAAAGAAAGCAACACCGACGAAGGTGGGATTCGAACCCACGCGTGCTATGCACAATGGATTAGCAGTCCATCGCCTTAACCTCTCGGCCACCTCGTCGTTTGTGGTTGTGTGTCAATTGCGATTTCAAAGATGCAAACACTTTCACAGCACAAAAGGAGGCTTATCTGACTTGTGGGTCCTGCACTTACATCAGGAGACAGGATTGTCAGAAATTAAAGAAAGCAACACCGACGAAGGTGGGATTCGAACCCACGCGTGCTATGCACAATGGATTAGCAGTCCATCGCCTTAACCTCTCGGCCACCTCGTCAATTACAGTTTTGTGTCGATTGCGATTTCAAAGATGCAAACACTTTCACAGCACAAAAGGAGGCTTATCTGACTTGTGGGTCCTGTAGTTACAGCAGGAGACACGATGGTCAGAAATTAAAGAAAGCAACACCGACGAAGGTGGGATTCAAACCCACGCGTGCTATGCACAATGGATTAGCAGTCCATCGCCTTAACCTCTCGGCCACCTCGTCGTTTGTGGTTGTGTGTCGATTGCGATTTCAAAGATGCAAACACTTTCACAGCACAAAAGCAGCCGTATATGACTTGTGGGTCCTGCACTTACACCAGGAGAAACGATTGTCAGAAATTAAAGAAAGCAACACCGACGAAGGTGGGATTCGAACCCACGCGTGCTATGCACAATGGATTAGCAGTCCATCGCCTTAACCTCTCGGCCACCTCGTCAATTACAGTTTTGTGTCGATTGCGATTTCAAAGATGCAAACACTTTCACAGCACAAAAGGAGGCTTATCTGACTTGTGGGTCCTGTAGTTACAGCAGGAGACACGATGGTCAGAAATTAAAGAAAGCAACACCGACGAAGGTGGGATTCGAACCCACGCGTGCTAAGCACAATGGATTAGCAGTCCATCGCCTTAACCTCTCGGCCACCTCGTCGTTTGTGGTTGTGTGTCAATTGCGATTTCAAACATGCAAACACTTTCACAGCACAAAAGGAGGCTTATCTGACTTGTGGGTCCTGCACTTATATGAGGAGACACGATTTTCAGAAATTAAAGAAAGCAACTCCTACGAAGGTGGGATTCGAACCCACGCGTGCTATGCACAATGGATTAGCAGTCCATCGCCTTAACCTCTCGGCCACCTCGTCGTTTGTGGTTGTGTGTCGATAGCAATTTCAAAGAAGCAAACACTTTCACAGCACAAAAGAAGGCTTTTCTGACTTGTGGGTCCTGTAGTTACAGCAGGAGACACGATGGTCAGAAATTAAAGAAAGCAACACCGACGAAGGTGGGATTCGAACCCACGCGTGCTATGCACAATGGATTAGCAGTCCATCGCCTTAACCTCTCGGCCACCTCGTCGTTTGTGGTTGTGTGTCAATTGCGATTTCAAAGATGCAAACACTTTCACAGCACAAAAGGAGGCTTATCTGACTTGTGGGTCCTGCACTTATATGAGGAGACACGATTGTCAGAAATTAAAGAAAGCAACACCGACGAAGGTGGGATTCGAACCCACGCGTGCTATGCACAATGGATTAGCAGTCCATCGCCTTAACCTCTCGGCCACCTCGTCATTTGTGGTTGTGTGTCGATTGCGATTTCAAAGATGCAAACACTTTCACAGCACAAAAGGAGGATTCTCTGACTTGTGGGTCCTGCACTTATATCAGGAGACATGATTGTCAGAAATTAAAGAAAGCAACACCGACGAAGGTGGGATTCGAACCCACGCGTGCTATGCACAATGGATTAGCAGCCCTTCGCCTTAACCTCTCGGCCACCTCGTCGTTTGTGGTTGTGTGTCGATAGCAATTTCAAAGAAGCAAACACTTTCACAGCACAAAAGAAGGCTTTTCTGACTTGTGGGTCCTGTAGTTACAGCAGGAGACACGATGGTCAGAAATTAAAGAAAGCAACACCGACGAAGGTGGGATTCGAACCCACGCGTGCTATGCACAATGGATTAGCAGTCCATCGCCTTAACCTCTTGGCCACCTCGTCGTTTGTGGTTGTGTGTCGATAGCAATTTCAAAGAAGCAAACACTTTCACAGCACAAAAGAAGGCTTTTCTGACTTGTGGGTCCTGTAGTTACAGCAGGAGACACGATTGTCAGAAATTAAAGAAAGCAACACCGACGAAGGTGGGATTCGAACCCACGCGTGCTATGCACAATGGATTAGCAGTCCATCGCCTTAACCTCTCGGCCACCTCGTCGTTTGTGGTTGTGTGTCGATTGCGATTTCAAAGATGCAAACACTTTCACAGCACAAAAGCAGCCGTATATGACTTGTGGGTCCTGCACTTACACCAGGAGAAACGATTGTCAGAAATTAAAGAAAGCAACACCGACGAAGGTGGGATTCGAACCCACGCGTGCTATGCACAATGGATTAGCAGTCCATCGCCTTAACCTCTCGGCCACCTCGTCGTTTGTGGTTGTGTGTCGATTGCAATTTCAAAGATGCAAACACTTTCACAGCACAAAAGGAGGCTTCTCTGACTTGTGGGCCCTGTAGTTACAGCAGGAGACACGATGGTCAGAAATTAAAGAAAGCAACACCGACGAAGGTGGGATTCGAACCCACGCGTGCTATGCACAATGGATTAGCAGTCCATCGCCTTAACCTCTCGGCCACCTCGTCGTTTGTGGTGGTGTGTCGATAGCAATTTCAAAGAAGCACACACTTTCACAGCACAAAAGAAGGCTTTTCTGACTTGTGGGTCCTGTAGTTACAGCAGGAGACACGATTGTCAGAAATTAAAGAAAGCAACACCGACGAAGGTGGGATTCAAACCCACGCGTGCTATGCACAATGGATTAGCAGTCCATCGCCTTAACCTCTCGGCCACCTCGTTGTTTGTGGTTGTGTGTCGATTGCGATTTCAAAGATGCAAACACTTTCACAGCACAAAAGCAGCCGTATATGACTTGTGGGTCCTGCACTTACACCAGGAGAAACGATTGTCAGAAATTAAAGAAAGCAACACTGACGAAGGTGGGATTCGAACCCACGCGTGCTATGCACAATGGATTAGCAGTCCATCGCCTTAAACTCTCGGCCACCTCTTCAATTACAGTTGTGTGTCGATTGTGATTTCAAAGATGCAAACACTTTCACAGCACAAAAGGAGGCTTATCTGACTTGTGGGTCCTGCACTTACATCAGGAGACACGATTGTCAGAAATTAAAGAAAGCAACACAGACGAAGGTGGGATTTGAACATACGCGTGCTATGCACAATGGATTAGCAGTCCATCGCCTTAACCTCTTGGCCACCTCGTCGTTTGTGGTTGTGTGTCGATAGCAATTTCAAAGAAGCAAACACTTTCACAGCACAAAAGAAGGCTTTTCTGACTTGTGGGTCCTGTAGTTACAGCAGGAGACACGATTGTCAGAAATTAAAGAAAGCAACACCGACGAAGGTGGGATTCGAACCCACGCGTGCTATGCACAATGGATTAGCAGTCCATCGCCTTAACCTCTCGGCCACCTCTTCGTTTGTGGTTGTGTGTCGATTGCGATTTCAAAGATGCAAACACTTTCACAGCACAAAAGCAGCCGTATATGACTTGTGGGTCCTGCACTTACACCAGGAGAAACGATTGTCAGAAATTAAAGAAAGCAACACCGACGAAGGTGGGATTCGAACCCACGCGTGCTATGCACAATGGATTAGCAGTGCATCGCCTTAACCTCTCGGCCACCTCGTCGTTTGTGGTTGTGTGTCGATAGCAATTTCAAAGAAGCAAACACTTTCACAGAACAAAAGAAGGCTTTTCTGACTTGTGGGTCCTGTAGTTACAGCAGGAGACACGATGGTCAGAAATTAAAGAAAGCAACACCGACGAAGGTGGGATTCGAACCCACGCGTGCTATGCACAATGGACTAGCAGTCCATCGCCTTAACCTCTCGGCCACCTCGTCGTTTGTGGTTGTGTGTCGATAGCAATTTCAAAGAAGCAAACACTTTCAGAGCACAAAAGAAGGCTTTTCTGACTTGTGGGTCCTGTAGTTACAGCAGGAGACACGATGGTCAGAAATTAAAGAACGCAACACCGACGAAGGTGGGATTCGAACCCACACGTGCTATGCACAATGGATTAGCAGTCCATCGCCTTAACCTCTCGGCCACCTCGTCGTTTGTGGTTGTGTGTCAATTGCGATTTCAAAGATGCAAACACTTTCACAGCACAAAAGGAGGCTTATCTGACTTGTGGGTCCTGCACTTACATCAGGAGACAGGATTGTCAGAAATTAAAGAAAGCAACACCTACGAAGGTGGGATTCGAACCCACGCGTGCTATGCACAATGGATTAGCAGTCCATCGCCTTAACCTCTCGGCCACCTCGTCAATTACAGTTTTGTGTCGATTGCGATTTCAAAGATGCAAACACTTTCACAGCACAAAAGGAGGCTTATCTGACTTGTGGGTCCTGTAGTTACAGCAGGAGACACGATGGTCAGAAATTAAAGAAAGCAACACCGACGAAGGTGGGATTCGAACCCACGCGTGCTAAGCACAATGGATTAGCAGTCCATCGCCTTAACCTCTCGGCCACCTCGTCGTTTGTGGTTGTGTGTCAATTGCGATTTCAAACATGCAAACACTTTCACAGCACAAAAGGAGGCTTATCTGACTTGTGGGTCCTGCACTTATATGAGGAGACACGATTTTCAGAAATTAAAGAAAGCAACTCCTACGAAGGTGGGATTCGAACCCACGCGTGCTATGCACAATGGATTAGCAGTCCATCGCCTTAACCTCTCGGCCACCTCGTCGTTTGTGGTTGTGTGTCGATAGCAATTTCAAAGAAGCAAACACTTTCACAGCACAAAAGAAGGCTTTTCTGACTTGTGGGTCCTGTAGTTACAGCAGGAGACACGATGGTCAGAAATTAAAGAAAGCAACACCGACGAAGGTGGGATTCGAACCCACGCGTGCTATGCACAATGGATTAGCAGTCCATCGCCTTAACCTCTCGGCCACCTCGTCGTTTGTGGTTGTGTGTCAATTGCGATTTCAAAGATGCAAACACTTTCACAGCACAAAAGGAGGCTTATCTGACTTGTGGGTCCTGCACTTATATGAGGAGACACGATTGTCAGAAATTAAAGAAAGCAACACCGACGAAGGTGGGATTCGAACCCACGCGTGCTATGCACAATGGATTAGCAGTCCATCGCCTTAACCTCTCGGCCACCTCGTCATTTGTGGTTGTGTGTCGATTGCGATTTCAAAGATGCAAACACTTTCACAGCACAAAAGGAGGATTCTCTGACTTGTGGGTCCTGCACTTATATCAGGAGACATGATTGTCAGAAATTAAAGAAAGCAACACCGACGAAGGTGGGATTCGAACCCACGCGTGCTATGCACAATGGATTAGCAGCCCTTCGCCTTAACCTCTCGGCCACCTCGTCGTTTGTGGTTGTGTGTCGATAGCAATTTCAAAGAAGCAAACACTTTCACAGCACAAAAGAAGGCTTTTCTGACTTGTGGGTCCTGTAGTTACAGCAGGAGACACGATGGTCAGAAATTAAAGAAAGCAACACCGACGAAGGTGGGATTCGAACCCACGCGTGCTATGCACAATGGATTAGCAGTCCATCGCCTTAACCTCTTGGCCACCTCGTCGTTTGTGGTTGTGTGTCGATAGCAATTTCAAAGAAGCAAACACTTTCACAGCACAAAAGAAGGCTTTTCTGACTTGTGGGTCCTGTAGTTACAGCAGGAGACACGATTGTCAGAAATTAAAGAAAGCAACACCGACGAAGGTGGGATTCGAACCCACGCGTGCTATGCACAATGGATTAGCAGTCCATCGCCTTAACCTCTCGGCCACCTCGTCGTTTGTGGTTGTGTGTCGATTGCGATTTCAAAGATGCAAACACTTTCACAGCACAAAAGCAGCCGTATATGACTTGTGGGTCCTGCACTTACACCAGGAGAAACGATTGTCAGAAATTAAAGAAAGCAACACCGACGAAGGTGGGATTCGAACCCACGCGTGCTATGCACAATGGATTAGCAGTCCATCGCCTTAACCTCTCGGCCACCTCGTCGTTTGTGGTTGTGTGTCGATTGCAATTTCAAAGATGCAAACACTTTCACAGCACAAAAGGAGGCTTCTCTGACTTGTGGGCCCTGTAGTTACAGCAGGAGACACGATGGTCAGAAATTAAAGAAAGCAACACCGACGAAGGTGGGATTCGAACCCACGCGTGCTATGCACAATGGATTAGCAGTCCATCGCCTTAACCTCTCGGCCACCTCGTCGTTTGTGGTTGTGTGTCGATTGCGATTTCAAAGATGCAAACACTTTCACAGCACAAAAGCAGCCGTATATGACTTGTGGGTCCTGCACTTACACCAGGAGAAACGATTGTCAGAAATTAAAGAAAGCAACACTGACGAAGGTGGGATTCGAACCCACGCGTGCTATGCACAATGGATTAGCAGTCCATCGCCTTAAACTCTCGGCCACCTCTTCAATTACAGTTGTGTGTCGATTGTGATTTCAAAGATGCAAACACTTTCACAGCACAAAAGGAGGCTTATCTGACTTGTGGGTCCTGCACTTACATCAGGAGACACGATTGTCAGAAATTAAAGAAAGCAACACCGACGAAGGTGGGATTTGAACACACGCGTGCTATGCACAATGGATTAGCAGTCCATCGCCTTAACCTCTCGGCCACCTCGTCCTTTGTGGTTGTGTGTCGATAGCAATTTCAAAGAAGCAAACACTTTCACAGCACAAAAGAAGGCTTTTCTGACTTGTGGGTCCTGTAGTTACAGCAGGAGACACGATGGTCAGAAATTAAAGAAAGCAACACCGACGAAGGTGGGATTCGAACCCACGCGTGCTATGCACAATGGATTAGCAGTCCATCGCCTTAACCTCTCGGCCACCTCGTCAATTACAGTTGTGTGTCGATTGCGATTTCAAAGATGCAAACACTTTCACAGCACAAAAGGAGGCTTATCTGACTTGTGGGTCCTGTAGTTACAGCAGGAGACACGATGGTCAGAAATTAAAGAAAGCAACACCGACGAAGGTGGGATTCGAACCCACGCGTGCTATGCACAATGGATTAGCAGTCCATCGCCTTAACCTCTCGGCCACTTCGTCGTTTGTGGTTGTGTGTCAATTGCGATTTCAAACATGCAAACACTTTCACAGCACAAAAGGAGGCTTATCTGACTTGTGGGTCCTGCACTTATATGAGGAGACACGATTGTCAGAAATTAAAGAAAGCAACACCTACGAAGGTGGGATTCGAACCCACGCGTGCTATGCACAATGGATTAGCAGTCCATCGCCTTAACCTCTCGGCCACCTCGTCGTTTATGGTTGTGTGTCGATAGCAATTTCAAAGAAGCAAACACTTTCACAGCACAAAAGAAGGCTTTTCTGACTTGTGGGTCCTGTAGTTACAGCAGGAGACACGATGGTCAGAAATTAAAGAAAGCAACACCGACAAAGGTGGGATTCGAACCCACGCGTGCTATGCACAATGGATTAGCAGTCCATCGCCTTAACCTCTCGGCCACCTCGTCGTTTGTGGTTGTGTGTCAATTGCGATTTCAAAGATGCAAACACTTTCACAGCACAAAAGGAGGCTTATCTGACTTGTGGGTCCTGCACTTATATGAGGAGACACGATTGTCAGAAATTAAAGAAAGCAACACCGACGAAGGTGGGATTCGAACCCACGCGTGCTATGCACAATGGATTAGCAGTCCATCGCCTTAACCTCTCGGCCACCTCGTCCTTTGTGGTTGTGTGTCGATAGCAATTTCAAAGAAGCAAACACTTTCACAGCACAAAAGAAGGCTTTTCTGACTTGTGGGTCCTGTAGTTACAGCAGGAGACACGATGGTCAGAAATTAAAGAAAGCAACACCGACGAAGGTGGGATTCGAACCCACGCGTGCTATGCACAATGGATTAGCAGTCCATCGCCTTAACCTCTCGGCCACCTCGTCAATTACAGTTGTGTGTCGATTGCGATTTCAAAGATGCAAACACTTTCACAGCACAAAAGGAGGCTTATCTGACTTGTGGGTCCTGTAGTTACAGCAGGAGACACGATGGTCAGAAATTAAAGAAAGCAACACCGACGAAGGTGGGATTCGAACCCACGCGTGCTATGCACAATGGATTAGCAGTCCATCGCCTTAACCTCTCGGCCACTTCGTCGTTTGTGGTTGTGTGTCAATTGCGATTTCAAACATGCAAACACTTTCACAGCACAAAAGGAGGCTTATCTGACTTGTGGGTCCTGCACTTATATGAGGAGACACGATTGTCAGAAATTAAAGAAAGCAACACCTACGAAGGTGGGATTCGAACCCACGCGTGCTATGCACAATGGATTAGCAGTCCATCGCCTTAACCTCTCGGCCACCTCGTCGTTTATGGTTGTGTGTCGATAGCAATTTCAAAGAAGCAAACACTTTCACAGCACAAAAGAAGGCTTTTCTGACTTGTGGGTCCTGTAGTTACAGCAGGAGACACGATGGTCAGAAATTAAAGAAAGCAACACCGACAAAGGTGGGATTCGAACCCACGCGTGCTATGCACAATGGATTAGCAGTCCATCGCCTTAACCTCTCGGCCACCTCGTCGTTTGTGGTTGTGTGTCAATTGCGATTTCAAAGATGCAAACACTTTCACAGCACAAAAGGAGGCTTATCTGACTTGTGGGTCCTGCACTTATATGAGGAGACACGATTGTCAGAAATTAAAGAAAGCAACACCGACGAAGGTGGGATTCGAACCCACGCGTGCTATGCACAATGGATTAGCAGTCCATCGCCTTAACCTCTCGGCCACCTCTTCGTTTGTGGTTGTGTGTCAATTGCGATTTCAAAGATGCAAACACTTTCACAGCACAAAAGGAGGCTTATCTGACTTGTGGGTCCTGCACTTATATCAGGAGACACGAGTGTCAGAAATTAAAGAAAGCAACACCGACTAAGGTGGGATTCGAACCCACGCGTGCTATGCACAATGGATTAGCAGTCCATCGCCTCAACCTCTCGGCCACCTCGTCAATTACAGTTTTGTGTCGATTGCGATTTCAAAGATGCAAACACTTTCACAGCACAAAAGGAGGCTTATCTGACTTGTGGGTCCTGTAGTTACAGCAGGAGACACGATGGTCAGAAATTAAAGAAAGCAACACCGACGAAGGTGGGATTCGAACCCACGCGTGCTATGCACAATGGATTAGCAGTCCATCGCCTTAACCTCTCGGCCACCTCTTCGTTTGTGGTTGTGTGTCAATTGCGATTTCAAAGATGCAAACACTTTCACAGCACAAAAGGAGGCTTATCTGACTTGTGGGTCCTGCACTTATATCAGGAGACACGAGTGTCAGAAATTAAAGAAAGCAACACCGACTAAGGTGGGATTCGAACCCACGCGTGCTATGCACAATGGATTAGCAGTCCATCGCCTCAACCTCTCGGCCACCTCGTCAATTACAGTTTTGTGTCGATTGCGATTTCAAAGATGCAAACACTTTCACAGCACAAAAGGAGGCTTATCTGACTTGTGGGTCCTGTAGTTACAGCAGGAGACACGATGGTCAGAAATTAAAGAAAGCAACACCGACGAAGGTGGGATTCAAACCCACGCGTGCTATGCACAATGGATTAGCAGTCCATCGCCTTAACCTCTCGGCCACCTCGTCCTTTGTGGTTGTGTGTCGACTGCGATTTCAAAGATGCAAACACTTTCACAGCACAATAGCAGCCGTATATGACTTGTGGGTCCTGCACTTACACCAGGAGAAACGATTGTCAGAAATTAAAGAAAGCAACACTGACGAAGGTGGGATTCGAACCCACGCGTGCTATGCACAATGGATTAGCAGTCCATCGCCTTAACCTCTCGGCCACCTCGTCGTTTGTGGTTGTGTGTCAATTGCGATTTCAAAGATGCAAACACTTTCACAGCACAAAAGGAGGCTTATCTGACTTGTGGGTCCTGCACTTATATGAGGAGACACGATTGTCAGAAATTAAAGAAAGCAACACCGACGAAGGTGGGATTCGAACCCACGCGTGCTATGCACAATGGATTAGCAGTCCATCGCCTTAACCTCTCGGCCACCTCGTCATTTGTGGTTGTGTGTCGATTGCGATTTCAAAGATGCAAACACTTTCACAGCACAAAAGAAGGATTCTCTGACTTGTGGGTCCTGCACTTATATCAGGAGACACGATTGTCAGAAATTAAAGAAAGCAACACCGACGAACGTGGGATTCGAACCCACGCGTGCTATGCACAATGGATTAGCAGCCCTTCGCCTTAACCTCTCGGCCACCTCGTCGTTTGTGGTTGTGTGTCGATAGCAATTTCAAAGAAGCAAACACTTTCACAGCACAAAAGGAGGCTTATCTGACTTGTGGGTCCTGCACTTACATCAGGAGACACGATTGTCAGAAATTAAAGAAAGCAACACCGGCGAAAGTGGGATTTGAACACACGCGTGCTATGCACGCTGGATTAGCAGTCCATCGCCTTAACCTCTCGGCCACCTCGTCGTTTGTGGTTGTGTGTCGATAGCAATTTCAAAGAAGCAAACACTTTCACAGCACAAAAGAAGGCTTTTCTGACTTGTGGGTCCTGTAGTTACAGCAGGAGACACGATTGTCAGAAATTAAAGAAAGCAACAACGACGAAGGTGGGATTCGAACCCACGCGTGCTATGCACAATGGATTAGCAGTCCATCGCCTTAACCTCTCGGCCACCTCGTCGTTTGTGGTTGTGTGTCGATTGCGATTTCAAAGATGCAAACACTTTCACAGCACAAAAGCAGCCGTATATGACTTGTGGGTCCTGCACTTACACCAGGAGAAACGATTGTCAGAAATTAAAGAAAGCAACACTGACGAAGGTGGGATTCGAACCCACGCGTGCTATGCACAATGGATTAGCAGTCCATCGCCTTAAACTCTCGGCCACCTCTTCAATTACAGTTGTGTGTCGATTGTGATTTCAAAGATGCAAACACTTTCACAGCACAAAAGGAGGCTTATCTGACTTGTGGGTCCTGCACTTACATCAGGAGACACGATTGTCAGAAATTAAAGAAAGCAACACCAACGAAGGTGGGATTTGAACACACGCGTGCTATGCACAATGGATTAGCAGTCCATCGCCTTAACCTCTCGGCCACCTCGTCCTTTGTGGTTGTGTGTCGATAGCAATTTCAAAGAAGCAAACACTTTCACAGCACAAAAGAAGGCTTTTCTGACTTGTGGGTCCTGTAGTTACAGCAGGAGACATTATGGTCAGAAATTAAAGAAAGCAACACCGACGAAGGTGGGATTTGAACACACGCGTGCTATGGACAATGGATTAGCAGTCCATCGCCTTAACCTCTCGGCCACCTCGTCCTTTGTGGTTGTGTGTCGATAGCAATTTCAAAGAAGCAAACACTTTCACAGCACAAAAGAAGGCTTTTCTGACTTGTGGGTCCTGTAGTTACAGCAGGAGACACTATGGTCAGAAATTAAAGAAAGCAACACCGACGAAGGTGGGATTCGAACCCACGCGTGCTATGCACAATGGATTAGCAGTCCATCGCCTTAACCTCTCGGCCACCTCGTTGTTTGTGGTTGTGTGTCGATAGCAATTTCAAAGAAGCAAACACTTTCACAGAACAAAAGAAGGCTTTTCTGACTTGTGGGTCCTGTAGTTACAGCAGGAGACACGATGGTCAGAAATTAAAGAAAGCAACACCGACGAAGGTGGGATTCGAACCCACGCGTGCTATGCACAATGGACTAGCAGTCCATCGCCTTAACCTCTCGGCCACCTCATCGTTTGTGGTTGTGTGTCGATAGCAATTTCAAAGAAGCAAACACTTTCAGAGCACAAAAGAAGGCTTTTCTGACTTGTGGGTCCTGTAGTTACAGCAGGAGACACGATGGTCAGAAATTAAAGAACGCAACACCGACGAAGGTGGGATTCGAACCCACGCGTGCTATGCACAATGGATTAGCAGTCCATCGCCTTAACCTCTCGGCCACCTCGTCGTTTGTGGTTGTGTGTCGATAGCAATTTCAAAGAAGCAAACACTTTCAGAGCACAAAAGAAGGCTTTTCTGACTTGTGGGTCCTGTAGTTACAGCAGGAGACACGATGGTCAGAAATTAAAGAAAGCAACACCGACGAAGGTGGGATTCGAACCCACGCGTGCTATGCACAATGGATTAGCAGTCCATCGCCTTAACCTCTCGGCCACCTCGTCGTTTGTGGTTGTGTGTCAATTGCGATTTCAAAGATGCAAACACTTTCACAGCACAAAAGGAGGCTTATCTGACTTGTGGGTCCTGCACTTACATCAGGAGACAGGATTGTCAGAAATTAAAGAAAGCAACACCGACGAAGGTGGGATTCGAACCCACGCGTGCTATGCACAATGGATTAGCAGTCCATCGCCTTAACCTCTCGGCCACCTCGTCAATTACAGTTTTGTGTCGATTGCGATTTCAAAGATGCAAACACTTTCACAGCACAAAAGGAGGCTTATCTGACTTGTGGGTCCTGTAGTTACAGCAGGAGACACGATGGTCAGAAATTAAAGAAAGCAACACCGACGAAGGTGGGATTCAAACCCACGCGTGCTATGCACAATGGATTAGCAGTCCATCGCCTTAACCTCTCGGCCACCTCGTCGTTTGTGGTTGTGTGTCGATTGCGATTTCAAAGATGCAAACACTTTCACAGCACAAAAGCAGCCGTATATGACTTGTGGGTCCTGCACTTACACCAGGAGAAACGATTGTCAGAAATTAAAGAAAGCAACACCGACGAAGGTGGGATTCGAACCCACGCGTGCTATGCACAATGGATTAGCAGTCCATCGCCTTAACCTCTCGGCCACCTCGTCAATTACAGTTTTGTGTCGATTGCGATTTCAAAGATGCAAACACTTTCACAGCACAAAAGGAGGCTTATCTGACTTGTGGGTCCTGTAGTTACAGCAGGAGACACGATGGTCAGAAATTAAAGAAAGCAACACCGACGAAGGTGGGATTCGAACCCACGCGTGCTAAGCACAATGGATTAGCAGTCCATCGCCTTAACCTCTCGGCCACCTCGTCGTTTGTGGTTGTGTGTCAATTGCGATTTCAAACATGCAAACACTTTCACAGCACAAAAGGAGGCTTATCTGACTTGTGGGTCCTGCACTTATATGAGGAGACACGATTTTCAGAAATTAAAGAAAGCAACTCCTACGAAGGTGGGATTCGAACCCACGCGTGCTATGCACAATGGATTAGCAGTCCATCGCCTTAACCTCTCGGCCACCTCGTCGTTTGTGGTTGTGTGTCGATAGCAATTTCAAAGAAGCAAACACTTTCACAGCACAAAAGAAGGCTTTTCTGACTTGTGGGTCCTGTAGTTACAGCAGGAGACACGATGGTCAGAAATTAAAGAAAGCAACACCGACGAAGGTGGGATACGAACCCACGCGTGCTATGCACAATGGATTAGCAGTCCATCGCCTTAACCTCTCGGCCACCTCGTCGTTTGTGGTTGTGTGTCAATTGCGATTTCAAAGATGCAAACACTTTCACAGCACAAAAGGAGGCTTATCTGACTTGTGGGTCCTGCACTTATATGAGGAGACACGATTGTCAGAAATTAAAGAAAGCAACACCGACGAAGGTGGGATTCGAACCCACGCGTGCTATGCACAATGGATTAGCAGTCCATCGCCTTAACCTCTCGGCCACCTCGTCATTTGTGGTTGTGTGTCGATTGCGATTTCAAAGATGCAAACACTTTCACAGCACAAAAGGAGGATTCTCTGACTTGTGGGTCCTGCACTTATATCAGGAGACATGATTGTCAGAAATTAAAGAAAGCAACACCGACGAAGGTGGGATTCGAACCCACGCGTGCTATGCACAATGGATTAGCAGCCCTTCGCCTTAACCTCTCGGCCACCTCGTCGTTTGTGGTTGTGTGTCGATAGCAATTTCAAAGAAGCAAACACTTTCACAGCACAAAAGAAGGCTTTTCTGACTTGTGGGTCCTGTAGTTACAGCAGGAGACACGATGGTCAGAAATTAAAGAAAGCAACACCGACGAAGGTGGGATTCGAACCCACGCGTGCTATGCACAATGGATTAGCAGTCCATCGCCTTAACCTCTTGGCCACCTCGTCGTTTGTGGTTGTGTGTCGATAGCAATTTCAAAGAAGCAAACACTTTCACAGCACAAAAGAAGGCTTTTCTGACTTGTGGGTCCTGTAGTTACAGCAGGAGACACGATTGTCAGAAATTAAAGAAAGCAACACCGACGAAGGTGGGATTCGAACCCACGCGTGCTATGCACAATGGATTAGCAGTCCATCGCCTTAACCTCTCGGCCACCTCGTCGTTTGTGGTTGTGTGTCGATTGCGATTTCAAAGATGCAAACACTTTCACAGCACAAAAGCAGCCGTATATGACTTGTGGGTCCTGCACTTACACCAGGAGAAACGATTGTCAGAAATTAAAGAAAGCAACACCGACGAAGGTGGGATTCGAACCCACGCGTGCTATGCACAATGGATTAGCAGTCCATCGCCTTAACCTCTCGGCCACCTCGTCGTTTGTGGTTGTGTGTCGATTGCAATTTCAAAGATGCAAACACTTTCACAGCACAAAAGGAGGCTTCTCTGACTTGTGGGCCCTGTAGTTACAGCAGGAGACACGATGGTCAGAAATTAAAGAAAGCAACACCGACGAAGGTGGGATTCGAACCCACGCGTGCTATGCACAATGGATTAGCAGTCCATCGCCTTAACCTCTCGGCCACCTCGTCGTTTGTGGTGGTGTGTCGATAGCAATTTCAAAGAAGCAAACACTTTCACAGCACAAAAGAAGGCTTTTCTGACTTGTGGGTCCTGTAGTTACAGCAGGAGACACGATTGTCAGAAATTAAAGAAAGCAACACCGACGAAGGTGGGATTCAAACCCACGCGTGCTATGCACAATGGATTAGCAGTCCATCGCCTTAACCTCTCGGCCACCTCGTTGTTTGTGGTTGTGTGTCGATTGCGATTTCAAAGATGCAAACACTTTCACAGCACAAAAGCAGCCGTATATGACTTGTGGGTCCTGCACTTACACCAGGAGAAACGATTGTCAGAAATTAAAGAAAGCAACACTGACGAAGGTGGGATTCGAACCCACGCGTGCTATGCACAATGGATTAGCAGTCCATCGCCTTAAACTCTCGGCCACCTCTTCAATTACAGTTGTGTGTCGATTGTGATTTCAAAGATGCAAACACTTTCACAGCACAAAAGGAGGCTTATCTGACTTGTGGGTCCTGCACTTACATCAGGAGACACGATTGTCAGAAATTAAAGAAAGCAACACCGACGAAGGTGGGATTTGAACACACGCGTGCTATGCACAATGGATCAGCAGTCCATCGCCTTAACCTCTTGGCCACCTCGTCGTTTGTGGTTGTGTGTCGATAGCAATTTCAAAGAAGCAAACACTTTCACAGCACAAAAGAAGGCTTTTCTGACTTGTGGGTCCTGTAGTTACAGCAGGAGACACGATTGTCAGAAATTAAAGAAAGCAACACCGACGAAGGTGGGATTCGAACCCACGCGTGCTATGCACAATGGATTAGCAGTCCATCGCCTTAACCTCTCGGCCACCTCTTCGTTTGTGGTTGTGTGTCGATTGCGATTTCAAAGATGCAAACACTTTCACAGCACAAAAGCAGCCGTATATGACTTGTGGGTCCTGCACTTACACCAGGAGAAACGATTGTCAGAAATTAAAGAAAGCAACACCGACGAAGGTGGGATTCGAACCCACGCGTGCTATGCACAATGGATTAGCAGTGCATCGCCTTAACCTCTCGGCCACCTCGTCGTTTGTGGTTGTGTGTCGATAGCAATTTCAAAGAAGCAAACACTTTCACAGAACAAAAGAAGGCTTTTCTGACTTGTGGGTCCTGTAGTTACAGCAGGAGACACGATGGTCAGAAATTAAAGAAAGCAACACCGACGAAGGTGGGATTCGAACCCACGCGTGCTATGCACAATGGACTAGCAGTCCATCGCCTTAACCTCTCGGCCACCTCGTCGTTTGTGGTTGTGTGTCGATAGCAATTTCAAAGAAGCAAACACTTTCAGAGCACAAAAGAAGGCTTTTCTGACTTGTGGGTCCTGTAGTTACAGCAGGAGACACGATGGTCAGAAATTAAAGAACGCAACACCGACGAAGGTGGGATTCGAACCCACACGTGCTATGCACAATGGATTAGCAGTCCATCGCCTTAACCTCTCGGCCACCTCGTCGTTTGTGGTTGTGTGTCAATTGCGATTTCAAAGATGCAAACACTTTCACAGCACAAAAGGAGGCTTATCTGACTTGTGGGTCCTGCACTTACATCAGGAGACAGGATTGTCAGAAATTAAAGAAAGCAACACCTACGAAGGTGGGATTCGAACCCACGCGTGCTATGCACAATGGATTAGCAGTCCATCGCCTTAACCTCTCGGCCACCTCGTCAATTACAGTTTTGTGTCGATTGCGATTTCAAAGATGCAAACACTTTCACAGCACAAAAGGAGGCTTATCTGACTTGTGGGTCCTGTAGTTACAGCAGGAGACACGATGGTCAGAAATTAAAGAAAGCAACACCGACGAAGGTGGGATTCGAACCCACGCGTGCTAAGCACAATGGATTAGCAGTCCATCGCCTTAACCTCTCGGCCACCTCGTCGTTTGTGGTTGTGTGTCAATTGCGATTTCAAACATGCAAACACTTTCACAGCACAAAAGGAGGCTTATCTGACTTGTGGGTCCTGCACTTATATGAGGAGACACGATTTTCAGAAATTAAAGAAAGCAACTCCTACGAAGGTGGGATTCGAACCCACGCGTGCTATGCACAATGGATTAGCAGTCCATCGCCTTAACCTCTCGGCCACCTCGTCGTTTGTGGTTGTGTGTCGATAGCAATTTCAAAGAAGCAAACACTTTCACAGCACAAAAGAAGGCTTTTCTGACTTGTGGGTCCTGTAGTTACAGCAGGAGACACGATGGTCAGAAATTAAAGAAAGCAACACCGACGAAGGTGGGATTCGAACCCACGCGTGCTATGCACAATGGATTAGCAGTCCATCGCCTTAACCTCTCGGCCACCTCGTCGTTTGTGGTTGTGTGTCAATTGCGATTTCAAAGATGCAAACACTTTCACAGCACAAAAGGAGGCTTATCTGACTTGTGGGTCCTGCACTTATATGAGGAGACACGATTGTCAGAAATTAAAGAAAGCAACACCGACGAAGGTGGGATTCGAACCCACGCGTGCTATGCACAATGGATTAGCAGTCCATCGCCTTAACCTCTCGGCCACCTCGTCATTTGTGGTTGTGTGTCGATTGCGATTTCAAAGATGCAAACACTTTCACAGCACAAAAGGAGGATTCTCTGACTTGTGGGTCCTGCACTTATATCAGGAGACATGATTGTCAGAAATTAAAGAAAGCAACACCGACGAAGGTGGGATTCGAACCCACGCGTGCTATGCACAATGGATTAGCAGCCCTTCGCCTTAACCTCTCGGCCACCTCGTCGTTTGTGGTTGTGTGTCGATAGCAATTTCAAAGAAGCAAACACTTTCACAGCACAAAAGAAGGCTTTTCTGACTTGTGGGTCCTGTAGTTACAGCAGGAGACACGATGGTCAGAAATTAAAGAAAGCAACACCGACGAAGGTGGGATTCGAACCCACGCGTGCTATGCACAATGGATTAGCAGTCCATCGCCTTAACCTCTTGGCCACCTCGTCGTTTGTGGTTGTGTGTCGATAGCAATTTCAAAGAAGCAAACACTTTCACAGCACAAAAGAAGGCTTTTCTGACTTGTGGGTCCTGTAGTTACAGCAGGAGACACGATTGTCAGAAATTAAAGAAAGCAACACCGACGAAGGTGGGATTCGAACCCACGCGTGCTATGCACAATGGATTAGCAGTCCATCGCCTTAACCTCTCGGCCACCTCGTCGTTTGTGGTTGTGTGTCGATTGCGATTTCAAAGATGCAAACACTTTCACAGCACAAAAGCAGCCGTATATGACTTGTGGGTCCTGCACTTACACCAGGAGAAACGATTGTCAGAAATTAAAGAAAGCAACACCGACGAAGGTGGGATTCGAACCCACGCGTGCTATGCACAATGGATTAGCAGTCCATCGCCTTAACCTCTCGGCCACCTCGTCGTTTGTGGTTGTGTGTCGATTGCAATTTCAAAGATGCAAACACTTTCACAGCACAAAAGGAGGCTTCTCTGACTTGTGGGCCCTGTAGTTACAGCAGGAGACACGATGGTCAGAAATTAAAGAAAGCAACACCGACGAAGGTGGGATTCGAACCCACGCGTGCTATGCACAATGGATTAGCAGTCCATCGCCTTAACCTCTCGGCCACCTCGTCGTTTGTGGTGGTGTGTCGATAGCAATTTCAAAGAAGCAAACACTTTCACAGCACAAAAGAAGGCTTTTCTGACTTGTGGGTCCTGTAGTTACAGCAGGAGACACGATTGTCAGAAATTAAAGAAAGCAACACCGACGAAGGTGGGATTCAAACCCACGCGTGCTATGCACAATGGATTAGCAGTCCATCGCCTTAACCTCTCGGCCACCTCGTTGTTTGTGGTTGTGTGTCGATTGCGATTTCAAAGATGCAAACACTTTCACAGCACAAAAGCAGCCGTATATGACTTGTGGGTCCTGCACTTACACCAGGAGAAACGATTGTCAGAAATTAAAGAAAGCAACACTGACGAAGGTGGGATTCGAACCCACGCGTGCTATGCACAATGGATTAGCAGTCCATCGCCTTAAACTCTCGGCCACCTCTTCAATTACAGTTGTGTGTCGATTGTGATTTCAAAGATGCAAACACTTTCACAGCACAAAAGGAGGCTTATCTGACTTGTGGGTCCTGCACTTACATCAGGAGACACGATTGTCAGAAATTAAAGAAAGCAACACCGACGAAGGTGGGATTTGAACACACGCGTGCTATGCACAATGGATTAGCAGTCCATCGCCTTAACCTCTCGGCCACCTCGTCCTTTGTGGTTGTGTGTCGATAGCAATTTCAAAGAAGCAAACACTTTCACAGCACAAAAGAAGGCTTTTCTGACTTGTGGGTCCTGTAGTTACAGCAGGAGACACGATGGTCAGAAATTAAAGAAAGCAACACCGACGAAGGTGGGATTCGAACCCACGCGTGCTATGCACAATGGATTAGCAGTCCATCGCCTTAACCTCTCGGCCACCTCGTCAATTACAGTTGTGTGTCGATTGCGATTTCAAAGATGCAAACACTTTCACAGCACAAAAGGAGGCTTATCTGACTTGTGGGTCCTGTAGTTACAGCAGGAGACACGATGGTCAGAAATTAAAGAAAGCAACACCGACGAAGGTGGGATTCGAACCCACGCGTGCTATGCACAATGGATTAGCAGTCCATCGCCTTAACCTCTCGGCCACTTCGTCGTTTGTGGTTGTGTGTCAATTGCGATTTCAAACATGCAAACACTTTCACAGCACAAAAGGAGGCTTATCTGACTTGTGGGTCCTGCACTTATATGAGGAGACACGATTGTCAGAAATTAAAGAAAGCAACACCTACGAAGGTGGGATTCGAACCCACGCGTGCTATGCACAATGGATTAGCAGTCCATCGCCTTAACCTCTCGGCCACCTCGTCGTTTATGGTTGTGTGTCGATAGCAATTTCAAAGAAGCAAACACTTTCACAGCACAAAAGAAGGCTTTTCTGACTTGTGGGTCCTGTAGTTACAGCAGGAGACACGATGGTCAGAAATTAAAGAAAGCAACACCGACAAAGGTGGGATTCGAACCCACGCGTGCTATGCACAATGGATTAGCAGTCCATCGCCTTAACCTCTCGGCCACCTCGTCGTTTGTGGTTGTGTGTCAATTGCGATTTCAAAGATGCAAACACTTTCACAGCACAAAAGGAGGCTTATCTGACTTGTGGGTCCTGCACTTATATGAGGAGACACGATTGTCAGAAATTAAAGAAAGCAACACCGACGAAGGTGGGATTCGAACCCACGCGTGCTATGCACAATGGATTAGCAGTCCATCGCCTTAACCTCTCGGCCACCTCTTCGTTTGTGGTTGTGTGTCAATTGCGATTTCAAAGATGCAAACACTTTCACAGCACAAAAGGAGGCTTATCTGACTTGTGGGTCCTGCACTTATATCAGGAGACACGAGTGTCAGAAATTAAAGAAAGCAACACCGACTAAGGTGGGATTCGAACCCACGCGTGCTATGCACAATGGATTAGCAGTCCATCGCCTTAACCTCTCGGCCACCTCGTCAATTACAGTTTTGTGTCGATTGCGATTTCAAAGATGCAAACACTTTCACAGCACAAAAGGAGGCTTATCTGACTTGTGGGTCCTGTAGTTACAGCAGGAGACACGATGGTCAGAAATTAAAGAAAGCAACACCGACGAAGGTGGGATTCAAACCCACGCGTGCTATGCACAATGGATTAGCAGTCCATCGCCTTAACCTCTCGGCCACCTCGTCCTTTGTGGTTGTGTGTCGACTGCGATTTCAAAGATGCAAACACTTTCACAGCACAATAGCAGCCGTATATGACTTGTGGGTCCTGCACTTACACCAGGAGAAACGATTGTCAGAAATTAAAGAAAGCAACACTGACGAAGGTGGGATTCGAACCCACGCGTGCTATGCACAATGGATTAGCAGTCCATCGCCTTAACCTCTCGGCCACCTCGTCGTTTGTGGTTGTGTGTCAATTGCGATTTCAAAGATGCAAACACTTTCACAGCACAAAAGGAGGCTTATCTGACTTGTGGGTCCTGCACTTATATGAGGAGACACGATTGTCAGAAATTAAAGAAAGCAACACCGACGAAGGTGGGATTCGAACCCACGCGTGCTATGCACAATGGATTAGCAGTCCATCGCCTTAACCTCTCGGCCACCTCGTCATTTGTGGTTGTGTGTCGATTGCGATTTCAAAGATGCAAACACTTTCACAGCACAAAAGAAGGATTCTCTGACTTGTGGGTCCTGCACTTATATCAGGAGACACGATTGTCAGAAATTAAAGAAAGCAACACCGACGAACGTGGGATTCGAACCCACGCGTGCTATGCACAATGGATTAGCAGCCCTACGCCTTAACCTCTCGGCCACCTCGTCGTTTGTGGTTGTGTGTCGATAGCAATTTCAAAGAAGCAAACACTTTCACAGCACAAAAGGAGGCTTATCTGACTTGTGGGTCCTGCACTTACATCAGGAGACACGATTGTCAGAAATTAAAGAAAGCAACACCGGCGAAAGTGGGATTTGAACACACGCGTGCTATGCACGCTGGATTAGCAGTCCATCGCCTTAACCTCTCGGCCACCTCGTCGTTTGTGGTTGTGTGTCGATAGCAATTTCAAAGAAGCAAACACTTTCACAGCACAAAAGAAGGCTTTTCTGACTTGTGGGTCCTGTAGTTACAGCAGGAGACACGATTGTCAGAAATTAAAGAAAGCAACAACGACGAAGGTGGGATTCGAACCCACGCGTGCTATGCACAATGGATTAGCAGTCCATCGCCTTAACCTCTCGGCCACCTCGTCGTTTGTGGTTGTGTGTCGATTGCGATTTCAAAGATGCAAACACTTTCACAGCACAAAAGCAGCCGTATATGACTTGTGGGTCCTGCACTTACACCAGGAGAAACGATTGTCAGAAATTAAAGAAAGCAACACTGACGAAGGTGGGATTCGAACCCACGCGTGCTATGCACAATGGATTAGCAGTCCATCGCCTTAAACTCTCGGCCACCTCTTCAATTACAGTTGTGTGTCGATTGTGATTTCAAAGATGCAAACACTTTCACAGCACAAAAGGAGGCTTATCTGACTTGTGGGTCCTGCACTTACATCAGGAGACACGATTGTCAGAAATTAAAGAAAGCAACACCAACGAAGGTGGGATTTGAACACACGCGTGCTATGCACAATGGATTAGCAGTCCATCGCCTTAACCTCTCGGCCACCTCGTCCTTTGTGGTTGTGTGTCGATAGCAATTTCAAAGAAGCAAACACTTTCACAGCACAAAAGAAGGCTTTTCTGACTTGTGGGTCCTGTAGTTACAGCAGGAGACATTATGGTCAGAAATTAAAGAAAGCAACACCGACGAAGGTGGGATTTGAACACACGCGTGCTATGGACAATGGATTAGCAGTCCATCGCCTTAACCTCTCGGCCACCTCGTCCTTTGTGGTTGTGTGTCGATAGCAATTTCAAAGAAGCAAACACTTTCACAGCACAAAAGAAGGCTTTTCTGACTTGTGGGTCCTGTAGTTACAGCAGGAGACACTATGGTCAGAAATTAAAGAAAGCAACACCGACGAAGGTGGGATTCGAACCCACGCGTGCTATGCACAATGGATTAGCAGTCCATCGCCTTAACCTCTCGGCCACCTCGTTGTTTGTGGTTGTGTGTCGATAGCAATTTCAAAGAAGCAAACACTTTCACAGAACAAAAGAAGGCTTTTCTGACTTGTGGGTCCTGTAGTTACAGCAGGAGACACGATGGTCAGAAATTAAAGAAAGCAACACCGACGAAGGTGGGATTCGAACCCACGCGTGCTATGCACAATGGACTAGCAGTCCATCGCCTTAACCTCTCGGCCACCTCATCGTTTGTGGTTGTGTGTCGATAGCAATTTCAAAGAAGCAAACACTTTCAGAGCACAAAAGAAGGCTTTTCTGACTTGTGGGTCCTGTAGTTACAGCAGGAGACACGATGGTCAGAAATTAAAGAACGCAACACCGACGAAGGTGGGATTCGAACCCACGCGTGCTATGCACAATGGATTAGCAGTCCATCGCCTTAACCTCTCGGCCACCTCGTCGTTTGTGGTTGTGTGTCGATAGCAATTTCAAAGAAGCAAACACTTTCAGAGCACAAAAGAAGGCTTTTCTGACTTGTGGGTCCTGTAGTTACAGCAGGAGACACGATGGTCAGAAATTAAAGAAAGCAACACCGACGAAGGTGGGATTCGAACCCACGCGTGCTATGCACAATGGATTAGCAGTCCATCGCCTTAACCTCTCGGCCACCTCGTCGTTTGTGGTTGTGTGTCAATTGCGATTTCAAAGATGCAAACACTTTCACAGCACAAAAGGAGGCTTATCTGACTTGTGGGTCCTGCACTTACATCAGGAGACAGGATTGTCAGAAATTAAAGAAAGCAACACCGACGAAGGTGGGATTCGAACCCACGCGTGCTATGCACAATGGATTAGCAGTCCATCGCCTTAACCTCTCGGCCACCTCGTCAATTACAGTTTTGTGTCGATTGCGATTTCAAAGATGCAAACACTTTCACAGCACAAAAGGAGGCTTATCTGACTTGTGGGTCCTGTAGTTACAGCAGGAGACACGATGGTCAGAAATTAAAGAAAGCAACACCGACGAAGGTGGGATTCAAACCCACGCGTGCTATGCACAATGGATTAGCAGTCCATCGCCTTAACCTCTCGGCCACCTCGTCGTTTGTGGTTGTGTGTCGATTGCGATTTCAAAGATGCAAACACTTTCACAGCACAAAAGCAGCCGTATATGACTTGTGGGTCCTGCACTTACACCAGGAGAAACGATTGTCAGAAATTAAAGAAAGCAACACCGACGAAGGTGGGATTCGAACCCACGCGTGCTATGCACAATGGATTAGCAGTCCATCGCCTTAACCTCTCGGCCACCTCGTCGTTTGTGGTTGTGTGTCGATTGCAATTTCAAAGATGCAAACACTTTCACAGCACAAAAGGAGGCTTCTCTGACTTGTGGGTCCTGTAGTTACAGCAGGAGACACGATGGTCAGAAATTAAAGAAAGCAACACCGACGAAGGTGGGATTCGAACCCACGCGTGCTATGCACAATGGATTAGCAGTCCATCGCCTTAACCTCTCGGCCACCTCGTCGTTTGTGGTTGTGTGTCGATAGCAATTTCAAAGAAGCAAACACTTTCACAGCACAAAAGAAGGCTTTTCTGACTTGTGGGTCCTGTAGTTACAGCAGGAGACACGATTGTCAGAAATTAAAGAAAGCAACACCGACGAAGGTGGGATTCAAACCCACGCGTGCTATGCACAATGGATTAGCAGTCCATCGCCTTAACCTCTCGGCCACCTCGTTGTTTGTGGTTGTGTGTCGATTGCGATTTCAAAGATGCAAACACTTTCACAGCACAAAAGCAGCCGTATATGACTTGTGGGTCCTGCACTTACACCAGGAGAAACGATTGTCAGAAATTAAAGAAAGCAACACTGACGAAGGTGGGATTCGAACCCATGCGTGCTATGCACAATGGATTAGCAGTCCATCGCCTTAAACTCTCGGCCACCTCTTCAATTACAGTTGTGTGTCGATTGTGATTTCAAAGATGCAAACACTTTCACAGCACAAAAGGAGGCTTATCTGACTTGTGGGTCCTGCACTTACATCAGGAGACACGATTGTCAGAAATTAAAGAAAGCAACACCAACGAAGGTGGGATTTGAACACACGCGTGCTATGCACAATGGATTAGCAGTCCATCGCCTTAACCTCTCGGCCACCTCGTCCTTTGTGGTTGTGTGTCGATAGCAATTTCAAAGAAGCAAACACTTTCACAGCACAAAAGAAGGATTTTCTGACTTGTGGGTCCTGTAGTTACAGCAGGAGACACGATGGTCAGAAATTAAAGAAAGCAACACCGACGAAGGTGGGATTCGAACCCACGCGTGCTATGCACAATGGATTAGCAGTCCATCGCCTTAACCTCTCGGCCACCTCGTCATTTGTGGTTGTGTGTCGATAGCAATTTCAAAGAAGCAAACACTTTCACAGAACAAAAGAAGGCTTTTCTGACTTGTGGGTCCTGTAGTTACAGCAGGAGACACGATTGTCAGAAATTAAAGAAAGCAACACCGACGAAGGTGGGATTCGAACCCACGCGTGCTATGCACAATGGATTAGCAGTTCATCGCCTTAACCTCTCGGCCACCTCGTCGTTTGTGATTGTGTGTCGATTGCGATTTCAAAGATGCAAACACTTTCACAGCACAAAAGCAGCCGTATATGACTTGTGGGTCCTGCACTTACACCAGGAGAAACGATTGTCAGAAATTAAAGAAAGCAACACCGACGAAGGTGGGATTCGAACCCACGCGTGCTATGCACAATGGATTAGCAGTCCATCGCCTTAACCTCTCGGCCACCTCGTTGTTTGTGGTTGTGTGTCGATTGCGATTTCAAAGATGCAAACACTTTCACAGCACAAAAGGAGGCTTCTCTGACTTGTGGATCCTGCACTTATATCAGGAGACACGATTGTCAGAAATTAAAGATAGCAACACCAACGAAGGTGGGATTTGAACACACGCGTGCTATGCACAATGGATTAGCAGTCCATCGCCTTAACCTCTCGGCCACCTCGTCTTTTGTGGTTGTGTGTCGATAGCAATTTCAAAGAAGCAAACACTTTCACAGCACAAAAGAAGGCTTTTCTGACTTGTGGGTCCTGTAGTTACAGCAGGAGACACGATGGTCAGAAATTAAAGAAAGCAACACCGACGAAGGTGGGATTCAAACCCACGCGTGCTATGCACAATGGATTAGCAGTCCATCGCCTTAACCTCTCGGCCACCTCGTCCTTTGTGGTTGTGTGTCGATTGCGATTTCAAAGATGCAAACACTTTCACAGCACAAAAGGAGCCGTATATGACTTGTGGGTCCTGCACTTACACCAGGAGAAACGATTGTCAGAAATTAAAGAAAGCAACACTGACGAAGGTGGGATTCGAACCCACGCGTGCTATGCACAATGGATTAGCAGTCCATCGCCTTAAACTCTCGGCCACCTCTTCAATTACAGTTGTGTGTCGATTGTGATTTCAAAGATGCAAACACTTTCACAGCACAAAAGCAGCCGTATATGACTTGTGGGTCCTGCACTTACACCAGGAGAAACGATTGTCAGAAATTAAAGAAAGCAACACCGACGAAGGTGGGATTCGAACCCACGCGTGCTATGCACAATGGATTAGCAGTCCATCGCCTTAACCTCTCGGCCACCTCGTTGTTTGTGGTTGTGTGTCGATTGCGATTTCAAAGATGCAAACACTTTCACAGCACAAAAGGAGGCTTCTCTGACTTGTGGATCCTGCACTTATATCAGGAGACACGATTGTCAGAAATTAAAGATAGCAACACCAACGAAGGTGGGATTCGAACCCACGCGTGCTATGCACAATGGATTAGCAGTCCATCCCCTTAACCTCTCGGCCACCTCGTCGTTTGTGGTTGTGTGTCGATTGCGATTTCAAAGAAGCAAACACTTTCACAGAACAAAAGAAGGCTTTTCTGACTTGTGGGTCCTGTAGTTACAGCAGGAGACACGATTGTCAGAAATTAAAGAAAGCAACACCGACGAAGGTGGGATTCGAACCCACGCGTGCTATGCACAATGGATTAGCAGTTCATCGCCTTAACCTCTCGGCCACCTCGTCGTTTGTGGTTGTGTGTCGATTGCGATTTCAAAGATGCAAACACTTTCACAGCACAAAAGCAGCCGTATATGACTTGTGGGTCCTGCACTTACACCAGGAGAAACGATTGTCAGAAATTAAAGAAAGCAACACCGACGAAGGTGGGATTCGAACCCACGCGTGCTATGCACAATGGATTAGCAGTCCATCGCCTTAACCTCTCGGCCACCTCGTTGTTTGTGGTTGTGTGTCGATTGCGATTTCAAAGATGCAAACACTTTCACAGCACAAAAGGAGGCTTCTCTGACTTGTGGATCCTGCACTTATATCAGGAGACACGATTGTCAGAAATTAAAGATAGCAACACCAACGAAGGTGGGATTCGAACCCACGCGTGCTATGCACAATGGATTAGCAGTCCATCCCCTTAACCTCTCGGCCACCTCGTCGTTTGTGGTTGTGTGTCGATTGCGATTTCAAAGAAGCAAACACTTTCACAGAACAAAAGAAGGCTTTTCTGACTTGTGGGTCCTGTAGTTACAGCAGGAGACACGATTGTCAGAAATTAAAGAAAGCAACACCGACGAAGGTGGGATTCGAACCCACGCGTGCTATGCACAATGGATTAGCAGTTCATCGCCTTAACCTCTCGGCCACCTCGTCGTTTGTGGTTGTGTGTCGATTGCGATTTCAAAGATGCAAACACTTTCACAGCACAAAAGCAGCCGTATATGACTTGTGGGTCCTGCACTTACACCAGGAGAAACGATTGTCAGAAATTAAAGAAAGCAACACCGACGAAGGTGGGATTCGAACCCACGCGTGCTATGCACAATGGATTAGCAGTCCATCGCCTTAACCTCTCGGCCACCTCGTTGTTTGTGGTTGTGTGTCGATTGCGATTTCAAAGATGCAAACACTTTCACAGCACAAAAGCAGCCGTATATGACTTGTGGGTCCTGCACTTACACCAGGAGAAACGATTGTCAGAAATTAAAGAAAGCAACACTGACGAAGGAGGGATTCGAACCCACGCGTGCTATGCACAATGGATTAGCAGTCCATCGCCTTAAACTCTCGGCCACCTCTTCAATTACAGTTGTGTGTCGATTGTGATTTCAAAGAAGCAAACACTTTCAGAGCACAAAAGAAGGCTTTTCTGACTTGTGGGTCCTGTAGTTACAGCAGGAGACACGATGGTCAGAAATTAAAGAAAGCAACACCGACGAAGGTGGGATTCGAACCCACGCGTGCTATGCACAATGAATTAGCAGTCCATCGCCTTAACCTCTCGGCCACCTCGTCGTTTGTGGTTGTGTGTCGATAGCAATTTCAAAGAAGCAAACACTTTCAGAGCACAAAAGAAGGCTTTTCTGACTTGTGGGTCCTGTAGTTACAGCAGGAGACACGATGGTCAGAAATTAAAGAAAGCAACACCGACGAAGGTGGGATTCGAACACACGCGTGCTATGCACAATGGATTAGCAGTCCATCGCCTTAACCTCTCGGCCACCTCGTCGTTTGTGGTTGTGTGTCAATTGCGATTTCAAAGATGCAAACACTTTCACAGCACAAAAGGAGGCTTATCTGACTTGTGGGTCCTGCACTTACATCAGGAGACAGGATTGTCAGAAATTAAAGAAAGCAACACCGACGAAGGTGGGATTCGAACCCACGCGTGCTATGCACAATGGATTAGCAGTCCATCGCCTTAACCTCACGGCCACCTCGTCAATTACAGTTTTGTGTCGATTGCGATTTCAAAGATGCAAACACTTTCACAGCACAAAAGGAGGCTTATCTGACTTGTGGGTCCTGTAGTTACAGCAGGAGACACGATGGTCAGAAATTAAAGAAAGCAACACCGACGAAGGTGGGATTCAAACACACGCGTGCTATGCACAATGGATTAGCAGTCCATCGCCTTAACCTCTCGGCCACCTCGTCCTTTGTGGTTGTGTGTCGATAGCAATTTCAAAGAAGCAAACACTTTCACAGCACAAAAGAAGGCTTTTCTGACTTGTGGGTCCTGTAGTTACAGCAGGAGACACGATGGTCAGAAATTAAAGAAAGCAACACCGACGAAGGTGGGATTCGAACCCACGCGTGCTATGCACAATGGATTAGCAGTCCATCGCCTTAACCTCTCGGCCACCTCGTCGTTTGTGGTTGTGTGTCGATAGCAATTTCAAAGAAGCAAACACTTTCACAGAACAAAAGAAGGCTTTTCTGACTTGTGGGTCCTGTAGTTACAGCAGGAGACACGATTGTCAGAAATTAAAGAAAGCAACACCGACGAAGGAGGGATTCGAACCCACGCGTGCTATGCACAATGGATTAGCAGTCCATCGCCTTAAACTCTCGGCCACCTCTTCAATTACAGTTGTGTGTCGATTGTGATTTCAAAGAAGCAAACACTTTCAGAGCACAAAAGAAGGCTTTTCTGACTTGTGGGTCCTGTAGTTACAGCAGGAGACACGATTGTCAGAAATTAAAGAAAGCAACACCGACGAAGGTGGGATTCGAACCCACGCGTGCTATGCACAATGGATTAGCAGTTCATCGCCTTAACCTCTCGGCCACCTCGTCGTTTGTGGTTGTGTGTCGATTGCGATTTCAAAGATGCAAACACTTTCACAGCACAAAAGCAGCCGTATATGACTTGTGGGTCCTGCACTTACACCAGGAGAAACGATTGTCAGAAATTAAAGAAAGCAACACCGACAAAGGTGGGATTCGAACCCACGCGTGCTATGCACAATGGATTAGCAGTCCATCGCCTTAACCTCTCGGCCACCTCGTTGTTTGCGGTTGTGTGTCGATTGCGATTTCAAAGATGCAAACACTTTCACAGCACAAAAGGAGGCTTCTCTGACTTGTGGATCCTGCACTTATATCAGGAGACACGATTGTCAGAAATTAAAGATAGCAACACCGACGAAGGTGGGATTCGAACCCACGCGTGCTATGCACAATGGATTAGCAGTCCATCCCCTTAACCTCTCGGCCACCTCGTCGTTTGTGGTTCTGTGTCGATTGCGATTTCAAAGATGCAAACACTTTCACAGCACAAAAGCAGCCGTATATGACTTGTGGGTCCTGCACTTACACCAGGAGAAACGATTGTCAGAAATTAAAGAAAGCAACACTGACGAAGGAGGGATTCGAACCCACGCGTGCTATGCACAATGGATTAGCAGTCCATCGCCTTAAACTCTCGGCCACCTCTTCAATTACAGTTGTGTGTCGATTGTGATTTCAAAGAAGCAAACACTTTCAGAGCACAAAAGAAGGCTTTTCTGACTTGTGGGTCCTGTAGTTACAGCAGGAGACACGATGGTCAGAAATTAAAGAAAGCAACACCGACGAAGGTGGGATTCGAACCCACGCGTGCTATGCACAATGAATTAGCAGTCCATCGCCTTAACCTCTCGGCCACCTCGTCGTTTGTGGTTGCGTGTCGATAGCAATTTCAAAGAAGCAAACACTTTCAGAGCACAAAAGAAGGCTTTTCTGACTTGTGGGTCCTGTAGTTACAGCAGGAGACACGATGGTCAGAAATTAAAGAAAGCAACACCGACGAAGGTGGGATTCGAACCTACGCGTGCTATGCACAATGGATTAGCAGTCCATCGCCTTAACCTCTCGGCCACCTCGTCGTTTGTGGTTGTGTGTCAATTGCGATTTCAAAGATGCAAACACTTTCACAGCACAAAAGGAGGCTTATCTGACTTGTGGGTCCTGCACTTACATCAGGAGACAGGATTGTCAGAAATTAAAGAAAGCAACACCGACGAAGGTGGGATTCGAACCCACGCGTGCTATGCACAATGGATTAGCAGTCCATCGCCTTAACCTCTCGGCCACCTCGTCGTTTGTGGTTGTGTGTCGATTGCGATTTCAAAGATGCAAACACTTTCACAGCACAAAAGCAGCCGTATATGACTTGTGGGTCCTGCACTTACACCAGGAGAAACGATTGTCAGAAATTAAAGAAAGCAACACCGACGAAGGTGGGATTCGAACCCACGCGTGCTATGCACAATGGATTAGCAGTCCATCGCCTTAACCTCTCGGCCACCTCGTCGTTTGTGGTTGTGTGTCGATTGCAATTTCAAAGATGCAAACACTTTCACAGCACAAAAGGAGGCTTCTCTGACTTGTGGGTCCTGCACTTATATCAGGAGACACGATTGTCAGAAATTAAAGAAAGCAACACCAACGAAGGTGGGATTCGAACCCACGCGTGCTATGCACAATGGATTAGCAGTCCATCGCCTTAACCTCTCGGCCACCTCATCGTTTGTGGTTGTGTGTCGATAGCAATTTCAAAGAAGCAAACACTTTCACAGCACAAAAGGAGGCTTATCTGACTTGTGGGTCCTGTAGTTACAGCAGGAGACACGATGGTCAGAAATTAAAGAAAGCAACACCGACGAAGGTGGGATTCGAACCCACGTGTGCTATGCACAATGGATTAGCAGTCCATCGCCTTAACCTCTCGGCCACCTCGTCGTTTGTGGTTGTGTGTCGATAGCAATTTCAAAGAAGCAAACACTTTCACAGCACAAAAGAAGGCTTTTCTGACTTGTGGGTCCTGTAGTTACAGCAGGAGACACGATGGTCAGAAATTAAAGAAAGCAACACCGACGAAGGTGGGATTCAAACCCACGCGTGCTATGCACAATGGATTAGCAGTCCATCGCCTTAACCTCTCGGCCACCTCGTCATTTGTGGTTGTGTGTCGATAGCAATTTCAAAGAAGCAAACACTTTCAGAGCACAAAAGAAGGCTTTTCTGACTTGTGGGTCCTGTAGTTACAGCAGGAGACACGATTGTCAGAAATTAAAGAAAGCAACACCAACGAAGGTGGGATTCGAACCCACGCGTGCTATGCACAATGGATTAGCAGTCCATCGCCTTAACCTCTCGGCCACCTCATCGTTTGTGGTTGTGTGTCGATAGCAATTTCAAAGAAGCAAACACTTTCACAGCACAAAAGGAGGCTTATCTGACTTGTGGGTCCTGTAGTTACAGCAGGAGACACGATGGTCAGAAATTAAAGAAAGCAACACCGACGAAGGTGGGATTCGAACCCACGCGTGCTATGCACAATGGATTAGCAGTCCATCGCCTTAACCTCTCGGCCACCTCGTCGTTTGTGGTTGTGTGTCGATAGCAATTTCAAAGAAGCAAACACTTTCACAGCACAAAAGAAGGCTTTTCTGACTTGTGGGTCCTGTAGTTACAGCAGGAGACACGATGGTCAGAAATTAAAGAAAGCAACACCGACGAAGGTGGGATTCAAACCCACGCGTGCTATGCACAATGGATTAGCAGTCCATCGCCTTAACCTCTCGGCCACCTCGTCATTTGTGGTTGTGTGTCGATAGCAATTTCAAAGAAGCAAACACTTTCAGAGCACAAAAGAAGGCTTTTCTGACTTGTGGGTCCTGTAGTTACAGCAGGAGACACGATGGTCAGAAATTAAAGAAAGCAACACCGACGAAGGTGGGATTCGAACCCACGCGTGCTATGCACAATGGATTAGCAGTCCATCGCCTTAACCTCTCGGCCACCTCGTCGTTTGTGGTTGTGTGTCGATAGCAATTTCAAAGAAGCAAACACTTTCAGAGCACAAAAGAAGGCTTTTCTGACTTGTGGGTCCTGTAGTTACAGCAGGAGACACGATGGTCAGAAATTAAAGAAAGCAACACCGACGAAGGTGGGATTCGAACCCACGCGTGCTATGCACAATGAATTAGCAGTCCATCGCCTTAACCTCTCGGCCACCTCGTCGTTTGTGGTTGTGTGTCGATAGCAATTTCAAAGAAGCAAACACTTTCAGAGCACAAAAGAAGGCTTTTCTGACTTGTGGGTCCTGTAGTTACAGCAGGAGACACGATGGTCAGAAATTAAAGAAAGCAACACCGACTAAGGTGGGATTCGAACCCACGCGTGCTATGCACAATGGATTAGCAGTCCATCGCCTTAACCTCTCGGCCACCTCGTCGTTTGTGGTTGTGTGTCGATAGCAATTTCAAAGAAGCAAACACTTTCAGAGCACAAAAGAAGGCTTTTCTGACTTGTGGGTCCTGTAGTTACAGCAGGAGACACGATGGTCAGAAATTAAAGAAAGCAACACCGACTAAGGTGGGATTCGAACCCACGCGTGCTATGCACAATGGATTAGCAGTCCATCGCCTTAACCTCTCGGCCACCTCGTCGTTTGTGGTTGTGTGTCGATTGCGATTTCAAAGATGCAAACACTTTCACAGCACAAAAGGAGGCTTATCTGACTTGTGGGTCCTGCACTTACATCAGGAGACATGATTGTCAGAAATTAAAGAAAGCAACACCGACGAAGGTGGGATTCGAACCCACGCGTGCTATGCACAATGGATTAGCAGTCCATCGCCTTAACCTCTCGGCCACCTCGTCGTTTGTGGTTGTGTGTCGATTGCAATTTCAAAGATGCAAACACTTTCACAGCACAAAAGGAGGCTTCTCTGACTTGTGGGTCCTGCACTTATATCAGGAGACACGATTGTCAGAAATTAAAGAAAGCAACACCAACGAAGGTGGGATTCGAACCCACGCGTGCTATGCACAATGGATTAGCAGTCCATCGCCTTAACCTCTCGGCCACCTCATCGTTTGTGGTTGTGTGTCGATAGCAATTTCAAAGAAGCAAACACTTTCACAGCACAAAAGGAGGCTTATCTGACTTGTGGGTCCTGTAGTTACAGCAGGAGACACGATGGTCAGAAATTAAAGAAAGCAACACCGACGAAGGTGGGATTCGAACCCACGCGTGCTATGCACAATGGATTAGCAGTCCATCGCCTTAACCTCTCGGCCACCTCGTCGTTTGTGGTTGTGTGTCGATAGCAATTTCAAAGAAGCAAACACTTTCACAGCACAAAAGAAGGCTTTTCTGACTTGTGGGTCCTGTAGTTACAGCAGGAGACACGATGGTCAGAAATTAAAGAAAGCAACACCGACGAAGGTGGGATTCAAACCCACGCGTGCTATGCACAATGGATTAGCAGTCCATCGCCTTAACCTCTCGGCCACCTCGTCATTTGTGGTTGTGTGTCGATAGCAATTTCAAAGAAGCAAACACTTTCAGAGCACAAAAGAAGGCTTTTCTGACTTGTGGGTCCTGTAGTTACAGCAGGAGACACGATTGTCAGAAATTAAAGAAAGCAACACCAACGAAGGTGGGATTCGAACCCACGCGTGCTATGCACAATGGATTAGCAGTCCATCGCCTTAACCTCTCGGCCACCTCATCGTTTGTGGTTGTGTGTCGATAGCAATTTCAAAGAAGCAAACACTTTCACAGCACAAAAGGAGGCTTATCTGACTTGTGGGTCCTGTAGTTACAGCAGGAGACACGATGGTCAGAAATTAAAGAAAGCAACACCGACGAAGGTGGGATTCGAACCCACGCGTGCTATGCACAATGGATTAGCAGTCCATCGCCTTAACCTCTCGGCCACCTCGTCGTTTGTGGTTGTGTGTCGATAGCAATTTCAAAGAAGCAAACACTTTCACAGCACAAAAGAAGGCTTTTCTGACTTGTGGGTCCTGTAGTTACAGCAGGAGACACGATGGTCAGAAATTAAAGAAAGCAACACCGACGAAGGTGGGATTCAAACCCACGCGTGCTATGCACAATGGATTAGCAGTCCATCGCCTTAACCTCTCGGCCACCTCGTCATTTGTGGTTGTGTGTCGATAGCAATTTCAAAGAAGCAAACACTTTCAGAGCACAAAAGAAGGCTTTTCTGACTTGTGGGTCCTGTAGTTACAGCAGGAGACACGATGGTCAGAAATTAAAGAAAGCAACACCGACGAAGGTGGGATTCGAACCCACGCGTGCTATGCACAATGGATTAGCAGTCCATCGCCTTAACCTCTCGGCCACCTCGTCGTTTGTGGTTGTGTGTCGATAGCAATTTCAAAGAAGCAAACACTTTCAGAGCACAAAAGAAGGCTTTTCTGACTTGTGGGTCCTGTAGTTACAGCAGGAGACACGATGGTCAGAAATTAAAGAAAGCAACACCGACGAAGGTGGGATTCGAACCCACGCGTGCTATGCACAATGAATTAGCAGTCCATCGCCTTAACCTCTCGGCCACCTCGTCGTTTGTGGTTGTGTGTCGATAGCAATTTCAAAGAAGCAAACACTTTCAGAGCACAAAAGAAGGCTTTTCTGACTTGTGGGTCCTGTAGTTACAGCAGGAGACACGATGGTCAGAAATTAAAGAAAGCAACACCGACTAAGGTGGGATTCGAACCCACGCGTGCTATGCACAATGGATTAGCAGTCCATCGCCTTAACCTCTCGGCCACCTCGTCGTTTGTGGTTGTGTGTCGATAGCAATTTCAAAGAAGCAAACACTTTCAGAGCACAAAAGAAGGCTTTTCTGACTTGTGGGTCCTGTAGTTACAGCAGGAGACACGATGGTCAGAAATTAAAGAAAGCAACACCGACTAAGGTGGGATTCGAACCCACGCGTGCTATGCACAATGGATTAGCAGTCCATCGCCTTAACCTCTCGGCCACCTCGTCGTTTGTGGTTGTGTGTCGATTGCGATTTCAAAGATGCAAACACTTTCACAGCACAAAAGGAGGCTTATCTGACTTGTGGGTCCTGCACTTACATCAGGAGACATGATTGTCAGAAATTAAAGAAAGCAACACCGACGAAGGTGGGATTCGAACCCACGCGTGCTATGCACAATGGATTAGCAGTCCATCGCCTTAACCTCTCGGCCACCTCATCAATTACAGTTATGTGTCAATTGCGATTTCAAAGATGCAAACACTTTCACAGCACAAAAGGAGGCTTATCTGACTTGTGGGTCCTGTAGTTACAGCAGGAGACACGATGGTCAGAAATTAAAGAAAGCAACACCGACGAAGGTGGGATTCGAACCCACGCGTGCTATGCACAATGGACTAGCAGTCCATCGCCTTAACCTCTCGGCCACCTCGTCGTTTGTGGTTGTGTGTCGATAGCAATTTCAAAGAAGCAAACACTTTCAGAGCACAAAAGAAGGCTTTTCTGACTTGTGGGTCCTGTAGTTACAGCAGGAGACACGATGGTCAGAAATTAAAGAACGCAACACCGACGAAGGTGGGATTTGAACCCACGCGTGCTATGCACAATGGATTAGCAGTCCATCGCCTTAACCTCTCGGCCACCTCGTCGTTTGTGGTTGTGTGTCGATTGCGATTTCAAAGATGCAAACACTTTCACAGCACAAAAGGAGGCTTATCTGACTTGTGGGTCCTGCACTTACATCAGGAGACACGATGGTCAGAAATTAAAGAAAGCAACACCGACGAAGGTGGGATTCGAACCCACGCGTGCTATGCACAATGGATTAGCAGTCCATCGCCTTAACCTCTCGGCCACCTCGTCAATTACAGTTGTGTGTCGATTGCGATTTCAAAGATGCAAACACTTTCACAGCACAAAAGGAGGCTTATCGGACTTGTGGGTCCTGCACTTATATCAGGAGACACGATTGTCAGAAATTAAAGAAAGCAACACCAATGAAGGTGGGATTCGAACCCACGCGTGCTATGCACAATGGATTAGCAGTCCATCGCCTTAACCTCTCGGCCACCTCATCGTTTGTGGTTGTGTGTCGATAGCAATTTCAAAGAAGCAAACACTTTCACAGCACAAAAGGACGCTTATCTGACTTGTGGGTCCTGTAGTTACAGCAGGAGACACGATGGTCAGAAATTAAAGAAAGCAACACCGACGAAGGTGGGATTCGAACCCACGCGTGCTATGCACAATGGACTAGCAGTCCATCGCCTTAACCTCTCGGCCACCTCGTCGTTTGTGGTTGTGTGTCGATAGCAATTTCAAAGAAGCAAACACTTTCAGAGCACAAAAGAAGGCTTTTCTGACTTGTGGGTCCTGTAGTTACAGCAGGAGACACGATGGTCAGAAATTAAAGAACGCAACACCGACGAAGGTGGGATTTGAACCCACGCGTGCTATGCACAATGGATTAGTAGTCCATCGCCTTAACCTCTCGGCCACCTCGTCGTTTGTGGTTGTGTGTCGATTGCGATTTCAAAGATGCAAACACTTTCACAGCACAAAAGGAGGCTTATCTGACTTGTGGGTCCTGCACTTACATCAGGAGACACGATGGTCAGAAATTAAAGAAAGCAACACCGACGAAGGTGGGATTCGAACCCACGCGTGCTATGCACAATGGATTAGCAGTCCATCGCCTTAACCTCTCGGCCACCTCGTCAATTACAGTTGTGTGTCGATTGCGATTTCAAAGATGCAAACACTTTCACAGCACAAAAGGAGGCTTATCGGACTTGTGGGTCCTGCACTTATATCAGGAGACACGATTGTCAGAAATTAAAGAAAGCAACACCAATGAAGGTGGGATTCGAACCCACGCGTGCTATGCACAATGGATTAGCAGTCCATCGCCTTAACCTCTCGGCCACCTCATCGTTTGTGGTTGTGTGTCAATAGCAATTTCAAAGAAGCAAACACTTTCACAGCACAAAAGGACGCTTATCTGACTTGTGGGTCCTGTAGTTACAGCAGGAGACACGATGGTCAGAAATTAAAGAAAGCAACACCGACGAAGGTGGGATTCGAACCCACGCGTGCTATGCACAATGGATTAGCAGTCCATCGCCTTAACCTCTCGGCCACCTCGTCGTTTGTGGTTGTGTGTCGATAGCAATTTCAAAGAAGCAAACACTTTCAGAGCACAAAAGAAGGCTTTTCTGACTTGTGGGTCCTGTAGTTACAGCAGGAGACACGATGGTCAGAAATTAAAGAACGCAACACCGACGAAGGTGGGATTTGAACCCACGCGTGCTATGCACAATGGATTAGCAGTCCATCGCCTTAATCTCTCGGCCACCTCGTCGTTTGTGGTTGTGTCGATAGCAATTTCAAAGAAGCAAACACTTTCAGAGCACAAAAGAAGGCTTTTCTGACTTGTGGGTCCTGTGGTTACAGCAGGAGACACGATGGTCAGAAATTAAAGAAAGCAACACCGACGAAGGTGGGATTCAAACCCACGCGTGCTATGCACAATGGATTAGCAGTCCATCGCCTTAACCTCTCGGCCACCTCGTCGTTTGTGGTTGTGGGTCAATTGCGATTTCAAAGATGCAAACACTTTCACAGCACAAAAGGAGGCTTATCTGACTTGTGGGTCCTGCACTTACATCAGGAGACAGGATTGTCAGAAATTAAAGAAAGCAACACCGACGAAGGTGGGATTCGAACCCACGCGTGCTATGCACAATGGATTAGCAGTCCATCGCCTTAACCTCTCGGCCACCTCGTCGTTTGTGGTTGTGTGTCGATTGCGATTTCAAAGATGCAAACACTTTCACAGCACAAAAGGAGGCTTATCTGACTTGTGGGTCCTGCACTTACATCAGGAGACACGATGGTCAGAAATTAAAGAAAGCAACACCGACGAAGGTGGGATTCGAACCCACGCGTGCTATGCACAATGGATTAGCAGTCCATCGCCTTAACCTCTCGGCCACCTCGTCAATTACAGTTGTGTGTCGATTGCGATTTCAAAGATGCAAACACTTTCACAGCACAAAAGGAGGCTTATCGGACTTGTGGGTCCTGTAGTTACAGCAGGAGACACGATGGTCAGAAATTAAAGAAAGCAACACCGACGAAGGTGGGATTCGAACCCACGCGTGCTATGCACAATGGATTAGCAGTCCATCGCCTTAACCTCTCGGCCACCTCGTCGTTTGTATTTGTGTGTCAATTGCGATTTCAAACATGCAAACACTTTCACAGCACAAAAGGAGGCTTATCTGACTTGTGGGTCCTGCACTTATATGAGGAGACACGATTGTCAGAAATTAAAGAAAGCAACACCTACGAAGGTGGGATTCGAACCCACGCGTGCTATGCACAATGGATTAGCAGTCCATCGCCTTAACCTCTCGGCCACCTCGTCGTTTGTGGTTGTGTGTCGATAGCAATTTCAAAGAAGCAAACACTTTCACAGCACAAAAGAAGGCTTTTCTGACTTGTGGGTCCTGTAGTTACAGCAGGAGACACGATGGTCAGAAATTAAAGAATGCAACACCGACGAAGGTGGGATTCGAACCCACGCGTGCTATGCACAATGGATTAGCAGTCCATCGCCTTAACCTCTCGGCCACCTCGTCGTTTGTGGTTGTGTGTCAATTGCGATTTCAAAGATGCAAAGACTTTCACAGCACAAAAGGAGGCTTATCTGACTTGTGGGTCCTGCACTTATATGAGGAGACACGATTGTCAGAAATTAAAGAAAGCAACACCGACGAAGGTGGGTTTCGAACCCACGCGTGCTATGCACAATAGATTAGCAGTCCATCGCCTTAACCTCTCGGCCACCTCGTCATTTGTGGTTGTGTGTCGATTGCGATTTCAAAGATGCAAACACTTTCACAGCACAAAAGAAGGCTTTTCTGACTTGTGGGTCCTGTAGTTACAGCAGGAGACACGATGGTCAGAAATTAAAGAAAGCAACACCGACGAAGGTGGGATTCAAACCCACGCGTGCTATGCACAATGGATTAGCAGTCCATCGCCTTAACCTCTCGGCCACCTCGTCGTTTGTGGTTGTGTGTCAATTGCGATTTCAAAGATGCAAACACTTTCACAGCACAAAAGGAGGCTTATCTGACTTGTGGGTCCTGTAGTTACAGCAGGAGACACGATGGTCAGAAATTAAAGAAAGCAACACCGACGAAGGTGGGATTCGAACCCACGCGTGCTATGCACAATGGATTAGCAGTCCATCGCCTTAACCTCTCGGCCACCTCGTCGTTTGTGGTTGTGTGTCGATAGCAATTTCAAAGAAGCAAACACTTTCACAGCACAAAAGAAGGCTTTTCTGACTTGTGGGTCCTGTAGTTACAGCAGGAGACACGATGGTCAGAAATTAAAGAAAGCAACACCGACGAAGGCGGGATTCGAACCCACGCGTGCTATGCACAATGGATTAGCAGTCCATCGCCTTAACCTCTCGGCCTCCTCGTCGTTTGTGGTTGTGTGTCGATAGCAATTTCAAAGAAGCAAACACTTTCAGAGCACAAAAGAAGGCTTTTCTGACTTGTGGGTCCTGTAGTTACAGCAGGAGACACGATGGTCAGAAATTAAAGAAAGCAACACCGACGAAGGTGGGATTCGAACCCACGCGTGCTATGCACAATGGATTAGCAGTCCATCGCCTTAACCTCTCGGCCACCTCGTCGTTTGTGGTTGAGGGTCAATTGCGATTTCAAAGATGCAAACACTTTCACAGCACAAAAGGAGGCTTATCTGACTTGTGGGTCCTGCACTTATATGAGGAGACACGATTGTCAGAAATTAAAGAAAGCAACACCGACGAAGGTGGGATTCGAACCCACGCGTGCTATGCAAAATGGATTAGCAGTCCATCGCCTTAACCTCTCGGCCACCTCTTCAATTACAGTTGTGTGTCGATTGTGATTTCAAAGATGCAAACACTTTCACAGCACAAAAGGAGGCTTATCTGACTTGTGGGTCCTGCACTTACATCAGGAGACACGATTGTCAGAACTTAAAGAAAGCAACACAGACGAAGGTGGGATTCAAACCCACGCGTGCTATGCACAATGGATTAGCAGTCCATCGCCTTAACCTCTCGGCCACCTCTTCAATTACAGTTGTGTGTCGATTGTGATTTCAAAGATGCAAACACTTTCACAGCACAAAAGGAGGCTTATCTGACTTGTGGGTCCTGTAGTTACAGAAGGAGACACGATGGTCAGAAATTAAAGAAAGCAACACCGACGAAGGTGGGATTTGAACCCACGCGTGCTATGCACAATGGATTAGCAGTCCATCGCCTTAACCTCTCGGCCACCTCGTCGTTTGTGGTTGTGTGTCGATAGCAATTTCAAAGAAGCAAACACTTTCACAGCACAAAAGAAGGCTTTTCTGACTTGTGGGTCCTGTAGTTACAGCAGGAGACACGATGGTCAGAAATTAAAGAAAGCAACACCGACGAAGGTGAGATTCGAACCCACGCGTGCTATGCACAATGGATTAGCAGTCCATCGCCTTAACCTCTCGGCCACCTCGTCGTTTGTGGTTGTGTGTCAATTGCGATTTCAAAGATGCAAACACTTTCACAGCACAAAAGGAGGCTTATCTGACTTGTGGGTCCTGTAGTTACAGAAGGAGACACGATGGTCAGAAATTAAAGAAAGCAACACCGACGAAGGTGGGATTCGAACCCACGCGTGCTATGCACAATGGATTAGCAGTCCATCGCCTTAACCTCTCGGCCACCTCGTCGTTTGTGGTTGTGTGTCGATAGCAATTTCAAAGAAGCAAACACTTTCACAGCACAAAAGAAGGCTTTTCTGACTTGTGGGTCCTGTAGTTACAGCAGGAGACACGATGGTCAGAAATTAAAGAAAGCAACACCGACGAAGGTGGGATTCGAACCCACGCGTGCTATGCACAATGGATTAGCAGTCCATCGCCTTAACCTCTCGGCCACCTCGTCGTTTGTGGTTGTGTGTCGATAGCAATTTCAAAGAAGCAAACACTTTCACAGCACAAAAGAAGGCTTTTCTGACTTGTGGATCCTGTAGTTACAGCAGGAGACACGATGGTCAGAAATTAAAGAAAGCAACACCGACGAAGGCGGGATTCGAACCCACGCGTGCTATGCACAATGGATTAGCAGTCCATCGCCTTAACCTCTCGGCCACCTCGTCGTTTGTGGTTGTGTGTCGATAGCAATTTCAAAGAAGCAAACACTTTCAGAGCACAAAAGAAGGCTTTTCTGACTTGTGGGTCCTGTAGTTACAGCAGGAGACACGATGGTCAGAAATTAAAGAAAGCAACACCGACGAAGGTGGGATTCGAACCCACGCGTGCTATGCACAATGGATTAGCAGTCCATCGCCTTAACCTCTCGGCCACCTCGTCGTTTGTGGTTGAGGGTCAATTGCGATTTCAAAGATGCAAACACTTTCACAGCACAAAAGGAGGCTTATCTGACTTGTGGGTCCTGCACTTATATGAGGAGACACGATTGTCAGAAATTAAAGAAAGCAACACCGACGAAGGTGGGATTCGAACCCACGCGTGCTATGCAAAATGGATTAGCAGTCCATCGCCTTAACCTCTCGGCCACCTCTTCAATTACAGTTGTGTGTCGATTGTGATTTCAAAGATGCAAACACTTTCACAGCACAAAAGGAGGCTTATCTGACTTGTGGGTCCTGCACTTACATCAGGAGACACGATTGTCAGAACTTAAAGAAAGCAACACAGACGAAGGTGGGATTCAAACCCACGCGTGCTATGCACAATGGATTAGCAGTCCATCGCCTTAACCTCTCGGCCACCTCTTCAATTACAGTTGTGTGTCGATTGTGATTTCAAAGATGCAAACACTTTCACAGCACAAAAGGAGGCTTATCTGACTTGTGGGTCCTGTAGTTACAGAAGGAGACACGATGGTCAGAAATTAAAGAAAGCAACACCGACGAAGGTGGGATTTGAACCCACGCGTGCTATGCACAATGGATTAGCAGTCCATCGCCTTAACCTCTCGGCCACCTCGTCGTTTGTGGTTGTGTGTCGATAGCAATTTCAAAGAAGCAAACACTTTCACAGCACAAAAGAAGGCTTTTCTGACTTGTGGGTCCTGTAGTTACAGCAGGAGACACGATGGTCAGAAATTAAAGAAAGCAACACCGACGAAGGTGGGATTCGAACCCACGCGTGCTATGCACAATGGATTAGCAGTCCATCGCCTTAACCTCTCGGCCACCTCGTCGTTTGTGGTTGTGTGTCAATTGCGATTTCAAAGATGCAAACACTTTCACAGCACAAAAGGAGGCTTATCTGACTTGTGGGTCCTGCACTTATATGAGGAGACACGATTGTCAGAAATTAAAGAAAGCAACACCGACGAAGGTGGGTTTCGAACCCACGCGTGCTATGCACAATAGATTAGCAGTCCATCGCCTTAACCTCTCGGCCACCTCGTCATTTGTGGTTGTGTGTCGATTGCGATTTCAAAGATGCAAACACTTTCACAGCACAAAAGAAGGCTTTTCTGACTTGTGGGTCCTGTAGTTACAGCAGGAGACACGATGGTCAGAAATTAAAGAAAGCAACACCGACGAAGGTGGGATTCAAACCCACGCGTGCTATGCACAATGGATTAGCAGTCCATCGCCTTAACCTCTCGGCCACCTCGTCGTTTGTGGTTGTGTGTCAATTGCGATTTCAAAGATGCAAACACTTTCACAGCACAAAAGGAGGCTTATCTGACTTGTGGGTCCTGTAGTTACAGCAGGAGACACGATGGTCAGAAATTAAAGAAAGCAACACCGACGAAGGTGGGATTCGAACCCACGCGTGCTATGCACAATGGATTAGCAGTCCATCGCCTTAACCTCTCGGCCACCTCGTCGTTTGTGGTTGTGTGTCGATAGCAATTTCAAAGAAGCAAACACTTTCACAGCACAAAAGAAGGCTTTTCTGACTTGTGGGTCCTGTAGTTACAGCAGGAGACACGATGGTCAGAAATTAAAGAAAGCAACACCGACGAAGGCGGGATTCGAACCCACGCGTGCTATGCACAATGGATTAGCAGTCCATCGCCTTAACCTCTCGGCCTCCTCGTCGTTTGTGGTTGTGTGTCGATAGCAATTTCAAAGAAGCAAACACTTTCAGAGCACAAAAGAAGGCTTTTCTGACTTGTGGGTCCTGTAGTTACAGCAGGAGACACGATGGTCAGAAATTAAAGAAAGCAACACCGACGAAGGTGGGATTCGAACCCACGCGTGCTATGCACAATGGATTAGCAGTCCATCGCCTTAACCTCTCGGCCACCTCGTCGTTTGTGGTTGAGGGTCAATTGCGATTTCAAAGATGCAAACACTTTCACAGCACAAAAGGAGGCTTATCTGACTTGTGGGTCCTGCACTTATATGAGGAGACACGATTGTCAGAAATTAAAGAAAGCAACACCGACGAAGGTGGGATTCGAACCCACGCGTGCTATGCAAAATGGATTAGCAGTCCATCGCCTTAACCTCTCGGCCACCTCTTCAATTACAGTTGTGTGTCGATTGTGATTTCAAAGATGCAAACACTTTCACAGCACAAAAGGAGGCTTATCTGACTTGTGGGTCCTGCACTTACATCAGGAGACACGATTGTCAGAACTTAAAGAAAGCAACACAGACGAAGGTGGGATTCAAACCCACGCGTGCTATGCACAATGGATTAGCAGTCCATCGCCTTAACCTCTCGGCCACCTCTTCAATTACAGTTGTGTGTCGATTGTGATTTCAAAGATGCAAACACTTTCACAGCACAAAAGGAGGCTTATCTGACTTGTGGGTCCTGTAGTTACAGAAGGAGACACGATGGTCAGAAATTAAAGAAAGCAACACCGACGAAGGTGGGATTTGAACCCACGCGTGCTATGCACAATGGATTAGCAGTCCATCGCCTTAACCTCTCGGCCACCTCGTCGTTTGTGGTTGTGTGTCGATAGCAATTTCAAAGAAGCAAACACTTTCACAGCACAAAAGAAGGCTTTTCTGACTTGTGGGTCCTGTAGTTACAGCAGGAGACACGATGGTCAGAAATTAAAGAAAGCAACACCGACGAAGGTGAGATTCGAACCCACGCGTGCTATGCACAATGGATTAGCAGTCCATCGCCTTAACCTCTCGGCCACCTCGTCGTTTGTGGTTGTGTGTCAATTGCGATTTCAAAGATGCAAACACTTTCACAGCACAAAAGGAGGCTTATCTGACTTGTGGGTCCTGTAGTTACAGAAGGAGACACGATGGTCAGAAATTAAAGAAAGCAACACCGACGAAGGTGGGATTCGAACCCACGCGTGCTATGCACAATGGATTAGCAGTCCATCGCCTTAACCTCTCGGCCACCTCGTCGTTTGTGGTTGTGTGTCGATAGCAATTTCAAAGAAGCAAACACTTTCACAGCACAAAAGAAGGCTTTTCTGACTTGTGGGTCCTGTAGTTACAGCAGGAGACACGATGGTCAGAAATTAAAGAAAGCAACACCGACGAAGGTGGGATTCGAACCCACGCGTGCTATGCACAATGGATTAGCAGTCCATCGCCTTAACCTCTCGGCCACCTCGTCGTTTGTGGTTGTGTGTCGATAGCAATTTCAAAGAAGCAAACACTTTCACAGCACAAAAGAAGGCTTTTCTGACTTGTGGGTCCTGTAGTTACAGCAGGAGACACGATGGTCAGAAATTAAAGAAAGCAACACCGACGAAGGCGGGATTCGAACCCACGCGTGCTATGCACAATGGATTAGCAGTCCATCGCCTTAACCTCTCGGCCACCTCGTCGTTTGTGGTTGTGTGTCGATAGCAATTTCAAAGAAGCAAACACTTTCAGAGCACAAAAGAAGGCTTTTCTGACTTGTGGGTCCTGTAGTTACAGCAGGAGACACGATGGTCAGAAATTAAAGAAAGCAACACCGACGAAGGTGGGATTCGAACCCACGCGTGCTATGCACAATGGATTAGCAGTCCATCGCCTTAACCTCTCGGCCACCTCGTCGTTTGTGGTTGAGGGTCAATTGCGATTTCAAAGATGCAAACACTTTCACAGCACAAAAGGAGGCTTATCTGACTTGTGGGTCCTGCACTTATATGAGGAGACACGATTGTCAGAAATTAAAGAAAGCAACACCGACGAAGGTGGGATTCGAACCCACGCGTGCTATGCAAAATGGATTAGCAGTCCATCGCCTTAACCTCTCGGCCACCTCTTCAATTACAGTTGTGTGTCGATTGTGATTTCAAAGATGCAAACACTTTCACAGCACAAAAGGAGGCTTATCTGACTTGTGGGTCCTGCACTTACATCAGGAGACACGATTGTCAGAACTTAAAGAAAGCAACACAGACGAAGGTGGGATTCAAACCCACGCGTGCTATGCACAATGGATTAGCAGTCCATCGCCTTAACCTCTCGGCCACCTCTTCAATTACAGTTGTGTGTCGATTGTGATTTCAAAGATGCAAACACTTTCACAGCACAAAAGGAGGCTTATCTGACTTGTGGGTCCTGTAGTTACAGAAGGAGACACGATGGTCAGAAATTAAAGAAAGCAACACCGACGAAGGTGGGATTTGAACCCACGCGTGCTATGCACAATGGATTAGCAGTCCATCGCCTTAACCTCTCGGCCACCTCGTCGTTTGTGGTTGTGTGTCGATAGCAATTTCAAAGAAGCAAACACTTTCACAGCACAAAAGAAGGCTTTTCTGACTTGTGGGTCCTGTAGTTACAGCAGGAGACACGATGGTCAGAAATTAAAGAAAGCAACACCGACGAAGGTGGGATTCGAACCCACGCGTGCTATGCACAATGGATTAGCAGTCCATCGCCTTAACCTCTCGGCCACCTCGTCGTTTGTGGTTGTGTGTCGATAGCAATTTCAAAGAAGCAAACACTTTCACAGCACAAAAGAAGGCTTTTCTGACTTGTGGGTCCTGTAGTTACAGCAGGAGACACGATGGTCAGAAATTAAAGAAAGCAACACCGACGAAGGCGGGATTCGAACCCACGCGTGCTATGCACAATGGATTAGCAGTCCATCGCCTTAACCTCTCGGCCACCTCGTCGTTTGTGGTTGTGTGTCGATAGCAATTTCAAAGAAGCAAACACTTTCAGAGCACAAAAGAAGGCTTCTCTGACTTGTGGGTCCTGTAGTTACAGCAGGAGACACGATGGTCAGAAATTAAAGAAAGCAACACCGACGAAGGTGGGATTCGAACCCACGCGTGCTATGCACAATGGATTAGCAGTCCATCGCCTTAACCTCTCGGCCACCTCGTTGTTTGTGGTTGAGGGTCAATTGCGATTTCAAAGATGCAAACACTTTCACAGCACAAAAGGAGGCTTATCTGACTTGTGGGTCCTGCACTTATATGAGGAGACACGATTGTCAGAAATTAAAGAAAGCAACACCGACGAAGGTGGGATTCGAACCCACGCGTGCTATGCAAAATGGATTAGCAGTCCATCGCCTTAACCTCTCGGCCACCTCTTCAATTACAGTTGTGTGTCGATTGTGATTTCAAAGATGCAAACACTTTCACAGCACAAAAGGAGGCTTATCTGACTTGTGGGTCCTGCACTTACATCAGGAGACACGATTGTCAGAACTTAAAGAAAGCAACACAGACGAAGGTGGGATTCAAACCCACGCGTGCTATGCACAATGGATTAGCAGTCCATCGCCTTAACCTCTCGGCCACCTCTTCAATTACAGTTGTGTGTCGATTGTGATTTCAAAGATGCAAACACTTTCACAGCACAAAAGGAGGCTTATCTGACTTGTGGGTCCTGTAGTTACAGAAGGAGACACGATGGTCAGAAATTAAAGAAAGCAACACCGACGAAGGTGGGATTTGAACCCACGCGTGCTATGCACAATGGATTAGCAGTCCATCGCCTTAACCTCTCGGCCACCTCGTCGTTTGTGGCTGTGTGTCGATAGCAATTTCAAAGAAGCAAACACTTTCACAGCACAAAAGAAGGCTTTTCTGACTTGTGGGTCCTGTAGTTACAGCAGGAGACACGATGGTCAGAAATTAAAGAAAGCAACACCGACGAAGGTGAGATTCGAACCCACGCGTGCTATGGACAATGGATTAGCAGTCCATCGCCTTAACCTCTCGGCCACCTCGTCGTTTGTGGTTGTGTGTCAATTGCGATTTCAAAGATGCAAACACTTTCACAGCACAAAAGGAGGCTTATCTGACTTGTGGGTCCTGTAGTTACAGAAGGAGACACGATGGTCAGAAATTAAAGAAAGCAACACCGACGAAGGTGGGATTCGAACCCACGCGTGCTATGCACAATGGATTAGCAGTCCATCGCCTTAACCTCTCGGCCACCTCGTCGTTTGTGGTTGTGTGTCGATAGCAATTTCAAAGAAGCAAACACTTTCACAGCACAAAAGAAGGCTTTTCTGACTTGTGGGTCCTGTAGTTACAGCAGGAGACACGATGGTCAGAAATTAAAGAAAGCAACACCGACGAAGGTGGGATTCGAACCCACGCGTGCTATGCACAATGGATTAGCAGTCCATCGCCTTAACCTCTCGGCCACCTCGTCGTTTGTGGTTGTGTGTCGATAGCAATTTCAAAGAAGCAAACACTTTCACAGCACAAAAGAAGGCTTTTCTGACTTGTGGGTCCTGTAGTTACAGCAGGAGACACGATGGTCAGAAATTAAAGAAAGCAACACCGACGAAGGCGGGATTCGAACCCACGCGTGCTATGCACAATGGATTAGCAGTCCATCGCCTTAACCTCTCGGCCACCTCGTCGTTTGTGGTTGTGTGTCGATAGCAATTTCAAAGAAGCAAACACTTTCAGAGCACAAAAGAAGGCTTTTCTGACTTGTGGGTCCTGTAGTTACAGCAGGAGACACGATGGTCAGAAATTAAAGAAAGCAACACCGACGAAGGTGGGATTCGAACCCACGCGTGCTATGCACAATGGATTAGCAGTCCATCGCCTTAACCTCTCGGCCACCTCGTCGTTTGTGGTTGTGTGTCAATTGCGATTTCAAAGATGCAAACACTTTCACAGCACAAAAGGAGGCTTATCTGACTTGTGGGTCCTGCACTTACATCAGGAGACAGGATTGTCAGAAATTAAAGAAAGCAACACCGACGAAGGTGGGATTCGAACCCACGCGTGCTATGCACAATGGATTAGCAGTCCATCGCCTTAACCTCTCGGCCACCTCGTCGTTTGTGGTTGTGTGTCAATTGCGATTTCAAAGATGCAAACACTTTCACAGCACAAAAGGAGGCTTATCTGACTTGTGGGTCCTGTAGTTACAGAAGGAGACACGATGGTCAGAAATTAAAGAAAGCAACACCGACGAAGGTGGGATTCGAACCCACGCGTGCTATGCACAATGGATTAGCAGTCCATCGCCTTAACCTCTCGGCCACCTCGTCGTTTGTGGTTGTGTGTCGATAGCAATTTCAAAGAAGCAAACACTTTCACAGCACAAAAGAAGGCTTTTCTGACTTGTGGGTCCTGTAGTTACAGCAGGAGACACGATGGTCAGAAATTAAAGAAAGCAACACCGACGAAGGTGGGATTCGAACCCACGCGTGCTATGCACAATGGATTAGCAGTCCATCGCCTTAACCTCTCGGCCACCTCGTCGTTTGTGGTTGTGTGTCGATAGCAATTTCAAAGAAGCAAACACTTTCACAGCACAAAAGAAGGCTTTTCTGACTTGTGGGTCCTGTAGTTACAGCAGGAGACACGATGGTCAGAAATTAAAGAAAGCAACACCGACGAAGGTGGGATTCGAACCCACGCGTGCTATGCACAATGGATTAGCAGTCCATCGCCTTAACCTCTCGGCCACCTCTTCAATTACAGTTGTGTGTCGATTGTGATTTCAAAGATGCAAACACTTTCACAGCACAAAAGGAGGCTTATCTGACTTGTGGGTCCTGCACTTACATCAGGAGACACGATTGTCAGAAATTAAAGAAAGCAACACCGACGAAGGTGGGATTTGAACACACGCGTGCTATGCACAATGGATTAGCAGTCCATCGCCTTAACCTCTCGGCCACCTCGTCGTTTGTGGTTGTGTGTCGATAGCAATTTCAAAGAAGCAAACACTTTCACAGCACAAAAGAAGGCTTTTCTGACTTGTGGGTCCTGTAGTTACAGCAGGAGACACGATGGTCAGAAATTAAAGAAAGCAACACCGACAAAGGTGGGATTTGAACCCACGCGTGCTATGCACAATGGATTAGCAGTCCATCGCCTTAACCTCTCGGCCACCTCGTCGTTTGTCGTTGTGTGTCGATTGCGATTTCAAAGAAGCAAACACTTTCACAGCACAAAAGGAGGCTTATCTGACTTGTGGGTCCTGTAGTTACAGCAGGAGACACGATGGTCAGAAATTAAAGAAAGCAACACCGATGAAGGTGGGATTCGAACCCACGCGTGCTATGCACAATGGATTAGCAGTCCATCGCCTTAACCTCTCGGCCACCTCGTCGTTTGTGGTTGTGTGTCGATAGCAATTTCAAAGAAGCAAACACTTTCACAGCACAAAAGAAGGCTTTTCTGACTTGTGGGTCCTGTAGTTACAGCAGGAGACACGATGGTCAGAAATTAAAGAAAGCAACACCGACGAAGGTGGGATTCGAACCCACGCGTGCTATGCACAATGGATTAGCAGTCCATCGCCTTAACCTCTCGGCCACCTCGTCGTTTGTGGTTGTGTGTCGATAGCAATTTCAAAGAAGCAAACACTTTCAGAGCACAAAAGAAGGCTTTTCTGACTTGTGGGTCCTGTAGTTACAGCAGGAGACACGATGGTCAGAAATTAAAGAAAGCAACACCGACGAAGGTGGGATTCGAACCCACGCGTGCTATGCACAATGGATTAGCAGTCCATCGCCTTAACCTCTCGGCCACCTCGTCGTTTGTGGTTGTGTGTCAATTGCGATTTCAAAGATGCAAACACTTTCACAGCACAAAAGGAGGATTATCTGACTTGTGGGTCCTGCACTTACATCAGGAGACAGGATTGTCAGAAATTAAAGAAAGCAACACCGACGAAGGTGGGATTCGAACCCACGCGTGCTATGCACAATGGATTAGCAGTCCATCGCCTTAACCTCTCGGCCACCTCGTCGTTTGTGGTTGTGTGTCAATTGCGATTTCAAAGATGCAAACACTTTCACAGCACAAAAGGAGGCTTATCTGACTTGTGGGTCCTGTAGTTACAGAAGGAGACACGATGGTCAGAAATTAAAGAAAGCAACACCGACGAAGGTGGGATTCGAACCCACGCGTGCTATGCACAATGGATTAGCAGTCCATCGCCTTAACCTCTCGGCCACCTCGTCGTTTGTGGTTGTGTGTCGATAGCAATTTCAAAGAAGCAAACACTTTCACAGCACAAAAGAAGGCTTTTCTGACTTGTGGGTCCTGTAGTTACAGCAGGAGACACGATGGTCAGAAATTAAAGAAAGCAACACCGACGAAGGTGGGATTCGAACCCACGCGTGCTATGCACAATGGATTAGCAGTCCATCGCCTTAACCTCTCGGCCACCTCTTCAATTACAGTTGTGTGTCGATTGTGATTTCAAAGATGCAAACACTTTCACAGCACAAAAGGAGGCTTATCTGACTTGTGGGTCCTGCACTTACATCAGGAGACACGATTGTCAGAAATTAAAGAAAGCAACACCGACGAAGGTGGGATTTGAACACACGCGTGCTATGCACAATGGATTAGCAGTCCATCGCCTTAACCTCTCGGCCACCTCGTCGTTTGTGGTTGTGTGTCGATAGCAATTTCAAAGAAGCAAACACTTTCACAGCACAAAAGAAGGCTTTTCTGACTTGTGGGTCCTGTAGTTACAGCAGGAGACACGATGGTCAGAAATTAAAGAAAGCAACACCGACAAAGGTGGGATTTGAACCCACGCGTGCTATGCACAATGGATTAGCAGTCCATCGCCTTAACCTCTCGGCCACCTCGTCGTTTGTCGTTGTGTGTCGATTGCGATTTCAAAGAAGCAAACACTTTCAGAGCACAAAAGAAGGCTTTTCTGACTTGTGGGTCCTGTAGTTACAGCAGGAGACACGATGGTCAGAAATTAAAGAAAGCAACACCGACGAAGGTGGGATCGAACCCACGCGTGCTATGCACAATGGATTAGCAGTCCATCGCCTTACCCTCTCGGCCACCTCGTCGTTTGTGGTTGTGTGTCAATTGCGATTTCAAAGATGCAAACACTTTCACAGCACAAAAGGAGGCTTATCTGACTTGTGGGTCCTGCACTTACATCAGGAGACAGGATTGTCAGAAATTAAAGAAAGCAACACCGACGAAGGTGGGATTCGAACCCACGCGTGCTATGCACAATGGACTAGCAGTCCATCGCCTTAACCTCTCGGCCACCTCATCAATTACAGTTGTGTGTCAATTGCGATTTCAAAGATGCAAACACTTTCACAGCACAAAAGGAGGCTTATCTGACTTGTGGGTCCTGTAGTTACAGCAGGAGACACGATGGTCAGAAATTAAAGAAAGCAACACCGACGAAGGTGGGATTCGAACCCACGCGTGCTATGCACAATGGACTAGCAGTCCATCGCCTTAACCTCTCGGCCACCTCGTCGTTTGTGGTTGTGTGTCGATAGCAATTTCAAAGAAGCAAACACTTTCAGAGCACAAAAGAAGGCTTTTCTGACTTGTGGGTCCTGTGGTTACAGCAGGAGACACGATGGTCAGAAATTAAAGAAAGCAACACCGACGAAGGTGGGATTCAAACCCACGCGTGCTATGCACAATGGATTAGCAGTCCATCGCCTTAACCTCTCGGCCACCTCGTCGTTTGTGGTTGTGGGTCAATTGCAATTTCAAAGATGCAAACACTTTCACAGCACAAAAGGAGGCTTATCTGACTTGTGGGTCCTGCACTTACATCAGGAGACAGGATTGTCAGAAATTAAAGAAAGCAACACCGACGAAGGTGGGATTCGAACCCACGCGTGCTATGCACAATGGATTAGCAGTCCATCGCCTTAACCTCTCGGCCACCTCGTCGTTTGTGGTTGTGTGTCGATTGCGATTTCAAAGATGCAAACACTTTCACAGCACAAAAGGAGGCTTATCTGACTTGTGGGTCCTGCACTTACATCAGGAGACACGATGGTCAGAAATTAAAGAAAGCAACACCGACGAAGGTGGGATTCGAACCCACGCGTGCTATGCACAATGGATTAGCAGTCCATCGCCTTAACCTCTCGGCCACCTCGTCAATTACAGTTGTGTGTCGATTGCGATTTCAAACATGCAAACACTTTCACAGCACAAAAGGAGGCTTATCTGACTTGTGGGTCCTGCACTTATATGAGGAGACACGATTGTCAGAAATTAAAGAAAGCAACACCTACGAAGGTGGGATTCGAACCCACGCGTGCTATGCACAATGGATTAGCAGTCCATCGCCTTAACCTCTCGGCCACCTCGTCGTTTGTGGTTGTGTGTCGATAGCAATTTCAAAGAAGCAAACACTTTCACAGCACAAAAGAAGGCTTTTCTGACTTGTGGGTCCTGTAGTTACAGCAGGAGACACGATGGTCAGAAATTAAAGAATGCAACACCGACGAAGGTGGGATTCGAACCCACGCGTGCTATGCACAATGGATTAGCAGTCCATCGCCTTAACCTCTCGGCCACCTCGTCGTTTGTGGTTGTGTGTCAATTGCGATTTCAAAGATGCAAACACTTTCACAGCACAAAAGGAGGCTTATCTGACTTGTGGGTCCTGCACTTATATGAGGAGACACGATTGTCAGAAATTAAAGAAAGCAACACCGACGAAGGTGGGATTCGAACCCACGCGTGCTATGCACAATAGATTAGCAGTCCATCGCCTTAACCTCTCGGCCACCTCGTCATTTGTGGTTGTGTGTCGATAGCAATTTCAAAGAAGCAAACACTTTCAGAGCACAAAAGAAGGCTTTTCTGACTTGTGGGTCCTGTAGTTACAGCAGGAGACACGATGGTCAGAAATTAAAGAAAGCAACACCGACGAAGGTGGGATTCGAACCCACGCGTGCTATGCACAATGGATTAGCAGTCCATCGCCTTAACCTCTCGGCCACCTCGTCGTTTGTGGTTGACGGTCAATTGCGATTTCAAAGATGCAAACACTTTCACAGCACAAAAGGAGGCTTATCTGACTTGTGGGTCCTGCACTTATATGAGGAGACACGATTGTCAGAAATTAAAGAAAGCAACACCGACGAAGGTGGGATTCGAACCCACGCGTGCTATGCAAAATGGATTAGCAGTCCATCGCCTTAACCTCTCGGCCACCTCTTCAATTACAGTTGTGTGTCGATTGTGATTTCAAAGATGCAAACACTTTCACAGCACAAAAGGAGGCTTATCTGACTTGTGGGTCCTGTAGTTACAGAAGGAGACACGATGGTCAGAAATTAAAGAAAGCAACACCGACGAAGGTGGGATTCGAACCCACGCGTGCTATGCACAATGGATTAGCAGTCCATCGCCTTAACCTCTCGGCCACCTCGTCGTTTGTGGTTGTGTGTCGATAGCAATTTCAAAGAAGCAAACACTTTCACAGCACAAAAGAAGGCTTTTCTGACTTGTGGGTCCTGTAGTTACAGCAGGAGACACGATGGTCAGAAATTAAAGAAAGCAACACCGACGAAGGTGGGATTCGAACCCACGCGTGCTATGCACAATGGATTAGCAGTCCATCGCCTTAACCTCTCGGCCACCTCGTCGTTTGTGGTTGTGTGTCGATAGCAATTTCAAAGAAGCAAACACTTTCACAGCACAAAAGAAGGCTTTTCTGACTTGTGGGTCCTGTAGTTACAGCAGGAGACACGATGGTCAGAAATTAAAGAAAGCAACACCGACGAAGGCGGGATTCGAACCCACGCGTGCTATGCACAATGGATTAGCAGTCCATCGCCTTAACCTCTCGGCCACCTCGTCGTTTGTGGTTGTGTGTCGATAGCAATTTCAAAGAAGCAAACACTTTCAGAGCACAAAAGAAGGCTTTTCTGACTTGTGGGTCCTGTAGTTACAGCAGGAGACACGATGGTCAGAAATTAAAGAAAGCAACACCGACGAAGGTGGGATTCGAACCCACGCGTGCTATGCACAATGGACTAGCAGTCCATCGCCTTAACCTCTCGGCCACCTCATCAATTACAGTTGTGTGTCAATTGCGATTTCAAAGATGCAAACACTTTCACAGCACAAAAGGAGGCTTATCTGACTTGTGGGTCCTGTAGTTACAGCAGGAGACACGATGGTCAGAAATTAAAGAAAGCAACACCGACGAAGGTGGGATTCGAACCCACGCGTGCTATGCACAATGGACTAGCAGTCCATCGCCTTAACCTCTCGGCCACCTCGTCGTTTGTGGTTGTGTGTCGATAGCAATTTCAAAGAAGCAAACACTTTCAGAGCACAAAAGAAGGCTTTTCTGACTTGTGGGTCCTGTGGTTACAGCAGGAGACACGATGGTCAGAAATTAAAGAAAGCAACACCGACGAAGGTGGGATTCAAACCCACGCGTGCTATGCACAATGGATTAGCAGTCCATCGCCTTAACCTCTCGGCCACCTCGTCGTTTGTGGTTGTGGGTCAATTGCAATTTCAAAGATGCAAACACTTTCACAGCACAAAAGGAGGCTTATCTGACTTGTGGGTCCTGCACTTACATCAGGAGACAGGATTGTCAGAAATTAAAGAAAGCAACACCGACGAAGGTGGGATTCGAACCCACGCGTGCTATGCACAATGGATTAGCAGTCCATCGCCTTAACCTCTCGGCCACCTCGTCGTTTGTGGTTGTGTGTCGATTGCGATTTCAAAGATGCAAACACTTTCACAGCACAAAAGGAGGCTTATCTGACTTGTGGGTCCTGCACTTACATCAGGAGACACGATGGTCAGAAATTAAAGAAAGCAACACCGACGAAGGTGGGATTCGAACCCACGCGTGCTATGCACAATGGATTAGCAGTCCATCGCCTTAACCTCTCGGCCACCTCGTCAATTACAGTTGTGTGTCGATTGCGATTTCAAACATGCAAACACTTTCACAGCACAAAAGGAGGCTTATCTGACTTGTGGGTCCTGCACTTATATGAGGAGACACGATTGTCAGAAATTAAAGAAAGCAACACCTACGAAGGTGGGATTCGAACCCACGCGTGCTATGCACAATGGATTAGCAGTCCATCGCCTTAACCTCTCGGCCACCTCGTCGTTTGTGGTTGTGTGTCGATAGCAATTTCAAAGAAGCAAACACTTTCACAGCACAAAAGAAGGCTTTTCTGACTTGTGGGTCCTGTAGTTACAGCAGGAGACACGATGGTCAGAAATTAAAGAATGCAACACCGACGAAGGTGGGATTCGAACCCACGCGTGCTATGCACAATGGATTAGCAGTCCATCGCCTTAACCTCTCGGCCACCTCGTCGTTTGTGGTTGTGTGTCAATTGCGATTTCAAAGATGCAAACACTTTCACAGCACAAAAGGAGGCTTATCTGACTTGTGGGTCCTGCACTTATATGAGGAGACACGATTGTCAGAAATTAAAGAAAGCAACACCGACGAAGGTGGGATTCGAACCCACGCGTGCTATGCACAATAGATTAGCAGTCCATCGCCTTAACCTCTCGGCCACCTCGTCATTTGTGGTTGTGTGTCGATAGCAATTTCAAAGAAGCAAACACTTTCAGAGCACAAAAGAAGGCTTTTCTGACTTGTGGGTCCTGTAGTTACAGCAGGAGACACGATGGTCAGAAATTAAAGAAAGCAACACCGACGAAGGTGGGATTCGAACCCACGCGTGCTATGCACAATGGATTAGCAGTCCATCGCCTTAACCTCTCGGCCACCTCGTCGTTTGTGGTTGAGGGTCAATTGCGATTTCAAAGATGCAAACACTTTCACAGCACAAAAGGAGGCTTATCTGACTTGTGGGTCCTGCACTTATATGAGGAGACACGATTGTCAGAAATTAAAGAAAGCAACACCGACGAAGGTGGGATTCGAACCCACGCGTGCTATGCAAAATGGATTAGCAGTCCATCGCCTTAACCTCTCGGCCACCTCTTCAATTACAGTTGTGTGTCGATTGTGATTTCAAAGATGCAAACACTTTCACAGCACAAAAGGAGGCTTATCTGACTTGTGGGTCCTGTAGTTACAGAAGGAGACACGATGGTCAGAAATTAAAGAAAGCAACACCGACGAAGGTGGGATTCGAACCCACGCGTGCTATGCACAATGGATTAGCAGTCCATCGCCTTAACCTCTCGGCCACCTCGTCGTTTGTGGTTGTGTGTCGATAGCAATTTCAAAGAAGCAAACACTTTCACAGCACAAAAGAAGGCTTTTCTGACTTGTGGGTCCTGTAGTTACAGCAGGAGACACGATGGTCAGAAATTAAAGAAAGCAACACCGACGAAGGTGGGATTCGAACCCACGCGTGCTATGCACAATGGATTAGCAGTCCATCGCCTTAACCTCTCGGCCACCTCGTCGTTTGTGGTTGTGTGTCGATAGCAATTTCAAAGAAGCAAACACTTTCACAGCACAAAAGAAGGCTTTTCTGACTTGTGGGTCCTGTAGTTACAGCAGGAGACACGATGGTCAGAAATTAAAGAAAGCAACACCGACGAAGGCGGGATTCGAACCCACGCGTGCTATGCACAATGGATTAGCAGTCCATCGCCTTAACCTCTCGGCCACCTCGTCAATTACAGTTGTGTGTCGATTGCGATTTCAAACATGCAAACACTTTCACAGCACAAAAGGAGGCTTATCTGACTTGTGGGTCCTGCACTTATATGAGGAGACACGATTGTCAGAAATTAAAGAAAGCAACACCTACGAAGGTGGGATTCGAACCCACGCGTGCTATGCACAATGGATTAGCAGTCCATCGCCTTAACCTCTCGGCCACCTCGTCGTTTGTGGTTGTGTGTCGATAGCAATTTCAAAGAAGCAAACACTTTCACAGCACAAAAGAAGGCTTTTCTGACTTGTGGGTCCTGTAGTTACAGCAGGAGACACGATGGTCAGAAATTAAAGAATGCAACACCGACGAAGGTGGGATTCGAACCCACGCGTGCTATGCACAATGGATTAGCAGTCCATCGCCTTAACCTCTCGGCCACCTCGTCGTTTGTGGTTGTGTGTCAATTGCGATTTCAAAGATGCAAACACTTTCACAGCACAAAAGGAGGCTTATCTGACTTGTGGGTCCTGCACTTATATGAGGAGACACGATTGTCAGAAATTAAAGAAAGCAACACCGACGAAGGTGGGATTCGAACCCACGCGTGCTATGCACAATAGATTAGCAGTCCATCGCCTTAACCTCTCGGCCACCTCGTCATTTGTGGTTGTCTGTCGATAGCAATTTCAAAGAAGCAAACACTTTCAGAGCACAAAAGAAGGCTTTTCTGACTTGTGGGTCCTGTAGTTACAGCAGGAGACACGATGGTCAGAAATTAAAGAAAGCAACACCGACGAAGGTGGGATTCGAACCCACGCGTGCTATGCACAATGGATTAGCAGTCCATCGCCTTAACCTCTCGGCCACCTCGTCGTTTGTGGTTGAGGGTCAATTGCGATTTCAAAGATGCAAACACTTTCACAGCACAAAAGGAGGCTTATCTGACTTGTGGGTCCTGCACTTATATGAGGAGACACGATTGTCAGAAATTAAAGAAAGCAACACCGACGAAGGTGGGATTCGAACCCACGCGTGCTATGCAAAATGGATTAGCAGTCCATCGCCTTAACCTCTCGGCCACCTCTTCAATTACAGTTGTGTGTCGATTGTGATTTCAAAGATGCAAACACTTTCACAGCACAAAAGGAGGCTTATCTGACTTGTGGGTCCTGTAGTTACAGAAGGAGACACGATGGTCAGAAATTAAAGAAAGCAACACCGACGAAGGTGGGATTCGAACCCACGCGTGCTATGCACAATGGATTAGCAGTCCATCGCCTTAACCTCTCGGCCACCTCGTCGTTTGTGGTTGTGTGTCGATAGCAATTTCAAAGAAGCAAACACTTTCACAGCACAAAAGAAGGCTTTTCTGACTTGTGGGTCCTGTAGTTACAGCAGGAGACACGATGGTCAGAAATTAAAGAAAGCAACACCGACGAAGGTGGGATTCGAACCCACGCGTGCTATGCACAATGGATTAGCAGTCCATCGCCTTAACCTCTCGGCCACCTCGTCGTTTGTGGTTGTGTGTCGATAGCAATTTCAAAGAAGCAAACACTTTCACAGCACAAAAGAAGGCTTTTCTGACTTGTGGGTCCTGTAGTTACAGCAGGAGACACGATGGTCAGAAATTAAAGAAAGCAACACCGACGAAGGCGGGATTCGAACCCACGCGTGCTATGCACAATGGATTAGCAGTCCATCGCCTTAACCTCTCGGCCACCTCGTCGTTTGTGGTTGTGTGTCGATAGCAATTTCAAAGAAGCAAACACTTTCAGAGCACAAAAGAAGGCTTTTCTGACTTGTGGGTCCTGTAGTTACAGCAGGAGACACGATGGTCAGAAATTAAAGAAAGCAACACCGACGAAGGTGGGATTCGAACCCACGCGTGCTATGCACAATGGATTAGCAGTCCATCGCCTTAACCTCTCGGCCACCTCGTCGTTTGTGGTTGAGGGTCAATTGCGATTTCAAAGATGCAAACACTTTCACAGCACAAAAGGAGGCTTATCTGACTTGTGGGTCCTGCACTTATATGAGGAGACACGATTGTCAGAAATTAAAGAAAGCAACACCGACGAAGGTGGGATTCGAACCCACGCGTGCTATGCAAAATGGATTAGCAGTCCATCGCCTTAACCTCTCGGCCACCTCTTCAATTACAGTTGTGTGTCGATTGTGATTTCAAAGATGCAAACACTTTCACAGCACAAAAGGAGGCTTATCTGACTTGTGGGTCCTGCACTTATATGAGGAGACACGATTGTCAGAAATTAAAGAAAGCAACACCGACGAAGGTGGGATTCGAACCCACGCGTGCTATGCACAATAGATTAGCAGTCCATCGCCTTAACCTCTCGGCCACCTCGTCATTTGTGGTTGTGTGTCGATAGCAATTTCAAAGAAGCAAACACTTTCAGAGCACAAAAGAAGGCTTTTCTGACTTGTGGGTCCTGTAGTTACAGCAGGAGACACGATGGTCAGAAATTAAAGAAAGCAACACCGACGAAGGTGGGATTCGAACCCACGCGTGCTATGCACAATGGATTAGCAGTCCATCGCCTTAACCTCTCGGCCACCTCGTCGTTTGTGGTTGAGGGTCAATTGCGATTTCAAAGATGCAAACACTTTCACAGCACAAAAGGAGGCTTATCTGACTTGTGGGTCCTGCACTTATATGAGGAGACACGATTGTCAGAAATTAAAGAAAGCAACACCGACGAAGGTGGGATTCGAACCCACGCGTGCTATGCAAAATGGATTAGCAGTCCATCGCCTTAACCTCTCGGCCACCTCTTCAATTACAGTTGTGTGTCGATTGTGATTTCAAAGATGCAAACACTTTCACAGCACAAAAGGAGGCTTATCTGACTTGTGGGTCCTGTAGTTACAGAAGGAGACACGATGGTCAGAAATTAAAGAAAGCAACACCGACGAAGGTGGGATTCGAACCCACGCGTGCTATGCACAATGGATTAGCAGTCCATCGCCTTAACCTCTCGGCCACCTCGTCGTTTGTGGTTGTGTGTCGATAGCAATTTCAAAGAAGCAAACACTTTCACAGCACAAAAGAAGGCTTTTCTGACTTGTGGGTCCTGTAGTTACAGCAGGAGACACGATGGTCAGAAATTAAAGAAAGCAACACCGACGAAGGTGGGATTCGAACCCACGCGTGCTATGCACAATGGATTAGCAGTCCATCGCCTTAACCTCTCGGCCACCTCGTCGTTTGTGGTTGTGTGTCGATAGCAATTTCAAAGAAGCAAACACTTTCACAGCACAAAAGAAGGCTTTTCTGACTTGTGGGTCCTGTAGTTACAGCAGGAGACACGATGGTCAGAAATTAAAGAAAGCAACACCGACGAAGGCGGGATTCGAACCCACGCGTGCTATGCACAATGGATTAGCAGTCCATCGCCTTAACCTCTCGGCCACCTCGTCGTTTGTGGTTGTGTGTCGATAGCAATTTCAAAGAAGCAAACACTTTCAGAGCACAAAAGAAGGCTTTTCTGACTTGTGGGTCCTGTAGTTACAGCAGGAGACACGATGGTCAGAAATTAAAGAAAGCAACACCGACGAAGGTGGGATTCGAACCCACGCGTGCTATGCACAATGGATTAGCAGTCCATCGCCTTAACCTCTCGGCCACCTCGTCGTTTGTGGTTGTGTGTCAATTGTGATTTCAAAGATGCAAACACTTTCACAGCACAAAAGGAGGCTTATCTGACTTGTGGGTCCTGCACTTATATGAGGAGACACGATTGTCAGAAATTAAAGAAAGCAACACCTACAAAGGTGGGATTTGAACCCACGCGTGCTATGCACAATGGATTAGCAGTCCATCGCCTTAACCTCTCGGCCACCTCGTTGTTTGTGGTTGTGTGTCGATAGCAATTTCAAAGAAGCAAACACTTTCACAGCACAAAAGAAGGCTTTTCTGACTTGTGGGTCCTGTAGTTACAGCAGGAGACACGATTGTCAGAAATTAAAGAAAGCAACACCGACGAAGGTGGGATTCGAACCCACGCGTGCTATGCAAAATGGATGAGCAGTCCATCGCCTTAACCTCTCGGCCACCTCGTCAATTACAGTTGTGTGTCGATTGCGATTTCAAAGATGCAAACACTTTCACAGCACAAAAGGAGGCTTATCGGACTTGTGGGTCCTGTAGTTACAGCAGGAGACACGATGGTCAGAAATTAAAGAAAGCAACACCGACGAAGGTGGGATTCGAACCCACGCGTGCTATGCACAATGGATTAGCAGTCCATCGCCTTAACCTCTCGGCCACCTCGTCGTTTGTATTTGTGTGTCAATTGCGATTTCAAACATGCAAACACTTTCACAGCACAAAAGGAGGCTTATCTGACTTGTGGGTCCTGCACTTATATGAGGAGACACGATTGTCAGAAATTAAAGAAAGCAACACCTACGAAGGTGGGATTCGAACCCACGCGTGCTATGCACAATGGATTAGCAGTCCATCGCCTTAACCTCTCGGCCACCTCGTCGTTTGTGGTTGTGTGTCGATTGCGATTTCAAAGATGCAAACACTTTCACAGCACAAAAGGAGGCTTATCTGACTTGTGGGTCCTGCACTTACATCAGGAGACACGATGGTCAGAAATTAAAGAAAGCAACACCGACGAAGGTGGGATTCGAACCCACGCGTGCTATGCACAATGGATTAGCAGTCCATCGCCTTAACCTCTCGGCCACCTCGTCAATTACAGTTGTGTGTCGATTGCGATTTCAAACATGCAAACACTTTCACAGCACAAAAGGAGGCTTATCTGACTTGTGGGTCCTGCACTTATATGAGGAGACACGATTGTCAGAAATTAAAGAAAGCAACACCTACGAAGGTGGGATTCGAACCCACGCGTGCTATGCACAATGGATTAGCAGTCCATCGCCTTAACCTCTCGGCCACCTCGTCGTTTGTGGTTGTGTGTCGATAGCAATTTCAAAGAAGCAAACACTTTCACAGCACAAAAGAAGGCTTTTCTGACTTGTGGGTCCTGTAGTTACAGCAGGAGACACGATGGTCAGAAATTAAAGAATGCAACACCGACGAAGGTGGGATTCGAACCCACGCGTGCTATGCACAATGGATTAGCAGTCCATCGCCTTAACCTCTCGGCCACCTCGTCGTTTGTGGTTGTGTGTCAATTGCGATTTCAAAGATGCAAACACTTTCACAGCACAAAAGGAGGCTTATCTGACTTGTGGGTCCTGCACTTATATGAGGAGACACGATTGTCAGAAATTAAAGAAAGCAACACCGACGAAGGTGGGATTCGAACCCACGCGTGCTATGCACAATAGATTAGCAGTCCATCGCATTAACCTCTCGGCCACCTCGTCATTTGTGGTTGTGTGTCGATAGCAATTTCAAAGAAGCAAACACTTTCAGAGCACAAAAGAAGGCTTTTCTGACTTGTGGGTCCTGTAGTTACAGCAGGAGACACGATGGTCAGAAATTAAAGAAAGCAACACCGACGAAGGTGGGATTCGAACCCACGCGTGCTATGCACAATGGATTAGCAGTCCATCGCCTTTACCTCTCGGCCACCTCGTCGTTTGTGGTTGAGGGTCAATTGCGATTTCAAAGATGCAAACACTTTCACAGCACAAAAGGAGGCTTATCTGACTTGTGGGTCCTGCACTTATATGAGGAGACACGATTGTCAGAAATTAAAGAAAGCAACACCGACGAAGGTGGGATTCGAACCCACGCGTGCTATGCAAAATGGATTAGCAGTCCATCGCCTTAACCTCTCGGCCACCTCTTCAATTACAGTTGTGTGTCGATTGTGATTTCAAAGATGCAAACACTTTCACAGCACAAAAGGAGGCTTATCTGACTTGTGGGTCCTGTAGTTACAGAAGGAGACACGATGGTCAGAAATTAAAGAAAGCAACACCGACGAAGGTGGGATTCGAACCCACGCGTGCTATGCACAATGGATTAGCAGTCCATCGCCTTAACCTCTCGGCCACCTCGTCGTTTGTGGTTGTGTGTCGATAGCAATTTCAAAGAAGCAAACACTTTCACAGCACAAAAGAAGGCTTTTCTGACTTGTGGGTCCTGTAGTTACAGCAGGAGACACGATGGTCAGAAATTAAAGAAAGCAACACCGACGAAGGTGGGATTCGAACCCACGCGTGCTATGCACAATGGATTAGCAGTCCATCGCCTTAACCTCTCGGCCACCTCGTCGTTTGTGGTTGTGTGTCGATAGCAATTTCAAAGAAGCAAACACTTTCACAGCACAAAAGAAGGCTTTTCTGACTTGTGGGTCCTGTAGTTACAGCAGGAGACACGATGGTCAGAAATTAAAGAAAGCAACACCGACGAAGGCGGGATTCGAACCCACGCGTGCTATGCACAATGGATTAGCAGTCCATCGCCTTAACCTCTCGGCCACCTCGTCGTTTGTGGTTGTGTGTCGATAGCAATTTCAAAGAAGCAAACACTTTCAGAGCACAAAAGAAGGCTTTTCTGACTTGTGGGTCCTGTAGTTACAGCAGGAGACACGATGGTCAGAAATTAAAGAAAGCAACACCGACGAAGGTGGGATTCGAACCCACGCGTGCTATGCACAATGGATTAGCAGTCCATCGCCTTAACCTCTCGGCCACCTCGTCGTTTGTGGTTGTGTGTCAATTGCGATTTCAAAGATGCAAACACTTTCACAGCACAAAAGGAGGCTTATCTGACTTGTGGGTCCTGCACTTATATGAGGAGACACGATTGTCAGAAATTAAAGAAAGCAACACCTACGAAGGTGGGATTTGAACCCACGCGTGCTATGCACAATGGATTAGCAGTCCATCGCCTTAACCTCTCGGCCACCTCGTCGTTTGTGGTTGTGTGTCGATAGCAATTTCAAAGAAGCAAACACTTTCACAGCACAAAAGAAGGCTTTTCTGACTTGTGGGTCCTGTAGTTACAGCAGGAGACACGATTGTCAGAAATTAAAGAAAGCAACACCGACGAAGGTGGGATTCGAACCCACGCGTGCTATGCAAAATGGATGAGCAGTCCATCGCCTTAACCTCTCGGCCACCTCGTCAATTACAGTTGTGTGTCGATTGCGATTTCAAAGATGCAAACACTTTCACAGCACAAAAGGAGGCTTATCGGACTTGTGGGTCCTGTAGTTACAGCAGGAGACACGATGGTCAGAAATTAAAGAAAGCAACACCGACGAAGGTGGGATTCGAACCCACGCGTGCTATGCACAATGGATTAGCAGTCCATCGCCTTAACCTCTCGGCCACCTCGTCGTTTGTATTTGTGTGTCAATTGCGATTTCAAACATGCAAACACTTTCACAGCACAAAAGGAGGCTTATCTGACTTGTGGGTCCTGCACTTATATGAGGAGACACGATTGTCAGAAATTAAAGAAAGCAACACCTACGAAGGTGGGATTCGAACCCACGCGTGCTATGCACAATGGATTAGCAGTCCATCGCCTTAACCTCTCGGCCACCTCGTCGTTTGTGGTTGTGTGTCGATTGCGATTTCAAAGATGCAAACACTTTCACAGCACAAAAGGAGGCTTATCTGACTTGTGGGTCCTGCACTTACATCAGGAGACACGATGGTCAGAAATTAAAGAAAGCAACACCGACGAAGGTGGGATTCGAACCCACGCGTGCTATGCACAATGGATTAGCAGTCCATCGCCTTAACCTCTCGGCCACCTCGTCAATTACAGTTGTGTGTCGATTGCGATTTCAAACATGCAAACACTTTCACAGCACAAAAGGAGGCTTATCTGACTTGTGGGTCCTGCACTTATATGAGGAGACACGATTGTCAGAAATTAAAGAAAGCAACACCTACGAAGGTGGGATTCGAACCCACGCGTGCTATGCACAATGGATTAGCAGTCCATCGCCTTAACCTCTCGGCCACCTCGTCGTTTGTGGTTGTGTGTCGATAGCAATTTCAAAGAAGCAAACACTTTCACAGCACAAAAGAAGGCTTTTCTGACTTGTGGGTCCTGTAGTTACAGCAGGAGACACGATGGTCAGAAATTAAAGAATGCAACACCGACGAAGGTGGGATTCGAACCCACGCGTGCTATGCACAATGGATTAGCAGTCCATCGCCTTAACCTCTCGGCCACCTCGTCGTTTGTGGTTGTGTGTCAATTGCGATTTCAAAGATGCAAACACTTTCACAGCACAAAAGGAGGCTTATCTGACTTGTGGGTCCTGCACTTATATGAGGAGACACGATTGTCAGAAATTAAAGAAAGCAACACCGACGAAGGTGGGATTCGAACCCACGCGTGCTATGCACAATAGATTAGCAGTCCATCGCATTAACCTCTCGGCCACCTCGTCATTTGTGGTTGTGTGTCGATAGCAATTTCAAAGAAGCAAACACTTTCAGAGCACAAAAGAAGGCTTTTCTGACTTGTGGGTCCTGTAGTTACAGCAGGAGACACGATGGTCAGAAATTAAAGAAAGCAACACCGACGAAGGTGGGATTCGAACCCACGCGTGCTATGCACAATGGATTAGCAGTCCATCGCCTTTACCTCTCGGCCACCTCGTCGTTTGTGGTTGAGGGTCAATTGCGATTTCAAAGATGCAAACACTTTCACAGCACAAAAGGAGGCTTATCTGACTTGTGGGTCCTGCACTTATATGAGGAGACACGATTGTCAGAAATTAAAGAAAGCAACACCGACGAAGGTGGGATTCGAACCCACGCGTGCTATGCAAAATGGATTAGCAGTCCATCGCCTTAACCTCTCGGCCACCTCTTCAATTACAGTTGTGTGTCGATTGTGATTTCAAAGATGCAAACACTTTCACAGCACAAAAGGAGGCTTATCTGACTTGTGGGTCCTGTAGTTACAGAAGGAGACACGATGGTCAGAAATTAAAGAAAGCAACACCGACGAAGGTGGGATTCGAACCCACGCGTGCTATGCACAATGGATTAGCAGTCCATCGCCTTAACCTCTCGGCCACCTCGTCGTTTGTGGTTGTGTGTCGATAGCAATTTCAAAGAAGCAAACACTTTCACAGCACAAAAGAAGGCTTTTCTGACTTGTGGGTCCTGTAGTTACAGCAGGAGACACGATGGTCAGAAATTAAAGAAAGCAACACCGACGAAGGTGGGATTCGAACCCACGCGTGCTATGCACAATGGATTAGCAGTCCATCGCCTTAACCTCTCGGCCACCTCGTCGTTTGTGGTTGTGTGTCGATAGCAATTTCAAAGAAGCAAACACTTTCACAGCACAAAAGAAGGCTTTTCTGACTTGTGGGTCCTGTAGTTACAGCAGGAGACACGATGGTCAGAAATTAAAGAAAGCAACACCGACGAAGGCGGGATTCGAACCCACGCGTGCTATGCACAATGGATTAGCAGTCCATCGCCTTAACCTCTCGGCCACCTCGTCGTTTGTGGTTGTGTGTCGATAGCAATTTCAAAGAAGCAAACACTTTCAGAGCACAAAAGAAGGCTTTTCTGACTTGTGGGTCCTGTAGTTACAGCAGGAGACACGATGGTCAGAAATTAAAGAAAGCAACACCGACGAAGGTGGGATTCGAACCCACGCGTGCTATGCACAATGGATTAGCAGTCCATCGCCTTAACCTCTCGGCCACCTCGTCGTTTGTGGTTGTGTGTCAATTGCGATTTCAAAGATGCAAACACTTTCACAGCACAAAAGGAGGCTTATCTGACTTGTGGGTCCTGCACTTATATGAGGAGACACGATTGTCAGAAATTAAAGAAAGCAACACCTACGAAGGTGGGATTTGAACCCACGCGTGCTATGCACAATGGATTAGCAGTCCATCGCCTTAACCTCTCGGCCACCTCGTCGTTTGTGGTTGTGTGTCGATAGCAATTTCAAAGAAGCAAACACTTTCACAGCACAAAAGAAGGCTTTTCTGACTTGTGGGTCCTGTAGTTACAGCAGGAGACACGATTGTCAGAAATTAAAGAAAGCAACACCGACGAAGGTGGGATTCGAACCCACGCGTGCTATGCAAAATGGATGAGCAGTCCATCGCCTTAACCTCTCGGCCACCTCGTCAATTACAGTTGTGTGTCGATTGCGATTTCAAAGATGCAAACACTTTCACAGCACAAAAGGAGGCTTATCGGACTTGTGGGTCCTGTAGTTACAGCAGGAGACACGATGGTCAGAAATTAAAGAAAGCAACACCGACGAAGGTGGGATTCGAACCCACGCGTGCTATGCACAATGGATTAGCAGTCCATCGCCTTAACCTCTCGGCCACCTCGTCGTTTGTATTTGTGTGTCAATTGCGATTTCAAACATGCAAACACTTTCACAGCACAAAAGGAGGCTTATCTGACTTGTGGGTCCTGCACTTATATGAGGAGACACGATTGTCAGAAATTAAAGAAAGCAACACCTACGAAGGTGGGATTCGAACCCACGCGTGCTATGCACAATGGATTAGCAGTCCATCGCCTTAACCTCTCGGCCACCTCGTCGTTTGTGGTTGTGTGTCGATAGCAATTTCAAAGAAGCAAACACTTTCACAGCACAAAAGAAGGCTTTTCTGACTTGTGGGTCCTGTAGTTACAGCAGGAGACACGATGGTCAGAAATTAAAGAATGCAACACCGACGAAGGTGGGATTCGAACCCACGCGTGCTATGCACAATGGATTAGCAGTCCATCGCCTTAACCTCTCGGCCACCTCGTCGTTTGTGGTTGTGTGTCAATTGCGATTTCAAAGATGCAAACACTTTCACAGCACAAAAGGAGGCTTATCTGACTTGTGGGTCCTGCACTTATATGAGGAGACACGATTGTCAGAAATTAAAGAAAGCAACACCGACGAAGGTGGGATTCGAACCCACGCGTGCGATGCACATTAGATTAGCAGTCCATCGCCTTAACCTCTCGGCCACCTCGTCATTTGTGGTTGTGTGTCGATTGCGATTTCAAAGATGCAAACACTTTCACAGCACAAAAGAAAGCTTTTCTGACTTGTGGGTCCTGTAGTTACAGCAGGAGACACGATGGTCAGAAATTAAAGAAAGCAACACCGACGAAGGTGGGATTCGAACCCACACGTGCTATGCACAATGGATTAGCAGTCCATCGCCTTAACCTCTCGGCCACCTCGTCGTGTGTGGTTGTGTGTCAATTGCGATTTCAAAGATGCAAACACTTTCACAGCACAAAAGGAGGCTTATCTGACTTGTGGGTCCTGCACTTATATCAGGAGACAGGATTGTCAGAAATTAAAGAAAGCAACACCGACGAATGTGGGATTCGAACCCACGCGTGCTATGCACAATGGATTAGCAGTCCATCGCCTTAACCTCTCGGCCACCTCGTCGTTTGTGGTTGTGTGTCGATTGCGATTTCAAAGATGCAAACACTTTCACAGCACAAAAGGAGGCTTATCTGACTTGTGGGTCCTGCACTTACATCAGGAGACACGATGGTCAGAAATTAAAGAAAGCAACACCGACGAAGGTGGGATTCGAACCCACGCGTGCTATGCACAATGGATTAGCAGTCCATCGCCTTAATCTCTCGGCCACCTCGTCGTTTGTGGTTGTGTGTCGATTTCGATTTCAAAGATGCAAACACTTTCACAGCACAAAAGCAGCCGTATATGACTTGTGGGTCCTGCACTTACACCAGGAGAAACGATTGTCAGAAATTAAAGAAAGCAACACCGACGAAGGTGGGATTCGAACCCACGCGTGCTATGCACAATGGATTAGCAGTCCATCGCCTTAACCTCTCGGCCACCTCGTCGTTTGTGGTTGTGTGTCGATAGCAATTTCAAAGAAGCAAACACTTTAACAGCACAAAAGAAGGTTTTTCTGACTTGTGGGTCCTGTAGTTACAGCAGGAGACACGATGGTCAGAAATTAAAGAATGCAACACCGACGAAGGTGGGATTCGAACCCACGCGTGCTATGCACAATGGATTAGCAGTCCATCGCCTTAACCTCTCGGCCACCTCGTCGTTTGTGGTTGTGTGTCAATTGCGATTTCAAAGATGCAAACACTTTCACAGCACAAAAGGAGGCTTATCTGACTTGTGGGTCCTGCACTTATATGAGGAGACACGATTGTCAGAAATTAAAGAAAGCAACACCGACGAAGGTGGGATTCGAACCCACGCGTGCTATGCACAATAGATTAGCAGTCCATCGCCTTAACCTCTCGGCCACCTCGTCATTTGTGGTTGTGTGTCGATTGCGATTTCAAAGATGCAAACACTTTCACAGCACAAAAGAAGGCTTTTCTGACTTGTGGGTCCTGTAGTTACAGCAGGAGACACGATGGTCAGAAATTAAAGAAAGCAACACCGACGAAGGTGGGATTCGAACCCACGCGTGCTATGCACAATGGATTAGCAGTCCATCGCCTTAACCTCTCGGCCACCTCGTCGTTTGTGGTTGTGTGTCAATTGCGATTTCAAAGATGCAAACACTTTCACAGCACAAAAGGAGGCTTATCTGACTTGTGGGTCCTGTAGTTACAGCAGGAGACACGATGGTCAGAAATTAAAGAAAGCAACACCGACGAAGGTGGGATTCGAACCCACGCGTGCTATGCACAATGGATTAGCAGTCCATCGCCTTAACCTCTCGGCCACCTCGTCGTTTGTGGTTGAGGGTCAATTGCGATTTCAAAGATGCAAACACTTTCACAGCACAAAAGGAGGCTTATCTGACTTGTGGGTCCTGCACTTATATGAGGAGACACGATTGTCAGAAATTAAAGAAAGCAACACCGACGAAGGTGGGATTCGAACCCACGCGTGCTATGCAAAATGGATTAGCAGTCCATCGCCTTAACCTCTCGGCCACCTCTTCAATTACAGTTGTGTGTCGATTGTGATTTCAAAGATGCAAACACTTTCACAGCACAAAAGGAGGCTTATCTGACTTGTGGGTCCTGCACTTACATCAGGAGACACGATTGTCAGAACTTAAAGAAAGCAACACAGACGAAGGTGGGATTCAAACCCACGCGTGCTATGCACAATGGATTAGCAGTCCATCGCCTTAACCTCTCGGCCACCTCTTCAATTACAGTTGTGTGTCGATTGTGATTTCAAAGATGCAAACACTTTCACAGCACAAAAGGAGGCTTATCTGACTTGTGGGTCCTGTAGTTACAGAAGGAGACACGATGGTCAGAAATTAAAGAAAGCAACACCGACGAAGGTGGGATTTGAACCCACGCGTGCTATGCACAATGGATTAGCAGTCCATCGCCTTAACCTCTCGGCCACCTCGTCGTTTGTGGTTGTGTGTCGATAGCAATTTCAAAGAAGCAAACACTTTCACAGCACAAAAGAAGGCTTTTCTGACTTGTGGGTCCTGTAGTTACAGCAGGAGACACGATGGTCAGAAATTAAAGAAAGCAACACCGACGAAGGTGAGATTCGAACCCACGCGTGCTATGCACAATGGATTAGCAGTCCATCGCCTTAACCTCTCGGCCACCTCGTCGTTTGTGGTTGTGTGTCGATAGCAATTTCAAAGAAGCAAACACTTTCACAGCACAAAAGAAGGCTTTTCTGACTTGTGGGTCCTGTAGTTACAGCAGGAGACACGATGGTCAGAAATTAAAGAAAGCAACACCGACGAAGGTGGGATTCGAACCCACGCGTGCTATGCACAATGGATTAGCAGTCCATCGCCTTAACCTCTCGGCCACCTCGTCGTTTGTGGTTGTGTGTCGATAGCAATTTCAAAGAAGCAAACACTTTCACAGCACAAAAGAAGGCTTTTCTGACTTGTGGGTCCTGTAGTTACAGCAGGAGACACGATGGTCAGAAATTAAAGAAAGCAACACCGACGAAGGCGGGATTCGAACCCACGCGTGCTATGCACAATGGATTAGCAGTCCATCGCCTTAACCTCTCGGCCACCTCGTCGTTTGTGGTTGTGTGTCGATAGCAATTTCAAAGAAGCAAACACTTTCAGAGCACAAAAGAAGGCTTTTCTGACTTGTGGGTCCTGTAGTTACAGCAGGAGACACGATGGTCAGAAATTAAAGAAAGCAACACCGACGAAGGTGGGATTCGAACCCACGCGTGCTATGCACAATGGATTAGCAGTCCATCGCCTTAACCTCTCGGCCACTTTGTCGTTTGTGGTTGTGTGTCAATTGCGATTTCAAAGATGCAAACACTTTCACAGCACAAAAGGAGGCTTATCTGACTTGTGGGTCCTGCACTTACATCAGGAGACAGGATTGTCAGAAATTAAAGAAAGCAACACCGACGAAGGTGGGATTCGAACCCACGCGTGCTATGCACAATGGATTAGCAGTCCATCGCCTTAACCTCTCGGCCACCTCGTCGTTTGTGGTTGTGTGTCAATTGCGATTTCAAAGATGCAAACACTTTCACAGCACAAAAGGAGGCTTATCTGACTTGTGGGTCCTGTAGTTACAGAAGGAGACACGATGGTCAGAAATTAAAGAAAGCAACACCGACGAAGGTGGGATTCGAACCCACGCGTGCTATGCACAATGGATTAGCAGTCCATCGCCTTAACCTCTCGGCCACCTCGTCGTTTGTGGTTGTGTGTCGATAGCAATTTCAAAGAAGCAAACACTTTCACAGCACAAAAGAAGGCTTTTCTTTTTTGTGGGTCCTGTAGTTACAGCAGGAGACACGATGGTCAGAAATTAAAGAAAGCAACACCGACGAAGGTGGGATTCGAACCCACGCGTGCTATGCACAATGGATTAGCAGTCCATCGCCTTAACCTCTCGGCCACCTCGTCGTTTGTGGTTGTGTGTCGATAGCAATTTCAAAGAAGCAAACACTTTCACAGCACAAAAGAAGGCTTTTCTGACTTGTGGGTCCTGTAGTTACAGCAGGAGACACGATGGTCAGAAATTAAAGAAAGCAACACCGACGAAGGCGGGATTCGAACCCACGCGTGCTATGCACAATGGATTAGCAGTCCATCGCCTTAACCTCTCGGCCACCTCGTCGTTTGTGGTTGTGTGTCGATAGCAATTTCAAAGAAGCAAACACTTTCAGAGCACAAAAGAAGGCTTTTCTGACTTGTGGGTCCTGTAGTTACAGCAGGAGACACGATGGTCAGAAATTAAAGAAAGCAACACCGACGAAGGTGGGATTCGAACCCACGCGTGCTATGCACAATGGATTAGCAGTCCATCGCCTTAACCTCTCGGCCACCTCGTCGTTTGTGGTTGTGTGTCAATTGCGATTTCAAAGATGCAAACACTTTCACAGCACAAAAGGAGGCTTATCTGACTTGTGGGTCCTGCACTTATATGAGGAGACACGATTGTCAGAAATTAAAGAAAGCAACACCGACGAAGGTGGGATTTGAACCCACGCGTGCTATGCACAATGGATTAGCAGTCCATCGCCTTAACCTCTCGGCCACCTCGTCGTTTGTGGTTGTGTGTCGATAGCAATTTCAAAGAAGCAAACACTTTCACAGCACAAAAGAAGGCTTTTCTGACTTGTGGGTCCTGTAGTTACAGCAGGAGACACGATTGTCAGAAATTAAAGAAAGCAACACCGACGAAGGTGGGATTCGAACCCACGCGTGCTATGCAAAATGGATGAGCAGTCCATCGCCTTAACCTCTCGGCCACCTCTTCAATTACAGTTGTGTGTCGATTGTGATTTCAAAGATGCAAACACTTTCACAGCACAAAAGGAGGCTTATCTGACTTGTGGGTCCTGCACTTACATCAGGAGACACGATTGTCAGAACTTAAAGAAAGCAACACAGACGAAGGTGGGATTCAAACCCACGCGTGCTATGCACAATGGATTAGCAGTCCATCGCCTTAACCTCTCGGTCACCTCGTCGTTTGTGGTTGTGTGTCAATTGCGATTTCAAAGATGCAAACACTTTCACAGCACAAAAGGAGGCTTATCTGACTTGTGGGTCCTGCACTTATATGAGGAGACACGATTGTCAGAAATTAAAGAAAGCAACACCGACGAAGGTGGGATTCGAACCCACGCGTGCTATGCACAATGGATTAGCAGTCCATCGCCTTAACCTCTCGGTCACCTCGTCGTTTGTGGTTGTGTGTCGATAGCAATTTCAAAGAAGCAAACACTTTCACAGCACAAAAGAAGGCTTTTCTGACTTGTGAGTCCTGTAGTTACAGCAGGAGACACGATTGTCAGAAATTAAAGAAAGCAACACCGACGAAGGTGGGATTCGAACCCACGCATGCTATGCACAATGGATTAGCAGTCCATCGCCTTAACCTCTCGGCCACCTCTTCAATTACAGTTTTGTGTCGATTGTGATTTCAAAGAAGCAAACACTTTCACAGCACAAAAGAAGGCTTTTCTGACTTGTGGGTCCTGCACTTATATGAGGAGACACGATTGTCAGAAATTAAAGAAAGCAACACCGACGAAGGTGGGATTCGAACCCACGCGTGCTATGCACAATGGATTAGCAGTCCATCGCCTTAACACTGGGGTGGCCATACCTTAGCCAAAAGGCTATCATCCCTGCCACGTACCAGAGCTTAGCCAGAAGGCTAGGGTTGGGAGGTGTGATAAGCCCTTCTTACCTCCAGTGTTATGTAAATGAGGCGTGTCTCAGGTGTGGGTGGTTGCTGCTTCAATACACACCTTTGGCTGCCTGCCACAAGAGACTGCAAGCTCTCTTGCAAGAAGTCACAAAGTGAGAAGAAGTCAGAAGTCACAAACATAATATTTGAATTATAGTGACATATAAGTGGCATATTGATTATTCAAAATGGCACTGATTTTTTTAACCTTATTTTCAGTATTTAGTCTTTTGAAAAACTGCCCATAGGTAAAGATATTTTTACATACATTTATACAAAAAACCCTCAGCTACTTGAAATAGAATAATAATCTTGAGCAATTTTAACTTATCAAGATGGTACTTTTTACAATGTGTATCTTCCAAAAACACAACAACAATCTTACCAGAAGAGATTTCAGAGTCACTACTCTCTTTTTTTTATGTAAGAATAAAAAGAAAACAATTCTGTAAAATACAGTACAATAGTAATAAAAATAATTGGTGGGACATACAGAGAAAAGAGAAGGAGAGAAAAGAGGGTCAGTGTTCAGTGTTCATGGTCAGCCACTGGTCAGTGTTCATCCACAACGTCCCCTCAAAAGCCCTCAATGTCTAAAATACAGTAAAGAGTACAGGAAGAGGTGCCTTACACTATCACCGACTATAACAGCCTAAAATGTGGTGTCCCACCAGCCCCACTGCAGAGAGTAGCCTGTTCAGCCAACCCCCCCCCCCCCCCCCCCCCAAAAAAAAGTCAACATTGCCAGAAATTTTGATTCAAGTTAGCTTTATTGATATTCGCACAGTAACGAAACGTGTTACTCTGCACACACCTGGCACTGCTACATCATCTCTTTTCTGCACTTGCCACATGTAAACTAAGTACAAGAAATACAACGCTTGGCATGATTATTCTTGCAGCCACACTTGACTTGGCACAATGCCCTTTTCCCTGTGTCAGGTGTGGGTGGTTGCTGCTGAACCTTTTCCTTGGCTACCTCCTTGGCTGCCATATGAGCCTGTCCAAGCTCTCCTGCAAGCTTCACCAAGAAGTCTGCCCATCTCTCTTTTACACCTGTGCATGTTGTTGCTCATCTATTGTGATATGCCTTCCTGGGTTGTAAGCATTGAAGCAGTTGGCAACGAAAGACCCCCAAACATTAGAGACTGCAGCAAACGGGTCAGTTGCAGCTCGTTCACTGCGTGTGTCCATGCTGTACACACATGCGTGTGTCCTGGAACCGGTATCGCTGCATAATCTTCATGATGGAGGGCTGCTGCATTGCTGGATGAGGATGGCAATGAAAGCCATTAGTTCAGGGAGGGCCATGAACCAGTTTTCATGCTGTGTCGTCTGGTGTGCATGCTGAACAGTCCACTCCTGTATGGTCCGAAGCATTTTCAGAGAGATGAAACAGAGGAAACTCTGTAAGCGACTAGACACTTCACTTCTGGCAAAAGCAGTTGGCTCTCCATTCATGGGATGGCATTCAATTGGGCTGTGATGCCTTCCATAATGTCTACCAATCTCTTCCTCATGCCACACTGTGCCGTCTTTTGCCATCTCTGTCAGCTGCTCGTGTGACTCCATGTGACCTCTCTTTTCTGGAGGTGATGAAGTCTCGTGATCCACAGGAACATAGGTTTGAGATTTGATTAGTGAAAGGTTGAAATAATGTGAAATTGACACAAACATAATATTTGAATTATAATTCCAAAACATTTCAAGTAAGCCTCTTTTGTACTTATGTAGGATTGTTCTCACACTGCAAAAAGTAGCATTTTATTAGTCAAAATAGCTCTGATTTGTTTTACCTTTTTTGAAATAGTTTTCGTCTTTTGAAAAACTGCCACTAGGTAAAGATATTTTTACATTAATTTATACAAAAAAACCCCTTAGCTTCTAGAAATAGAATAATAATCTTGAGCAATTTAAACTTATCAAGATGGTACTTTTTACAGTGTGTCTCCTTCCAAAAACACAAGAGCCATAACCAGTAAACAAAAAAGGACATTTAGTAAATCTTACCAGAAGAGATCAGCTGCTCGTGTGTCTCCATGTGACCTCTCTTTTCATACATATTCACCCAAACACATATACAGCCTCACACACACACACCCACAAACATTATTTTCAGTAGTTTTTAGCACTTTGAGTTGCATGTATGTATGAAAGGTGCTATACAAATAAAGGTTATTATTATTATTTATTATAAAAAGGGAAGGGCAGAAAAAAAACACAGCTCAAATGACCACTGCAATGGGGGAGGCCAGGGTTTTTTTCTTCTCTATCTGAGTCAGTGAACACATCCAGCAGAACAATGAACTGACACCATCACCCCCCCCCCCCCCCTAAGTGGTTGCATGTACATAACAAAGGGTGGCCTAATGGAATGCAAATGTCCCCAGAACTGCCCCCTGGTGGAGACCAGGTACAAAATTTTGGAGTGAAAATGCTGGTAGTCCTAGTGTTAACCTCTCGGCCACCTCTTCAATTACAGTTGTGTGTCGATTGTGATTTCAAAGATGCAAACACTTTCACAGCACAAAAGGAGGCTTATCTGACTTGTGGGTCCTGTAGTAACAGCAGGAGACACGATGGTCAGAAATTAAAGAAAGCAACACCGACGAAGGTGGGATTCGAATCCACGCGTGTTATGCACAATGGATTAGCAGTCCATCGCCTTAACCTCTCAGCCACCTCGTCAATTACAGTTGTGTGTCGATTGCGATTTCAAAGATGCAAACACTTTCACAGCACAAAAGCAGCCATATATGACTTGTGGGTCCTGCACTTACACCAGGAGAAACGATTGTCAGAAATTAAAGAAAGCAACACCGACGAAGGTGGGATTCGAACCCACGCGTGCGATGCACAATGGATTAGCAGTCCATCGCCTTAACCTCTCGGCCACCTCTTCAATTACAGTTGTGTGTCGATTGTGATTTCAAAGATGCAAACACTTTCACAGCACAAAAGGAGGCTTATCTGACTTGTGGGTCCTGCACTTACATCAGGAGACACGATTGTCAGAAATTAAAGAAAGCAACACCGACGAAGGTGGGATTCGAACCCACGCGTGCGATGCACAATGGATTAGCAGTCCATCGCCTTAACCTCTCCAATTACAGTTGTGTGTCGATTGTGATTTCAAAGATGCAAACACTTTCACAGCACAAAAGGAGGCTTATCTGACTTGTGGGTCCTGCACTTACATCAGGAGACACGATTGTCAGAAATTAAAGAAAGCAACACCGACGAAGGTGGGATTTGAACACACGCGTGTTATGCACAATGGATTAGCAGTCCATCGCCTTAACCTCTCAGCCACCTCGTCAATTACAGTTGTGTGTCGATTGCGATTTCAAAGATGCAAACACTTTCACAGCACAAAAGCAGCCATATATGACTTGTGGGTCCTGCACTTACACCAGGAGAAACGATTGTCAGAAATTAAAGAAAGCAACACCGACGAAGGTGGAGTTCGAACCCACGCGTGCTATGCACAATGGATTAGCAGTCCATCGCCTTAACCTCTCGGCCACCTCGTCGTTTGTGGTTGTGTGTCGATTGCGATTTCAAAGATGCAAACACTTTCACAGCACAAAAGGAGGCTTCTCTGACTTGTGGGTCCTGCACTTATATCAGGAGACACGATTGTCAGAAATTAAAGAAAGCAACACCGACGAAGGTGGGATTCGAACCCACGCGTGCTATGCAAAATGGATGAGCAGTCCATCGCCTTAACCTCTCGGCCACCTCTTCAATTACAGTTGTGTGTCGATTGTGATTTCAAAGATGCAAACACTTTCACAGCACAAAAGGAGGCTTATCTGACTTGTGGGTCCTGCACTTACATCAGGAGACACGATTGTCAGAACTTAAAGAAAGCAACACAGACGAAGGTGGGATTCAAACCCACGCGTGCTATGCACAATGGATTAGCAGTCCATCGCCTTAACCTCTCGGTCACCTCGTCGTTTGTGGTTGTGTGTCAATTGCGATTTCAAAGATGCAAACACTTTCACAGCACAAAAGGAGGCTTATCTGACTTGTGGGTCCTGCACTTATATCAGGAGACACGATTGTCAGAAATTAAAGAAAGCAACACCGACGAAGGTGGGATTCGAACCCACGCGTGCTATGCACAATGGATTAGCAGTCCATCGCCTTAACCTCTCGGTCACCTCGTCGTTTGTGGTTGTGTGTCGATAGCAATTTCAAAGAAGCAAACACTTTCACAGCACAAAAGAAGGCTTTTCTGACTTGTGGGTCCTGTAGTTACAGCAGGAGACACGATTGTCAGAAATTAAAGAAAGCAACACCGACGAAGGTGGGATTCGAACCCACGCGTGCTATGCACAATGGATTAGCAGTCCATCGCCTTAACCTCTCGGCCACCTCGTCGTTTGTGGTTGAGTGTCGATTGCGATTTCAAAGATGCAAACACTTTCACAGCACAAAAGCAGCCGTATATGACTTGTGGGTCCTGCACTTACACCAGGAGAAACGATTGTCAGAAATTAAAGAAAGCAACACCGACGAAGGTGGGATTCGAACCCACGCGTGCTATGCACAATGGATTAGCAGTCCATCGCCTTAACCTCTCGGCCACCTCGTCGTTTGTGGTTGTGTGTCGATTGCGATTTCAAAGATGCAAACACTTTCACAGCACAAAAGGAGGCTTCTCTGACTTGTGGGTCCTGCACTTATATCAGGAGACACGATTGTCAGAAATTAAAGAAAGCAACACCGACGAAGGTGGGATTCGAACCCACGCGTGCGATGCACAATGGATTAGCAGTCCATCGCCTTAACCTCTCGGCCACCTCTTCAATTACAGTTGTGTGTCGATTGTGATTTCAAAGATGCAAACACTTTCACAGCACAAAAGGAGGCTTATCTGACTTGTGGGTCCTGCACTTACATCAGGAGACACGATTGTCAGAAATTAAAGAAAGCAACACCGACGAAGGTGGGATTCGAACCCACGCGTGCGATGCACAATGGATTAGCAGTCCATCGCCTTAACCTCTCCAATTACAGTTGTGTGTCGATTGTGATTTCAAAGATGCAAACACTTTCACAGCACAAAAGGAGGCTTATCTGACTTGTGGGTCCTGCACTTACATCAGGAGACACGATTGTCAGAAATTAAAGAAAGCAACACCGACGAAGGTGGGATTTGAACACACGCGTGCTATGCACAATGGATTAGCAGTCCATCGCCTTAACCTCTCGGCCACCTCGTCGTTTGTGGTTGTGTGTCGATAGCAATTTCAAAGAAGCAAACACTTTCACAGCACAAAAGAAGGCTTTTCTGACTTGTGGGTCCTGTAGTTACAGCAGGTGACACGATGGTCAGAAATTAAAGAAAGCAACACCGACGAAGGTGGGATTTGAACACACGCGTGTTATGCACAATGGATTAGCAGTCCATCGCCTTAACCTCTCGGCCACCTCGTCAATTACAGTTGTGTGTCGATTGCGATTTCAAAGATGCAAACACTTTCACAGCACAAAAGCAGCCGTATATGACTTGTGGGTCCTGCACTTACACCAGGAGAAACGATTGTCAGAAATTAAAGAAAGCAACACCGACGAAGGTGGAGTTCGAACCCACGCGTGCTATGCACAATGGATTAGCAGTCCATCGCCTTAACCTCTCGGCCACCTCGTCGTTTGTGGTTGTGTGTCGATTGTGATTTCAAAGATGCAAACACTTTCACAGCACAAAAGGAGGCTTCTCTGACTTGTGGGTCCTGCACTTATATCAGGAGACACGATTGTCAGAAATTAAAGAAAGCAACACCGACGAAGGTGGGATTCGAACCCACGCGTGCTATGCAAAATGGATGAGCAGTCCATCGCCTTAACCTCTCGGCCACCTCTTCAATTACAGTTGTGTGTCGATTGTGATTTCAAAGATGCAAACACTTTCACAGCACAAAAGGAGGCTTATCTGACTTGTGGGTCCTGCACTTACATCAGGAGACACGATTGTCAGAAATTAAAGAAAGCAACACCGACGAAGGTGGGATTTGAACACACGCGTGCTATGCACAATGGATTAGCAGTCCATCGCCTTAACCTCTCGGCCACCTCGTCGTTTGTGGTTGTGTGTCGATAGCAATTTCAAAGAAGCAAACACTTTCACAGCACAAAAGAAGGCTTTTCTGACTTGTGGGTCCTGTAGTTACAGCAGGTGACACGATGGTCAGAAATTAAAGAAAGCAACACCGACGAAGGTGGGATTTGAACACACGCGTGCTATGCACAATAGATTAGCAGTCCATCGCCTTAACCTCTCGGCCACCTCGTCGTTTGTGGTTGAGTGTCGATTGCGATTTCAAAGATGCAAACACTTTCACAGCACAAAAGCAGCCGTATATGACTTGTGGGTCCTGCACTTAAACCAGGAGAAACGATTGTCAGAAATTAAAGAAAGCAACACCGACGAAGGTGGGATTTGAACCCACGCGTGCTATGCACAATGGATTAGCAGTCCATCGCCTTAACCTCTCGGCCACCTCATCGTTTGTGGTTGTGTGTCGATTGCGATTTCAAAGATGCAAACACTTTCACAGCACAAAAGGAGGCTTCTCTGACTTGTGGGTCCTGCACTTATATCAGGAGACACGATTGTCAGAAATTAAAGAAAGCAAGACCGACGAAGGTGGGATTCGAACCCACGCGTGCGATGCACAATGGATTAGCAGTCCATCGCCTTAACCTCTCGGCCACCTCTTCAATTACAGTTGTGTGTCGATTGTGATTTCAAAGATGCAAACACTTTCACAGCACAAAAGAAGGCTTTTCTGACTTGTGGGTCCTGCACTTATATGAGGAGACACGATTGTCAGAAATTAAAGAAAGCAACACCGACGAAGGTGGGATTCGAACCCACGCGTGCTATGCACAATGGATTAGCAGTACATTGCCTTAACCTCTCGGCCACCTCGTCGTTTGTGGTTGTGTGTCGATAGCAATTTTAAAGAAGCAAACACTTTCACTGCACAAAAGAAGGCTTTTCTGACTTGTGGGTCCTGTAGTTACAGCAGGAGACACGATTGTCAGAAATTAAAGAAAGCAACACCGACGAAGGTGGGATTCGAACCCACGCGTGCTATGCACAATGGATTAGCAGTCCATCGCCTTAACCTCTCGGCCACCTCGTCGTTTGTGGTTGAGTGTCGATTGCGATTTCAAAGATGCAAACACTTTCACAGCACAAAAGCAGCCGTATATGACTTGTGGGTCCTGCACTTACACCAGGAGAAACGATTGTCAGAAATTAAAGAAAGCAACACCAACGAAGGTGGGATTCGAACCCACGCGTGCTATGCACAATAGATTAGCAGTCCATCGCCTTAACCTCTCGGCCACCTCATCGTTTGTGGTTGTGTGTCGATTGCGATTTCAAAGATGCAAACACTTTCACAGCACAAAAGGAGGCTTCTCTGACTTGTGGGTCCTGCACTTATATCAGGAGACACGATTGTCAGAAATTAAAGAAAGCAAGACCGACGAAGGTGGGATTCGAACCCACGCGTGCGATGCACAATGGATTAGCAGTCCATCGCCTTAACCTCTCGGCCACCTCTTCAATTACAGTTGTGTGTCGATTGTGATTTCAAAGATGCAAACACTTTCACAGCACAAAAGGAGGCTTATCTGACTTGTGGGTCCTGCACTTACATCAGGAGACACGATTGTCAGAAATTAAAGAAAGCAACACCGACGAAGGTGGGATTTGAACACACGCGTGCTATGCACAATGGATTAGCAGTCCATCGCCTTAACCTCTCGGCCACCTCGTCGTTTGTGGTTGTGTGTCGATAGCAATTTCAAAGAAGCAAACACTTTCACAGCACAAAAGAAGGCTTTTCTGACTTGTGGGTCCTGTAGTTACAGCAGGTGACACGATGGTCAGAAATTAAAGAAAGCAACACCGACGAAGGTGGGATTTGAACACACGCGTGCTATGCACAATAGATTAGCAGTCCATCGCCTTAACCTCTCGGCCACCTCGTCGTTTGTGGTTGAGTGTCGATTGCGATTTCAAAGATGCAAACACTTTCACAGCACAAAAGCAGCCGTATATGACTTGTGGGTCCTGCACTTAAACCAGGAGAAACGATTGTCAGAAATTAAAGAAAGCAACACCGACGAAGGTGGGATTCGAACCCACGCGTGCTATGCACAATGGATTAGCAGTCCATCGCCTTAACCTCTCGGCCACCTCATCGTTTGTGGTTGTGTGTCGATTGCGATTTCAAAGATGCAAACACTTTCACAGCACAAAAGGAGGCTTCTCTGACTTGTGGGTCCTGCACTTATATCAGGAGACACGATTGTCAGAAATTAAAGAAAGCAAGACCGACGAAGGTGGGATTCGAACCCACGCGTGCGATGCACAATGGATTAGCAGTCCATCGCCTTAACCTCTCGGCCACCTCTTCAATTACAGTTGTGTGTCGATTGTGATTTCAAAGATGCAAACACTTTCACAGCACAAAAGGAGGCTTATCTGACTTGTGGGTCCTGCACTTACATCAGGAGACACGATTGTCAGAAATTAAAGAAAGCAACACCGACGAAGGTGGGATTTGAACACACGCGTGCTATGCACAATGGATTAGCAGTCCATCGCCTTAACCTCTCGGCCACCTCGTCGTTTGTGGTTGTGTGTCGATAGCAATTTCAAAGAAGCAAACACTTTCACAGCACAAAAGAAGGCTTTTCTGACTTGTGGGTCCTGTAGTTACAGCAGGTGACACGATGGTCAGAAATTAAAGAAAGCAACACCGACGAAGGTGGGATTTGAACACACGCGTGCTATGCACAATGGATTAGCAGTCCATCGCCTTAACCTCTCGGCCCCCTCGTCGTTTGTGGTTGTGTGTCGATTGCGATTTCAAAGATGCAAACACTTTCACAGCACAAAAGCAGCCGTATATGACTTGTGGGTCCTGCACTTACACCAGGAGAAACGATTGTCAGAAATTAAAGAAAGCAACACCGACGAAGGTGGGATTCGAACCCACGCGTGCTATGCACAATGGATTAGCAGTCCATCGCCTTAACCTCTCGGCCACCTCGTCGTTTGTGGTTGTGTGTCGATTGCGATTTCAAAGATGCAAACACTTTCACAGCACAAAAGGAGGCTTCTCTGACTTGTGGGTCCTGCACTTATATCAGGAGACACGATTGTCAGAAATTAAAGAAAGCAACACCGACGAAGGTGGGATTCGAACCCACGCGTGCGATGCACAATGGATTAGCAGTCCATCGCCTTAACCTCTCGGCCACCTCTTCAATTACAGTTGTGTGTCGATTGTGATTTCAAAGATGCAAACACTTTCACAGCACAAAAGGAGGCTTATCTGACTTGTGGGTCCTGCACTTACATCAGGAGACACGATTGTCAGAAATTAAAGAAAGCAACACCGACGAAGGTGGGATTCGAACCCACGCGTGCGATGCACAATGGATTAGCAGTCCATCGCCTTAACCTCTCCAATTACAGTTGTGTGTCGATTGTGATTTCAAAGATGCAAACACTTTCACAGCACAAAAGGAGGCTTATCTGACTTGTGGGTCCTGCACTTACATCAGGAGACACGATTGTCAGAAATTAAAGAAAGCAACACCGACGAAGGTGGGATTTGAACACACGCGTGCTATGCACAATGGATTAGCAGTCCATCGCCTTAACCTCTCGGCCACCTCGTCGTTTGTGGTTGTGTGTCGATAGCAATTTCAAAGAAGCAAACACTTTCACAGCACAAAAGAAGGCTTTTCTGACTTGTGGGTCCTGTAGTTACAGCAGGTGACACGATGGTCAGAAATTAAAGAAAGCAACACCGACGAAGGTGGGATTTGAACACACGCGTGTTATGCACAATGGATTAGCAGTCCATCGCCTTAACCTCTCGGCCACCTCGTCAATTACAGTTGTGTGTCGATTGCGATTTCAAAGATGCAAACACTTTCACAGCACAAAAGCAGCCGTATATGACTTGTGGGTCCTGCACTTACACCAGGAGAAACGATTGTCAGAAATTAAAGAAAGCAACACCGACGAAGGTGGAGTTCGAACCCACGCGTGCTATGCACAATGGATTAGCAGTCCATCGCCTTAACCTCTCGGCCACCTCGTCGTTTGTGGTTGTGTGTCGATTGCGATTTCAAAGATGCAAACACTTTCACAGCACAAAAGGAGGCTTCTCTGACTTGTGGGTCCTGCACTTATATCAGAAGACACGATTGTCAGAAATTAAAGAAAGCAACACCGACGAAGGTGGGATTCGAACCCACGCGTGCGATGCACAATGGATTAGCAGTCCATCGCCTTAACCTCTCGGCCACCTCTTCAATTACAGTTGTGTGTCGATTGTGATTTCAAAGATGCAAACACTTTCACAGCACAAAAGGAGGCTTATCTGACTTGTGGGTCCTGCACTTACATCAGGAGACACGATTGTCAGAAATTAAAGAAAGCAACACCGACGAAGGTGGGATTCGAACCCACGCGTGCGATGCACAATGGATTAGCAGTCCATCGCCTTAACCTCTCGGCCACCTCTTCAATTACAGTTGTGTGTCGATTGTGATTTCAAAGATGCAAACACTTTCACAGCACAAAAGGAGGCTTATCTGACTTGTGGGTCCTGCACTTACATCAGGAGACACGATTGTCAGAAATTAAAGAAAGCAACACCGACGAAGGTGGGATTCGAACCCACGCGTGCGATGCACAATGGATTAGCAGTCCATCGCCTTAACCTCTCGGCCACCTCTTCAATTACAGTTGTGTGTCGATTGTGATTTCAAAGATGCAAACACTTTCACAGCACAAAAGGAGGCTTATCTGACTTGTGGGTCCTGCACTTACATCAGGAGACACGATTGTCAGAAATTAAAGAAAGCAACACCGACGAAGGTGGGATTTGAACACACGCGTGCTATGCACAATGGATTAGCAGTCCATCGCCTTAACCTCTCGGCCACCTCGTCGTTTGTGGTTGTGTGTCGATAGCAATTTCAAAGAAGCAAACACTTTCACAGCACAAAAGAAGGCTTTTCTGACTTGTGGGTCCTGTAGTTACAGCAGGAGACACGATGGTCAGAAATTAAAGAAAGCAACACCGACGAAGGTGGGATTCGAACCCACGCGTGCTATGCACAATGGATTAGCAGTCCATCGCCTTAACCTCTCGGCCACCTCGTCGTTTGTGGTTGTGTGTCGATTGCGATTTCAAAGATGCAAACACTTTCACAGCACAAAAGGAGGCTTATCTGACTTGTGGGTCCTGCACTTATATGAGGAGACACGATTGTCAGAAATTAAAGAAAGCAACACCGACGAAGGTGGGATTCGAACCCACGCGTGCTATGCACAATGGATTAGCAGTCCATCGCCTTAACCTCTCGGTCACCTCGTCGTTTGTGGTTGTGTGTCGATAGCAATTTCAAAGAAGCAAACACTTTCACAGCACAAAAGAAGGCTTTTCTGACTTGTGGGTCCTGTAGTTACAGCAGGAGACACGATTGTCAGAAATTAAAGAAAGCAACACCGACGAAGGTGGGATTCGAACCCACGCGTGCTATGCACAATGGATTAGCAGTCCATCGCCTTAACCTCTCGGCCACCTCTTCAATTACAGTTTTGTGTCGATTGTGATTTCAAAGAAGCAAACACTTTCACAGCACAAAAGAAGGCTTTTCTGACTTGTGGGTCCTGCACTTATATGAGGAGACATGATTGTCAGAAATTAAAGAAAGCAACACCGACGAAGGTGGGATTCGAACCCACGCGTGCTATGCACAATGGATTAGCAGTCCATCGCCTTAACCTCTCGGCCACCTCTTCAATTACAGTTGTGTGTCGATTGTGATTTCAAAGATGCAAACACTTTCACAGCACAAAAGGAGGCTTATCTGACTTGTGGGTCCTGTAGTAACAGCAGGAGACACGATGGTCAGAAATTAAAGAAAGCAACACCGACGAAGGTGGGATTTGAACCCACGCGTGCTATGCACAATGGATTAGCAGTACATTGCCTTAACCTCTCGGCCACCTCGTCGTTTGTGGTTGTGTGTCGATAGCAATTTTAAAGAAGCAAACACTTTCACAGCACAAAAGAAGGCTTTTCTGACTTGTGGGTCCTGTAGTTACAGCAGGAGACACGATTGTCAGAAATTAAAGAAAGCAACACCGACGAAGGTGGGATTCGAACCCACGCGTGCTATGCACAATGGATTAGCAGTCCATCGCCTTAACCTCTCGGCCACCTCGTCGTTTGTGGTTGAGTGTCGATTGCGATTTCAAAGATGCAAACACTTTCACAGCACAAAAGCAGCCGTATATGACTTGTGGGTCCTGCACTTACACCAGGAGAAACGATTGTCAGAAATTAAAGAAAGCAACACCGACGAAGGTGGGATTCGAACCCACGCGTGCTATGCACAATGGATTAGCAGTCCATCGCCTTAACCTCTCGGCCACCTCGTCGTTTGTGGTTGTGTGTCGATTGCGATTTCAAAGATGCAAACACTTTCACAGCACAAAAGGAGGCTTCTCTGACTTGTGGGTCCTGCACTTATATCAGGAGACACGATTGTCAAAAATTAAAGAAAGCAACACCGACGAAGGTGGGATTCGAACCCACGCGTGCGATGCACAATGGATTAGCAGTCCATCGCCTTAACCTCTTGGCCACCTCTTCAATTACAGTTGTGTGTCGATTGTGATTTCAAAGATGCAAACACTTTCACAGCACAAAAGGAGGCTTATCTGACTTGTGGGTCCTGCACTTACATCAGGAGACACGATTGTCAGAAATTAAAGAAAGCAACACCGACGAAGGTGGGATTTGAACACACGCGTGCTTTGCACAATGGATTAGCAGTCCATCGCCTTAACCTCTCGGCCACCTCGTCGTTTGTGGTTGTGTGTCGATAGCAATTTCAAAGAAGCAAACACTTTCACAGCACAAAAGAAGGCTTTTCTGACTTGTGGGTCCTGTAGTTACAGCAGGTGACACGATGGTCAGAAATTAAAGAAAGCAACACCGACGAAGGTGGGATTTGAACACACGCGTGCTATGCACAATGGATTAGCAGTCCATCGCCTTAACCTCTCGGCCCCCTCGTCGTTTGTGGTTGTGTGTCGATTGCGATTTCAAAGATGCAAACACTTTCACAGCACAAAAGCAGCCGTATATGACTTGTGGGTCCTGCACTTACACCAGGAGAAACGATTGTCAGAAATTAAAGAAAGCAACACCGACGAAGGTGGGATTCGAACCCACGCGTGCTATGCACAATGGATTAGCAGTCCATCGCCTTAACCTCTCGGCCACCTCTTCAATTACAGTTGTGTGTCGATTGTGATTTCAAAGATGCAAACACTTTCACAGCACAAAAGGAGGCTTATCTGACTTGTGGGTCCTGCACTTACATCAGGAGACACGATTGTCAGAAATTAAAGAATGCAACACCGACGAAGGTGGGATTCGAACCCACGCGTGCGATGCACAATGGATTAGCAGTCCATCGCCTTAACCTCTCGGCCACCTCTTCAATTACAGTTGTGTGTCGATTGTGATTTCAAAGATGCAAACACTTTCACAGCACAAAAGGAGGCTTATCTGACTTGTGGGTCCTGCACTTACATCAGGAGACACGATTGTCAGAAATTAAAGAAAGCAACACCGACGAAGGTGGGATTTGAACACACGCGCGCTATGCACAATGGATTAGCAGTCCATCGCCTTAACCTCTCGGCCACCTCGTCGTTTGTGGTTGTGTGTCGATAGCAATTTCAAAGAAGCAAACACTTTCACAGCACAAAAGAAGGCTTTTCTGACTTGTGGGTCCTGTAGTTACAGCAGGTGACACGATGGTCAGAAATTAAAGAAAGCAACACCGACGAAGGTGGGATTTGAACACACGCGTGTTATGCACAATGGATTAGCAGTCCATCGCCTTAACCTCTCGGCCACCTCGTCAATTACAGTTGTGTGTCGATTGCGATTTCAAAGATGCAAACACTTTCACAGCACAAAAGCAGCCGTATATGACTTGTGGGTCCTGCACTTACACCAGGAGAAACGATTGTCAGAAATTAAAGAAAGCAACACCGACGAAGGTGGAGTTCGAACCCACGCGTGCTATGCACAATGGATTAGCAGTCCATCGCCTTAACCTCTCGGCCACCTCGTCGTTTGTGGTTGTGTGTCGATTGCGATTTCAAAGATGCAAACACTTTCACAGCACAAAAGGAGGCTTCTCTGACTTGTGGGTCCTGCACTTATATCAGGAGACACGATTGTCAGAAATTAAAGAAAGCAACACCGACGAAGGTGGGATTCGAACCCACGCGTGCGATGCACAATGGATTAGCAGTCCATCGCCTTAACCTCTCGGCCACCTCTTCAATTACAGTTGTGTGTCGATTGTGATTTCAAAGATGCAAACACTTTCACAGCACAAAAGGAGGCTTATCTGACTTGTGGGTCCTGCACTTACATCAGGAGACACGATTGTCAGAAATTAAAGAAAGCAACACCGACGAAGGTGGGATTCGAACCCACGCGTGCGATGCACAATGGATTAGCAGTCCATCGCCTTAACCTCTCGGCCACCTCTTCAATTACAGTTGTGTGTCGATTGTGATTTCAAAGATGCAAACACTTTCACAGCACAAAAGGAGGCTTATCTGACTTGTGGGTCCTGCACTTACATCAGGAGACACGATTGTCAGAAATTAAAGAAAGCAACACCGACGAAGGTGGGATTTGAACACACGCGTGCTATGCACAATGGATTAGCAGTCCATCGCCTTAACCTCTCGGCCACCTCGTCGTTTGTGGTTGTGTGTCGATAGCAATTTCAAAGAAGCAAACACTTTCACAGCACAAAAGAAGGCTTTTCTGACTTGTGGGTCCTGTAGTTACAGCAGGAGACACGATGGTCAGAAATTAAAGAAAGCAACACCGACGAAGGTGGGATTCGAACCCACGCGTGCTATGCACAATGGATTAGCAGTCCATCGCCTTAACCTCTCGGCCACCTCGTCGTTTGTGGTTGTGTGTCAATTGCGATTTCAAAGATGCAAACACTTTCACAGCACAAAAGGAGGCTTATCTGACTTGTGGGTCCTGTAGTTACAGCAGGAGACACGATGGTCAGAAATTAAAGAAAGCAACACCGACGAAGGTGGGATTCGAACCCACGCGTGCTATGCACAATGGATTAGCAGTCCATCGCCTTAACCTCTCGGCCACCTCGTCGTTTGTGGTTGAGGGTCAATTGCGATTTCAAAGATGCAAACACTTTCACAGCACAAAAGGAGGCTTATCTGACTTGTGGGTCCTGCACTTATATGAGGAGACACGATTGTCAGAAATTAAAGAAAGCAACACCGACGAAGGTGGGATTCGAACCCACGCGTGCTATGCAAAATGGATTAGCAGTCCATCGCCTTAACCTCTCGGCCACCTCTTCAATTACAGTTGTGTGTCGATTGTGATTTCAAAGATGCAAACACTTTCACAGCACAAAAGGAGGCTTATCTGACTTGTGGGTCCTGCACTTACATCAGGAGACACGATTGTCAGAACTTAAAGAAAGCAACACAGACGAAGGTGGGATTCAAACCCACGCGTGCTATGCACAATGGATTAGCAGTCCATCGCCTTAACCTCTCGGCCACCTCTTCAATTACAGTTGTGTGTCGATTGTGATTTCAAAGATGCAAACACTTTCACAGCACAAAAGGAGGCTTATCTGACTTGTGGGTCCTGTAGTTACAGAAGGAGACACGATGGTCAGAAATTAAAGAAAGCAACACCGACGAAGGTGGGATTTGAACCCACGCGTGCTATGCACAATGGATTAGCAGTCCATCGCCTTAACCTCTCGGCCACCTCGTCGTTTGTGGTTGTGTGTCGATAGCAATTTCAAAGAAGCAAACACTTTCACAGCACAAAAGAAGGCTTTTCTGACTTGTGGGTCCTGTAGTTACAGCAGGAGACACGATGGTCAGAAATTAAAGAAAGCAACACCGACGAAGGTGAGATTCGAACCCACGCGTGCTATGCACAATGGATTAGCAGTCCATCGCCTTAACCTCTCGGCCACCTCGTCGTTTGTGGTTGTGTGTCAATTGCGATTTCAAAGATGCAAACACTTTCACAGCACAAAAGGAGGCTTATCTGACTTGTGGGTCCTGTAGTTACAGAAGGAGACACGATGGTCAGAAATTAAAGAAAGCAACACCGACGAAGGTGGGATTCGAACCCACGCGTGCTATGCACAATGGATTAGCAGTCCATCGCCTTAACCTCTCGGCCACCTCGTCGTTTGTGGTTGTGTGTCGATAGCAATTTCAAAGAAGCAAACACTTTCACAGCACAAAAGAAGGCTTTTCTGACTTGTGGGTCCTGTAGTTACAGCAGGAGACACGATGGTCAGAAATTAAAGAAAGCAACACCGACGAAGGTGGGATTCGAACCCACGCGTGCTATGCACAATGGATTAGCAGTCCATCGCCTTAACCTCTCGGCCACCTCGTCGTTTGTGGTTGTGTGTCGATAGCAATTTCAAAGAAGCAAACACTTTCACAGCACAAAAGAAGGCTTTTCTGACTTGTGGGTCCTGTAGTTACAGCAGGAGACACGATGGTCAGAAATTAAAGAAAGCAACACCGACGAAGGCGGGATTCGAACCCACGCGTGCTATGCACAATGGATTAGCAGTCCATCGCCTTAACCTCTCGGCCACCTCGTCGTTTGTGGTTGTGTGTCGATAGCAATTTCAAAGAAGCAAACACTTTCAGAGCACAAAAGAAGGCTTTTCTGACTTGTGGGTCCTGTAGTTACAGCAGGAGACACGATGGTCAGAAATTAAAGAAAGCAACACCGACGAAGGTGGGATTCGAACCCACGCGTGCTATGCACAATGGATTAGCAGTCCATCGCCTTAACCTCTCGGCCACCTCGTCGTTTGTGGTTGTGTGTCAATTGCGATTTCAAAGATGCAAACACTTTCACAGCACAAAAGGAGGCTTATCTGACTTGTGGGTCCTGCACTTACATCAGGAGACAGGATTGTCAGAAATTAAAGAAAGCAACACCGACGAAGGTGGGATTCGAACCCACGCGTGCTATGCACAATGGATTAGCAGTCCATCGCCTTAACCTCTCGGCCACCTCGTCGTTTGTGGTTGTGTGTCAATTGCGATTTCAAAGATGCAAACACTTTCACAGCACAAAAGGAGGCTTATCTGACTTGTGGGTCCTGTAGTTACAGAAGGAGACACGATGGTCAGAAATTAAAGAAAGCAACACCGACGAAGGTGGGATTCGAACCCACGCGTGCTATGCACAATGGATTAGCAGTCCATCGCCTTAACCTCTCGGCCACCTCGTCGTTTGTGGTTGTGTGTCGATAGCAATTTCAAAGAAGCAAACACTTTCACAGCACAAAAGAAGGCTTTTCTGACTTGTGGGTCCTGTAGTTACAGCAGGAGACACGATGGTCAGAAATTAAAGAAAGCAACACCGACGAAGGTGGGATTCGAACCCACGCGTGCTATGCACAATGGATTAGCAGTCCATCGCCTTAACCTCTCGGCCACCTCGTCGTTTGTGGTTGTGTGTCGATAGCAATTTCAAAGAAGCAAACACTTTCACAGCACAAAAGAAGGCTTTTCTGACTTGTGGGTCCTGTAGTTACAGCAGGAGACACGATGGTCAGAAATTAAAGAAAGCAACACCGACGAAGGCGGGATTCGAACCCACGCGTGCTATGCACAATGGATTAGCAGTCCATCGCCTTAACCTCTCGGCCACCTCGTCGTTTGTGGTTGTGTGTCGATAGCAATTTCAAAGAAGCAAACACTTTCAGAGCACAAAAGAAGGCTTTTCTGACTTGTGGGTCCTGTAGTTACAGCAGGAGACACGATGGTCAGAAATTAAAGAAAGCAACACCGACGAAGGTGGGATTCGAACCCACGCGTGCTATGCACAATGGATTAGCAGTCCATCGCCTTAACCTCTCGGCCACCTCGTCGTTTGTGGTTGTGTGTCAATTGCGATTTCAAAGATGCAAACACTTTCACAGCACAAAAGGAGGCTTATCTGACTTGTGGGTCCTGCACTTATATGAGGAGACACGATTGTCAGAAATTAAAGAAAGCAACACCGACGAAGGTGGGATTTGAACCCACGCGTGCTATGCACAATGGATTAGCAGTCCATCGCCTTAACCTCTCGGCCACCTCGTCGTTTGTGGTTGTGTGTCGATAGCAATTTCAAAGAAGCAAACACTTTCACAGCACAAAAGAAGGCTTTTCTGACTTGTGGGTCCTGTAGTTACAGCAGGAGACACGATTGTCAGAAATTAAAGAAAGCAACACCGACGAAGGTGGGATTCGAACCCACGCGTGCTATGCAAAATGGATGAGCAGTCCATCGCCTTAACCTCTCGGCCACCTCTTCAATTACAGTTGTGTGTCGATTGTGATTTCAAAGATGCAAACACTTTCACAGCACAAAAGGAGGCTTATCTGACTTGTGGGTCCTGCACTTACATCAGGAGACACGATTGTCAGAACTTAAAGAAAGCAACACAGACGAAGGTGGGATTCAAACCCACGCGTGCTATGCACAATGGATTAGCAGTCCATCGCCTTAACCTCTCGGTCACCTCGTCGTTTGTGGTTGTGTGTCAATTGCGATTTCAAAGATGCAAACACTTTCACAGCACAAAAGGAGGCTTATCTGACTTGTGGGTCCTGCACTTATATGAGGAGACACGATTGTCAGAAATTAAAGAAAGCAACACCGACGAAGGTGGGATTCGAACCCACGCGTGCTATGCACAATGGATTAGCAGTCCATCGCCTTAACCTCTCGGTCACCTCGTCGTTTGTGGTTGTGTGTCGATAGCAATTTCAAAGAAGCAAACACTTTCACAGCACAAAAGAAGGCTTTTCTGACTTGTGAGTCCTGTAGTTACAGCAGGAGACACGATTGTCAGAAATTAAAGAAAGCAACACCGACGAAGGTGGGATTCGAACCCACGCATGCTATGCACAATGGATTAGCAGTCCATCGCCTTAACCTCTCGGCCACCTCTTCAATTACAGTTTTGTGTCGATTGTGATTTCAAAGAAGCAAACACTTTCACAGCACAAAAGAAGGCTTTTCTGACTTGTGGGTCCTGCACTTATATGAGGAGACACGATTGTCAGAAATTAAAGAAAGCAACACCGACGAAGGTGGGATTCGAACCCACGCGTGCTATGCACAATGGATTAGCAGTCCATCGCCTTAACCTCTCGGCCACCTCTTCAATTACAGTTGTGTGTCGATTGTGATTTCAAAGATGCAAACACTTTCACAGCACAAAAGGAGGCTTATCTGACTTGTGGGTCCTGTAGTAACAGCAGGAGACACGATGGTCAGAAATTAAAGAAAGCAACACCGACGAAGGTGGGATTCGAATCCACGCGTGTTATGCACAATGGATTAGCAGTCCATCGCCTTAACCTCTCAGCCACCTCGTCAATTACAGTTGTGTGTCGATTGCGATTTCAAAGATGCAAACACTTTCACAGCACAAAAGCAGCCATATATGACTTGTGGGTCCTGCACTTACACCAGGAGAAACGATTGTCAGAAATTAAAGAAAGCAACACCGACGAAGGTGGGATTCGAACCCACGCGTGCGATGCACAATGGATTAGCAGTCCATCGCCTTAACCTCTCGGCCACCTCTTCAATTACAGTTGTGTGTCGATTGTGATTTCAAAGATGCAAACACTTTCACAGCACAAAAGGAGGCTTATCTGACTTGTGGGTCCTGCACTTACATCAGGAGACACGATTGTCAGAAATTAAAGAAAGCAACACCGACGAAGGTGGGATTCGAACCCACGCGTGCGATGCACAATGGATTAGCAGTCCATCGCCTTAACCTCTCCAATTACAGTTGTGTGTCGATTGTGATTTCAAAGATGCAAACACTTTCACAGCACAAAAGGAGGCTTATCTGACTTGTGGGTCCTGCACTTACATCAGGAGACACGATTGTCAGAAATTAAAGAAAGCAACACCGACGAAGGTGGGATTTGAACACACGCGTGTTATGCACAATGGATTAGCAGTCCATCGCCTTAACCTCTCAGCCACCTCGTCAATTACAGTTGTGTGTCGATTGCGATTTCAAAGATGCAAACACTTTCACAGCACAAAAGCAGCCATATATGACTTGTGGGTCCTGCACTTACACCAGGAGAAACGATTGTCAGAAATTAAAGAAAGCAACACCGACGAAGGTGGAGTTCGAACCCACGCGTGCTATGCACAATGGATTAGCAGTCCATCGCCTTAACCTCTCGGCCACCTCGTCGTTTGTGGTTGTGTGTCGATTGCGATTTCAAAGATGCAAACACTTTCACAGCACAAAAGGAGGCTTCTCTGACTTGTGGGTCCTGCACTTATATCAGGAGACACGATTGTCAGAAATTAAAGAAAGCAACACCGACAAAGGTGGGATTCGAACCCACGCGTGCTATGCAAAATGGATGAGCAGTCCATCGCCTTAACCTCTCGGCCACCTCTTCAATTACAGTTGTGTGTCGATTGTGATTTCAAAGATGCAAACACTTTCACAGCACAAAAGGAGGCTTATCTGACTTGTGGGTCCTGCACTTACATCAGGAGACACGATTGTCAGAACTTAAAGAAAGCAACACAGACGAAGGTGGGATTCAAACCCACGCGTGCTATGCACAATGGATTAGCAGTCCATCGCCTTAACCTCTCGGTCACCTCGTCGTTTGTGGTTGTGTGTCAATTGCGATTTCAAAGATGCAAACACTTTCACAGCACAAAAGGAGGCTTATCTGACTTGTGGGTCCTGCACTTATATCAGGAGACACGATTGTCAGAAATTAAAGAAAGCAACACCGACGAAGGTGGGATTCGAACCCACGCGTGCTATGCACAATGGATTAGCAGTCCATCGCCTTAACCTCTCGGTCACCTCGTCGTTTGTGGTTGTGTGTCGATAGCAATTTCAAAGAAGCAAACACTTTCACAGCACAAAAGAAGGCTTTTCTGACTTGTGGGTCCTGTAGTTACAGCAGGAGACACGATTGTCAGAAATTAAAGAAAGCAACACCGACGAAGGTGGGATTCGAACCCACGCGTGCTATGCACAATGGATTAGCAGTCCATCGCCTTAACCTCTCGGCCACCTCGTCGTTTCTGGTTGAGTGTCGATTGCGATTTCAAAGATGCAAACACTTTCACAGCACAAAAGCAGCCGTATATGACTTGTGGGTCCTGCACTTACACCAGGAGAAACGATTGTCAGAAATTAAAGAAAGCAACACCGACGAAGGTGGGATTCGAACCCACGCGTGCTATGCACAATGGATTAGCAGTCCATCGCCTTAACCTCTCGGCCACCTCGTCGTTTGTGGTTGTGTGTCGATTGCGATTTCAAAGATGCAAACACTTTCACAGCACAAAAGGAGGCTTCTCTGACTTGTGGGTCCTGCACTTATATCAGGAGACACGATTGTCAGAAATTAAAGAAAGCAACACCGACGAAGGTGGGATTCGAACCCACGCGTGCGATGCACAATGGATTAGCAGTCCATCGCCTTAACCTCTCGGCCACCTCTTCAATTACAGTTGTGTGTCGATTGTGATTTCAAAGATGCAAACACTTTCACAGCACAAAAGGAGGCTTATCTGACTTGTGGGTCCTGCACTTACATCAGGAGACACGATTGTCAGAAATTAAAGAAAGCAACACCGACGAAGGTGGGATTCGAACCCACGCGTGCGATGCACAATGGATTAGCAGTCCATCGCCTTAACCTCTCCAATTACAGTTGTGTGTCGATTGTGATTTCAAAGATGCAAACACTTTCACAGCACAAAAGGAGGCTTATCTGACTTGTGGGTCCTGCACTTACATCAGGAGACACGATTGTCAGAAATTAAAGAAAGCAACACCGACGAAGGTGGGATTTGAACACACGCGTGCTATGCACAATGGATTAGCAGTCCATCGCCTTAACCTCTCGGCCACCTCGTCGTTTGTGGTTGTGTGTCGATAGCAATTTCAAAGAAGCAAACACTTTCACAGCACAAAAGAAGGCTTTTCTGACTTGTGGGTCCTGTAGTTACAGCAGGTGACACGATGGTCAGAAATTAAAGAAAGCAACACCGACGAAGGTGGGATTTGAACACACGCGTGTTATGCACAATGGATTAGCAGTCCATCGCCTTAACCTCTCGGCCACCTCGTCAATTACAGTTGTGTGTCGATTGCGATTTCAAAGATGCAAACACTTTCACAGCACAAAAGCAGCCGTATATGACTTGTGGGTCCTGCACTTACACCAGGAGAAACGATTGTCAGAAATTAAAGAAAGCAACACCGACGAAGGTGGAGTTCGAACCCACGCGTGCTATGCACAATGGATTAGCAGTCCATCGCCTTAACCTCTCGGCCACCTCGTCGTTTGTGGTTGTGTGTCGATTGTGATTTCAAAGATGCAAACACTTTCACAGCACAAAAGGAGGCTTCTCTGACTTGTGGGTCCTGCACTTATATCAGGAGACACGATTGTCAGAAATTAAAGAAAGCAACACCGACGAAGGTGGGATTCGAACCCACGCGTGCTATGCAAAATGGATGAGCAGTCCATCGCCTTAACCTCTCGGCCACCTCTTCAATTACAGTTGTGTGTCGATTGTGATTTCAAAGATGCAAACACTTTCACAGCACAAAAGGAGGCTTATCTGACTTGTGGGTCCTGCACTTACATCAGGAGACACGATTGTCAGAACTTAAAGAAAGCAACACAGACGAAGGTGGGATTCAAACCCACGCGTGCTATGCACAATGGATTAGCAGTCCATCGCCTTAACCTCTCGGTCACCTCGTCGTTTGTGGTTGTGTGTCAATTGCGATTTCAAAGATGCAAACACTTTCACAGCACAAAAGGAGGCTTATCTGACTTGTGGGTCCTGCACTTATATGAGGAGACACGATTGTCAGAAATTAAAGAAAGCAACACCGACGAAGGTGGGATTCGAACCCACGCGTGCTATGCACAATGGATTAGCAGTCCATCGCCTTAACCTCTCGGTCACCTCGTCGTTTGTGGTTGTGTGTCGATAGCAATTTCAAAGAAGCAAACACTTTCACAGCACAAAAGAAGGCTTTTCTGACTTGTGGGTCCTGTAGTTACAGCAGGAGACACGATTGTCAGAAATTAAAGAAAGCAACACCGACGAAGGTGGGATTCGAACCCACGCGTGCTATGCACAATGGATTAGCAGTCCATCGCCTTAACCTCTCGGCCACCTCTTCAATTACAGTTTTGTGTCGATTGTGATTTCAAAGAAGCAAACACTTTCACAGCACAAAAGAAGGCTTTTCTGACTTGTGGGTCCTGCACTTATATGAGGAGACACGATTGTCAGAAATTAAAGAAAGCAACACCGACGAAGGTGGGATTCGAACCCACGCGTGCTATGCACAATGGATTAGCAGTCCATCGCCTTAACCTCTCGGCCACCTCTTCAATTACAGTTGTGTGTCGATTGTGATTTCAAAGATGCAAACACTTTCACAGCACAAAAGGAGGCTTATCTGACTTGTGGGTCCTGTAGTAACAGCAGGAGACACGATGGTCAGAAATTAAAGAAAGCAACACCGACGAAGGTGGGATTCGAACCCACGCGTGCTATGCACAATGGATTAGCAGTACATTGCCTTAACCTCTCGGCCACCTCGTCGTTTGTGGTTGTGTGTCGATAGCAATTTTAAAGAAGCAAACACTTTCACTGCACAAAAGAAGGCTTTTCTGACTTGTGGGTCCTGTAGTTACAGCAGGAGACACGATTGTCAGAAATTAAAGAAAGCAACACCGACGAAGGTGGGATTCGAACCCACGCGTGCTATGCACAATGGATTAGCAGTCCATCGCCTTAACCTCTCGGCCACCTCGTCGTTTGTGGTTGAGTGTCGATTGCGATTTCAAAGATGCAAACACTTTCACAGCACAAAAGCAGCCGTATATGACTTGTGGGTCCTGCACTTACACCAGGAGAAACGATTGTCAGAAATTAAAGAAAGCAACACCGACGAAGGTGGGATTCGAACCCACGCGTGCTATGCACAATAGATTAGCAGTCCATCGCCTTAACCTCTCGGCCACCTCATCGTTTGTGGTTGTGTGTCGATTGCGATTTCAAAGATGCAAACACTTTCACAGCACAAAAGGAGGCTTCTCTGACTTGTGGGTCCTGCACTTATATCAGGAGACACGATTGTCAGAAATTAAAGAAAGCAAGACCGACGAAGGTGGGATTCGAACCCACGCGTGCGATGCACAATGGATTAGCAGTCCATCGCCTTAACCTCTCGGCCACCTCTTCAATTACAGTTGTGTGTCGATTGTGATTTCAAAGATGCAAACACTTTCACAGCACAAAAGGAGGCTTATCTGACTTGTGGGTCCTGCACTTACATCAGGAGACACGATTGTCAGAAATTAAAGAAAGCAACACCGACGAAGGTGGGATTTGAACACACGCGTGCTATGCACAATGGATTAGCAGTCCATCGCCTTAACCTCTCGGCCACCTCGTCGTTTGTGGTTGTGTGTCGATAGCAATTTCAAAGAAGCAAACACTTTCACAGCACAAAAGAAGGCTTTTCTGACTTGTGGGTCCTGTAGTTACAGCAGGTGACACGATGGTCAGAAATTAAAGAAATCAACACCGACGAAGGTGGGATTTGAACACACGCGTGCTATGCACAATAGATTAGCAGTCCATCGCCTTAACCTCTCGGCCACCTCGTCGTTTGTGGTTGAGTGTCGATTGCGATTTCAAAGATGCAAACACTTTCACAGCACAAAAGCAGCCGTATATGACTTGTGGGTCCTGCACTTAAACCAGGAGAAACGATTGTCAGAAATTAAAGAAAGCAACACCGACGAAGGTGGGATTCGAACCCACGCGTGCTATGCACAATGGATTAGCAGTCCATCGCCTTAACCTCTCGGCCACCTCATCGTTTGTGGTTGTGTGTCGATTGCGATTTCAAAGATGCAAACACTTTCACAGCACAAAAGGAGGCTTCTCTGACTTGTGGGTCCTGCACTTATATCAGGAGACACGATTGTCAGAAATTAAAGAAAGCAAGACCGACGAAGGTGGGATTCGAACCCACGCGTGCGATGCACAATGGATTAGCAGTCCATCGCCTTAACCTCTCGGCCACCTCTTCAATTACAGTTGTGTGTCGATTGTGATTTCAAAGATGCAAACACTTTCACAGCACAAAAGAAGGCTTTTCTGACTTGTGGGTCCTGCACTTATATGAGGAGACACGATTGTCAGAAATTAAAGAAAGCAACACCGACGAAGGTGGGATTCGAACCCACGCGTGCTATGCACAATGGATTAGCAGTACATTGCCTTAACCTCTCGGCCACCTCGTCGTTTGTGGTTGTGTGTCGATAGCAATTTTAAAGAAGCAAACACTTTCACTGCACAAAAGAAGGCTTTTCTGACTTGTGGGTCCTGTAGTTACAGCAGGAGACACGATTGTCAGAAATTAAAGAAAGCAACACCGACGAAGGTGGGATTCGAACCCACACGTGCTATGCACAATGGATTAGCAGTCCATCGCCTTAACCTCTCGGCCACCTCGTCGTTTGTGGTTGAGTGTCGATTGCGATTTCAAAGATGCAAACACTTTCACAGCACAAAAGCAGCCGTATATGACTTGTGGGTCCTGCACTTACACCAGGAGAAACGATTGTCAGAAATTAAAGAAAGCAACACCGACGAAGGTGGGATTCGAACCCACGCGTGCTATGCACAATAGATTAGCAGTCCATCGCCTTAACCTCTCGGCCACCTCATCGTTTGTGGTTGTGTGTCGATTGCGATTTCAAAGATGCAAACACTTTCACAGCACAAAAGGAGGCTTCTCTGACTTGTGGGTCCTGCACTTATATCAGGAGACACGATTGTCAGAAATTAAAGAAAGCAAGACCGACGAAGGTGGGATTCGAACCCACGCGTGCGATGCACAATGGATTAGCAGTCCATCGCCTTAACCTCTCGGCCACCTCTTCAATTACAGTTGTGTGTCGATTGTGATTTCAAAGATGCAAACACTTTCACAGCACAAAAGGAGGCTTATCTGACTTGTGGGTCCTGCACTTACATCAGGAGACACGATTGTCAGAAATTAAAGAAAGCAACACCGACGAAGGTGGGATTTGAACACACGCGTGCTATGCACAATGGATTAGCAGTCCATCGCCTTAACCTCTCGGCCACCTCGTCGTTTGTGGTTGTGTGTCGATAGCAATTTCAAAGAAGCAAACACTTTCACAGCACAAAAGAAGGCTTTTCTGACTTGTGGGTCCTGTAGTTACAGCAGGTGACACGATGGTCAGAAATTAAAGAAAGCAACACCGACGAAGGTGGGATTTGAACACACGCGTGCTATGCACAATAGATTAGCAGTCCATCGCCTTAACCTCTCGGCCACCTCGTCGTTTGTGGTTGAGTGTCGATTGCGATTTCAAAGATGCAAACACTTTCACAGCACAAAAGCAGCCGTATATGACTTGTGGGTCCTGCACTTAAACCAGGAGAAACGATTGTCAGAAATTAAAGAAAGCAACACCGACGAAGGTGGGATTCGAACCCACGCGTGCTATGCACAATGGATTAGCAGTCCATCGCCTTAACCTCTCGGCCACCTCATCGTTTGTGGTTGTGTGTCGATTGCGATTTCAAAGATGCAAACACTTTCACAGCACAAAAGGAGGCTTCTCTGACTTGTGGGTCCTGCACTTATATCAGGAGACACGATTGTCAGAAATTAAAGAAAGCAAGACCGACGAAGGTGGGATTCGAACCCACGCGTGCGATGCACAATGGATTAGCAGTCCATCGCCTTAACCTCTCGGCCACCTCTTCAATTACAGTTGTGTGTCGATTGTGATTTCAAAGATGCAAACACTTTCACAGCACAAAAGGAGGCTTATCTGACTTGTGGGTCCTGCACTTACATCAGGAGACACGATTGTCAGAAATTAAAGAAAGCAACACCGACGAAGGTGGGATTTGAACACACGCGTGCTATGCACAATGGATTAGCAGTCCATCGCCTTAACCTCTCGGCCACCTCGTCGTTTGTGGTTGTGTGTCGATAGCAATTTCAAAGAAGCAAACACTTTCACAGCACAAAAGAAGGCTTTTCTGACTTGTGGGTCCTGTAGTTACAGCAGGTGACACGATGGTCAGAAATTAAAGAAAGCAACACCGACGAAGGTGGGATTTGAACACACGCGTGCTATGCACAATGGATTAGCAGTCCATCGCCTTAACCTCTCGGCCCCCTCGTCGTTTGTGGTTGTGTGTCGATTGCGATTTCAAAGATGCAAACACTTTCACAGCACAAAAGCAGCCGTATATGACTTGTGGGTCCTGCACTTACACCAGGAGAAACGATTGTCAGAAATTAAAGAAAGCAACACCGACGAAGGTGGGATTCGAACCCACGCGTGCTATGCACAATGGATTAGCAGTCCATCGCCTTAACCTCTCGGCCACCTCATCGTTTGTGGTTGTGTGTCGATTGCGATTTCAAAGATGCAAACACTTTCACAGCACAAAAGGAGGCTTCTCTGACTTGTGGGTCCTGCACTTATATCAGGAGACACGATTGTCAGAAATTAAAGAAAGCAAGACCGACGAAGGTGGGATTCGAACCCACGCGTGCGATGCACAATGGATTAGCAGTCCATCGCCTTAACCTCTCGGCCACCTCTTCAATTACAGTTGTGTGTCGATTGTGATTTCAAAGATGCAAACACTTTCACAGCACAAAAGGAGGCTTATCTGACTTGTGGGTCCTGCACTTACATCAGGAGACACGATTGTCAGAAATTAAAGAAAGCAACACCGACGAAGGTGGGATTTGAACACACGCGTGCTATGCACAATGGATTAGCAGTCCATCGCCTTAACCTCTCGGCCACCTCGTCGTTTGTGGTTGTGTGTCGATAGCAATTTCAAAGAAGCAAACACTTTCACAGCACAAAAGAAGGCTTTTCTGACTTGTGGGTCCTGTAGTTACAGCAGGTGACACGATGGTCAGAAATTAAAGAAATCAACACCGACGAAGGTGGGATTTGAACACACGCGTGCTATGCACAATAGATTAGCAGTCCATCGCCTTAACCTCTCGGCCACCTCGTCGTTTGTGGTTGAGTGTCGATTGCGATTTCAAAGATGCAAACACTTTCACAGCACAAAAGCAGCCGTATATGACTTGTGGGTCCTGCACTTAAACCAGGAGAAACGATTGTCAGAAATTAAAGAAAGCAACACCGACGAAGGTGGGATTCGAACCCACGCGTGCTATGCACAATGGATTAGCAGTCCATCGCCTTAACCTCTCGGCCACCTCATCGTTTGTGGTTGTGTGTCGATTGCGATTTCAAAGATGCAAACACTTTCACAGCACAAAAGGAGGCTTCTCTGACTTGTGGGTCCTGCACTTATATCAGGAGACACGATTGTCAGAAATTAAAGAAAGCAAGACCGACGAAGGTGGGATTCGAACCCACGCGTGCGATGCACAATGGATTAGCAGTCCATCGCCTTAACCTCTCGGCCACCTCTTCAATTACAGTTGTGTGTCGATTGTGATTTCAAAGATGCAAACACTTTCACAGCACAAAAGAAGGCTTTTCTGACTTGTGGGTCCTGCACTTATATGAGGAGACACGATTGTCAGAAATTAAAGAAAGCAACACCGACGAAGGTGGGATTCGAACCCACGCGTGCTATGCACAATGGATTAGCAGTACATTGCCTTAACCTCTCGGCCACCTCGTCGTTTGTGGTTGTGTGTCGATAGCAATTTTAAAGAAGCAAACACTTTCACTGCACAAAAGAAGGCTTTTCTGACTTGTGGGTCCTGTAGTTACAGCAGGAGACACGATTGTCAGAAATTAAAGAAAGCAACACCGACGAAGGTGGGATTCGAACCCACACGTGCTATGCACAATGGATTAGCAGTCCATCGCCTTAACCTCTCGGCCACCTCGTCGTTTGTGGTTGAGTGTCGATTGCGATTTCAAAGATGCAAACACTTTCACAGCACAAAAGCAGCCGTATATGACTTGTGGGTCCTGCACTTACACCAGGAGAAACGATTGTCAGAAATTAAAGAAAGCAACACCGACGAAGGTGGGATTCGAACCCACGCGTGCTATGCACAATAGATTAGCAGTCCATCGCCTTAACCTCTCGGCCACCTCATCGTTTGTGGTTGTGTGTCGATTGCGATTTCAAAGATGCAAACACTTTCACAGCACAAAAGGAGGCTTCTCTGACTTGTGGGTCCTGCACTTATATCAGGAGACACGATTGTCAGAAATTAAAGAAAGCAAGACCGACGAAGGTGGGATTCGAACCCACGCGTGCGATGCACAATGGATTAGCAGTCCATCGCCTTAACCTCTCGGCCACCTCTTCAATTACAGTTGTGTGTCGATTGTGATTTCAAAGATGCAAACACTTTCACAGCACAAAAGGAGGCTTATCTGACTTGTGGGTCCTGCACTTACATCAGGAGACACGATTGTCAGAAATTAAAGAAAGCAACACCGACGAAGGTGGGATTTGAACACACGCGTGCTATGCACAATGGATTAGCAGTCCATCGCCTTAACCTCTCGGCCACCTCGTCGTTTGTGGTTGTGTGTCGATAGCAATTTCAAAGAAGCAAACACTTTCACAGCACAAAAGAAGGCTTTTCTGACTTGTGGGTCCTGTAGTTACAGCAGGTGACACGATGGTCAGAAATTAAAGAAAGCAACACCGACGAAGGTGGGATTTGAACACACGCGTGCTATGCACAATAGATTAGCAGTCCATCGCCTTAACCTCTCGGCCACCTCGTCGTTTGTGGTTGAGTGTCGATTGCGATTTCAAAGATGCAAACACTTTCACAGCACAAAAGCAGCCGTATATGACTTGTGGGTCCTGCACTTAAACCAGGAGAAACGATTGTCAGAAATTAAAGAAAGCAACACCGACGAAGGTGGGATTCGAACCCACGCGTGCTATGCACAATGGATTAGCAGTCCATCGCCTTAACCTCTCGGCCACCTCATCGTTTGTGGTTGTGTGTCGATTGCGATTTCAAAGATGCAAACACTTTCACAGCACAAAAGGAGGCTTCTCTGACTTGTGGGTCCTGCACTTATATCAGGAGACACGATTGTCAGAAATTAAAGAAAGCAAGACCGACGAAGGTGGGATTCGAACCCACGCGTGCGATGCACAATGGATTAGCAGTCCATCGCCTTAACCTCTCGGCCACCTCTTCAATTACAGTTGTGTGTCGATTGTGATTTCAAAGATGCAAACACTTTCACAGCACAAAAGGAGGCTTATCTGACTTGTGGGTCCTGCACTTACATCAGGAGACACGATTGTCAGAAATTAAAGAAAGCAACACCGACGAAGGTGGGATTTGAACACACGCGTGCTATGCACAATGGATTAGCAGTCCATCGCCTTAACCTCTCGGCCACCTCGTCGTTTGTGGTTGTGTGTCGATAGCAATTTCAAAGAAGCAAACACTTTCACAGCACAAAAGAAGGCTTTTCTGACTTGTGGGTCCTGTAGTTACAGCAGGTGACACGATGGTCAGAAATTAAAGAAAGCAACACCGACGAAGGTGGGATTTGAACACACGCGTGCTATGCACAATGGATTAGCAGTCCATCGCCTTAACCTCTCGGCCCCCTCGTCGTTTGTGGTTGTGTGTCGATTGCGATTTCAAAGATGCAAACACTTTCACAGCACAAAAGCAGCCGTATATGACTTGTGGGTCCTGCACTTACACCAGGAGAAACGATTGTCAGAAATTAAAGAAAGCAACACCGACGAAGGTGGGATTCGAACCCACGCGTGCTATGCACAATGGATTAGCAGTCCATCGCCTTAACCTCTCGGCCACCTCGTCGTTTGTGGTTGTGTGTCGATTGCGATTTCAAAGATGCAAACACTTTCACAGCACAAAAGGAGGCTTCTCTGACTTGTGGGTCCTGCACTTATATCAGGAGACACGATTGTCAGAAATTAAAGAAAGCAACACCGACGAAGGTGGGATTCGAACCCACGCGTGCGATGCACAATGGATTAGCAGTCCATCGCCTTAACCTCTCGGCCACCTCTTCAATTACAGTTGTGTGTCGATTGTGATTTCAAAGATGCAAACACTTTCACAGCACAAAAGGAGGCTTATCTGACTTGTGGGTCCTGCACTTACATCAGGAGACACGATTGTCAGAAATTAAAGAAAGCAACACCGACGAAGGTGGGATTCGAACCCACGCGTGCGATGCACAATGGATTAGCAGTCCATCGCCTTAACCTCTCCAATTACAGTTGTGTGTCGATTGTGATTTCAAAGATGCAAACACTTTCACAGCACAAAAGGAGGCTTATCTGACTTGTGGGTCCTGCACTTACATCAGGAGACACGATTGTCAGAAATTAAAGAAAGCAACACCGACGAAGGTGGGATTTGAACACACGCGTGCTATGCACAATGGATTAGCAGTCCATCGCCTTAACCTCTCGGCCACCTCGTCGTTTGTGGTTGTGTGTCGATAGCAATTTCAAAGAAGCAAACACTTTCACAGCACAAAAGAAGGCTTTTCTGACTTGTGGGTCCTGTAGTTACAGCAGGTGACACGATGGTCAGAAATTAAAGAAAGCAACACCGACGAAGGTGGGATTTGAACACACGCGTGTTATGCACAATGGATTAGCAGTCCATCGCCTTAACCTCTCGGCCACCTCGTCAATTACAGTTGTGTGTCGATTGCGATTTCAAAGATGCAAACACTTTCACAGCACAAAAGCAGCCGTATATGACTTGTGGGTCCTGCACTTACACCAGGAGAAACGATTGTCAGAAATTAAAGAAAGCAACACCGACGAAGGTGGAGTTCGAACCCACGCGTGCTATGCACAATGGATTAGCAGTCCATCGCCTTAACCTCTCGGCCACCTCGTCGTTTGTGGTTGTGTGTCGATTGTGATTTCAAAGATGCAAACACTTTCACAGCACAAAAGGAGGCTTATCTGACTTGTGGGTCCTGCACTTACATCAGGAGACACGATTGTCAGAAATTAAAGAAAGCAACACCGACGAAGGTGGGATTCGAACCCACGCGTGCGATGCACAATGGATTAGCAGTCCATCGCCTTAACCTCTCGGCCACCTCTTCAATTACAGTTGTGTGTCGATTGTGATTTCAAAGATGCAAACACTTTCACAGCACAAAAGGAGGCTTATCTGACTTGTGGGTCCTGCACTTACATCAGGAGACACGATTGTCAGAAATTAAAGAAAGCAACACCGACGAAGGTGGGATTCGAACCCACGCGTGCGATGCACAATGGATTAGCAGTCCATCGCCTTAACCTCTCGGCCACCTCTTCAATTACAGTTGTGTGTCGATTGTGATTTCAAAGATGCAAACACTTTCACAGCACAAAAGGAGGCTTATCTGACTTGTGGGTCCTGCACTTACATCAGGAGACACGATTGTCAGAAATTAAAGAAAGCAACACCGACGAAGGTGGGATTTGAACACACGCGTGCTATGCACAATGGATTAGCAGTCCATCGCCTTAACCTCTCGGCCACCTCGTCGTTTGTGGTTGTGTGTCGATAGCAATTTCAAAGAAGCAAACACTTTCACAGCACAAAAGAAGGCTTTTCTGACTTGTGGGTCCTGTAGTTACAGCAGGAGACACGATGGTCAGAAATTAAAGAAAGCAACACCGACGAAGGTGGGATTCGAACCCACGCGTGCTATGCACAATGGATTAGCAGTCCATCGCCTTAACCTCTCGGCCACCTCGTCGTTTGTGGTTGTGTGTCGATTGCGATTTCAAAGATGCAAACACTTTCACAGCACAAAAGGAGGCTTATCTGACTTGTGGGTCCTGCACTTATATGAGGAGACACGATTGTCAGAAATTAAAGAAAGCAACACCGACGAAGGTGGGATTCGAACCCACGCGTGCTATGCACAATGGATTAGCAGTCCATCGCCTTAACCTCTCGGTCACCTCGTCGTTTGTGGTTGTGTGTCGATAGCAATTTCAAAGAAGCAAACACTTTCACAGCACAAAAGAAGGCTTTTCTGACTTGTGGGTCCTGTAGTTACAGCAGGAGACACGATTGTCAGAAATTAAAGAAAGCAACACCGACGAAGGTGGGATTCGAACCCACGCGTGCTATGCACAATGGATTAGCAGTCCATCGCCTTAACCTCTCGGCCACCTCTTCAATTACAGTTTTGTGTCGATTGTGATTTCAAAGAAGCAAACACTTTCACAGCACAAAAGAAGGCTTTTCTGACTTGTGGGTCCTGCACTTATATGAGGAGACATGATTGTCAGAAATTAAAGAAAGCAACACCGACGAAGGTGGGATTCGAACCCACGCGTGCTATGCACAATGGATTAGCAGTCCATCGCCTTAACCTCTCGGCCACCTCTTCAATTACAGTTGTGTGTCGATTGTGATTTCAAAGATGCAAACACTTTCACAGCACAAAAGGAGGCTTATCTGACTTGTGGGTCCTGTAGTAACAGCAGGAGACACGATGGTCAGAAATTAAAGAAAGCAACACCGACGAAGGTGGGATTTGAACCCACGCGTGCTATGCACAATGGATTAGCAGTACATTGCCTTAACCTCTCGGCCACCTCGTCGTTTGTGGTTGTGTGTCGATAGCAATTTTAAAGAAGCAAACACTTTCACAGCACAAAAGAAGGCTTTTCTGACTTGTGGGTCCTGTAGTTACAGCAGGAGACACGATTGTCAGAAATTAAAGAAAGCAACACCGACGAAGGTGGGATTCGAACCCACGCGTGCTATGCACAATGGATTAGCAGTCCATCGCCTTAACCTCTCGGCCACCTCGTCGTTTGTGGTTGAGTGTCGATTGCGATTTCAAAGATGCAAACACTTTCACAGCACAAAAGCAGCCGTATATGACTTGTGGGTCCTGCACTTACACCAGGAGAAACGATTGTCAGAAATTAAAGAAAGCAACACGGACGAAGGTGGGATTCGAACCCACGCGTGCTATGCACAATGGATTAGCAGTCCATCGCCTTAACCTCTCGGCCACCTCGTCGTTTGTGGTTGTGTGTCGATTGCGATTTCAAAGATGCAAACACTTTCACAGCACAAAAGGAGGCTTCTCTGACTTGTGGGTCCTGCACTTATATCAGGAGACACGATTGTCAAAAATTAAAGAAAGCAACACCGACGAAGGTGGGATTCGAACCCACGCGTGCGATGCACAATGGATTAGCAGTCCATCGCCTTAACCTCTCGGCCACCTCTTCAATTACAGTTGTGTGTCGATTGTGATTTCAAAGATGCAAACACTTTCACAGCACAAAAGGAGGCTTATCTGACTTGTGGGTCCTGCACTTACATCAGGAGACACGATTGTCAGAAATTAAAGAAAGCAACACCGACGAAGGTGGGATTTGAACACACGCGTGCTTTGCACAATGGATTAGCAGTCCATCGCCTTAACCTCTCGGCCACCTCGTCGTTTGTGGTTGTGTGTCGATAGCAATTTCAAAGAAGCAAACACTTTCACAGCACAAAAGAAGGCTTTTCTGACTTGTGGGTCCTGTAGTTACAGCAGGTGACACGATGGTCAGAAATTAAAGAAAGCAACACCGACGAAGGTGGGATTTGAACACACGCGTGCTATGCACAATGGATTAGCAGTCCATCGCCTTAACCTCTCGGCCCCCTCGTCGTTTGTGGTTGTGTGTCGATTGCGATTTCAAAGATGCAAACACTTTCACAGCACAAAAGCAGCCGTATATGACTTGTGGGTCCTGCACTTACACCAGGAGAAACGATTGTCAGAAATTAAAGAAAGCAACACCGACGAAGGTGGGATTCGAACCCACGCGTGCTATGCACAATGGATTAGCAGTCCATCGCCTTAACCTCTCGGCCACCTCTTCAATTACAGTTGTGTGTCGATTGTGATTTCAAAGATGCAAACACTTTCACAGCACAAAAGGAGGCTTATCTGACTTGTGGGTCCTGCACTTACATCAGGAGACACGATTGTCAGAAATTAAAGAAAGCAACACCGACGAAGGTGGGATTCGAACCCACGCGTGCGATGCACAATGGATTAGCAGTCCATCGCCTTAACCTCTCGGCCACCTCTTCAATTACAGTTGTGTGTCGATTGTGATTTCAAAGATGCAAACACTTTCACAGCACAAAAGGAGGCTTATCTGACTTGTGGGTCCTGCACTTACATCAGGAGACACGATTGTCAGAAATTAAAGAAAGCAACACCGACGAAGGTGGGATTTGAACACACGCGCGCTATGCACAATGGATTAGCAGTCCATCGCCTTAACCTCTCGGCCACCTCGTCGTTTGTGGTTGTGTGTCGATAGCAATTTCAAAGAAGCAAACACTTTCACAGCACAAAAGAAGGCTTTTCTGACTTGTGGGTCCTGTAGTTACAGCAGGTGACACGATGGTCAGAAATTAAAGAAAGCAACACCGACGAAGGTGGGATTTGAACACACGCGTGTTATGCACAATGGATTAGCAGTCCATCGCCTTAACCTCTCGGCCACCTCGTCAATTACAGTTGTGTGTCGATTGCGATTTCAAAGATGCAAACACTTTCACAGCACAAAAGCAGCCGTATATGACTTGTGGGTCCTGCACTTACACCAGGAGAAACGATTGTCAGAAATTAAAGAAAGCAACACCGACGAAGGTGGAGTTCGAACCCACGCGTGCTATGCACAATGGATTAGCAGTCCATCGCCTTAACCTCTCGGCCACCTCGTCGTTTGTGGTTGTGTGTCGATTGCGATTTCAAAGATGCAAACACTTTCACAGCACAAAAGGAGGCTTCTCTGACTTGTGGGTCCTGCACTTATATCAGGAGACACGATTGTCAGAAATTAAAGAAAGCAACACCGACGAAGGTGGGATTCGAACCCACGCGTGCGATGCACAATGGATTAGCAGTCCATCGCCTTAACCTCTCGGCCACCTCTTCAATTACAGTTGTGTGTCGATTGTGATTTCAAAGATGCAAACACTTTCACAGCACAAAAGGAGGCTTATCTGACTTGTGGGTCCTGCACTTACATCAGGAGACACGATTGTCAGAAATTAAAGAAAGCAACACCGACGAAGGTGGGATTCGAACCCACGCGTGCGATGCACAATGGATTAGCAGTCCATCGCCTTAACCTCTCGGCCACCTCTTCAATTACAGTTGTGTGTCGATTGTGATTTCAAAGATGCAAACACTTTCACAGCACAAAAGGAGGCTTATCTGACTTGTGGGTCCTGCACTTACATCAGGAGACACGATTGTCAGAAATTAAAGAAAGCAACACCGACGAAGGTGGGATTTGAACACACGCGTGCTATGCACAATGGATTAGCAGTCCATCGCCTTAACCTCTCGGCCACCTCGTCGTTTGTGGTTGTGTGTCGATAGCAATTTCAAAGAAGCAAACACTTTCACAGCACAAAAGAAGGCTTTTCTGACTTGTGGGTCCTGTAGTTACAGCAGGAGACACGATGGTCAGAAATTAAAGAAAGCAACACCGACGAAGGTGGGATTCGAACCCACGCGTGCTATGCACAATGGATTAGCAGTCCATCGCCTTAACCTCTCGGCCACCTCGTCGTTTGTGGTTGTGTGTCGATTGCGATTTCAAAGATGCAAACACTTTCACAGCACAAAAGGAGGCTTCTCTGACTTGTGGGTCCTGCACTTATATCAGGAGACACGATTGTCAGAAATTAAAGAAAGCAACACCGACGAAGGTGGGATTCGAACCCACGCGTGCGATGCACAATGGATTAGCAGTCCATCGCCTTAACCTCTCGGCCACCTCTTCAATTACAGTTGTGTGTCGATTGTGATTTCAAAGATGCAAACACTTTCACAGCACAAAAGGAGGCTTATCTGACTTGTGGGTCCTGCACTTACATCAGGAGACACGATTGTCAGAAATTAAAGAAAGCAACACCGACGAAGGTGGGATTCGAACCCACGCGTGCGATGCACAATGGATTAGCAGTCCATCGCCTTAACCTCTCGGCCACCTCTTCAATTACAGTTGTGTGTCGATTGTGATTTCAAAGATGCAAACACTTTCACAGCACAAAAGGAGGCTTATCTGACTTGTGGGTCCTGCACTTACATCAGGAGACACGATTGTCAGAAATTAAAGAAAGCAACACCGACGAAGGTGGGATTTGAACACACGCGTGCTATGCACAATGGATTAGCAGTCCATCGCCTTAACCTCTCGGCCACCTCGTCGTTTGTGGTTGTGTGTCGATAGCAATTTCAAAGAAGCAAACACTTTCACAGCACAAAAGAAGGCTTTTCTGACTTGTGGGTCCTGTAGTTACAGCAGGAGACACGATGGTCAGAAATTAAAGAAAGCAACACCGACGAAGGTGGGATTCGAACCCACGCGTGCTATGCACAATGGATTAGCAGTCCATCGCCTTAACCTCTCGGCCACCTCGTCGTTTGTGGTTGTGTGTCGATTGCGATTTCAAAGATGCAAACACTTTCACAGCACAAAAGGAGGCTTATCTGACTTGTGGGTCCTGCACTTACATCAGGAGACACGATTGTCAGAAATTAAAGAAAGCAACACCGACGAAGGTGGGATTCGAACCCACGCGTGCGATGCACAATGGATTAGCAGTCCATCGCCTTAACCTCTCGGCCACCTCTTCAATTACAGTTGTGTGTCGATTGTGATTTCAAAGATGCAAACACTTTCACAGCACAAAAGGAGGCTTATCTGACTTGTGGGTCCTGCACTTACATCAGGAGACACGATTGTCAGAAATTAAAGAAAGCAACACCGACGAAGGTGGGATTCGAACCCACGCGTGCGATGCACAATGGATTAGCAGTCCATCGCCTTAACCTCTCGGCCACCTCTTCAATTACAGTTGTGTGTCGATTGTGATTTCAAAGATGCAAACACTTTCACAGCACAAAAGCAGCCGTATATGACTTGTGGGTCCTGCACTTACACCAGGAGAAACGATTGTCAGAAATTAAAGAAAGAAACACCGACGAAGGTGGGATTCGAACCCACGCGTGCTATGCACAATGGATTAGCAGTCCATCGCCTTAACCTCTCGGCCACCTCTTCAATTACAGTTGTGTGTCGATTGTGATTTCAAAGATGCAAACACTTTCACAGCACAAAAGGAGGCTTCTCTGACTTGTGGGTCCTGCACTTATATCAGGAGACACGATTGTCAGAAATTAAAGAAAGCAACACCGACGAAGGTGGGATTCGAACCCACGCGTGCGATGCACAATGGATTAGCAGTCCATCGCCTTAACCTCTCGGCCACCTCTTCAATTACAGTTGTGTGTCGATTGTGATTTTAAAGATGCAAACACTTTCACAGCACAAAAGGAGGCTTATCTGACTTGTGGGTCCTGCACTTACATCAGGAGACACGATTGTCAGAAATTAAAGAAAGCAACACCGACGAAGGTGGGATTCGAACCCACGCGTGCGATGCACAATGGATTAGTAGTCCATCGCCTTAACCTCTCGGCCACCTCTTCAATTACAGTTGTGTGTCGATTGTGATTTCAAAGATGCAAACACTTTCACAGCACAAAAGGAGGCTTATTTGACTTGTGGGTCCTGCACTTACATCAGGAGACACGATTGTCAGAAATTAAAGAAAGCAACACCGACGAAGGTGGGATTTGAACCCACGCGTGCTATGCACAATGGATTAGCAGTCCATCGCCTTAACCTCTCGGCCACCTCGTCGTTTGTGGTTGTGTGTCGATAGCAATTTCAAAGAAGCAAACACTTTCACAACACAAAAGAAGGCTTTTCTGACTTGTGGGTCCTGTAGTTACAGCAGGTGACACGATGGTCAGAAATTAAAGAAAGCAACACCGACGAAGGTGGGATTTGAACACACGCGTGCTATGCACAATGGATTAGCAGTCCATCGCCTTAACCTCTCGGCCACCTCGTCAATTACAGTTGTGTGTCGATTGCGATTTCAAAGATGCAAACACTTTCACAGCACAAAAGCAGCCGTATATGACTTGTGGGTCCTGCACTTACACCAGGAGAAACGATTGTCAGAAATTAAAGAAAGCAACACAGACGAAGGTGGAGTTCGAACCCACGCGTGCTATGCACAATGGATTAGCAGTCCATCGCCTTAACCTCTCGGCCACCTCGTCGTTTGTGGTTGTGTGTCGATTGCGATTTCAAAGATGCAAACACTTTCACAGCACAAAAGGAGGCTTCTCTGACTTGTGGGTCCTGCACTTATATCAGGAGACACGATTGTCAGAAATTAAAGAAAGCAACACCGACGAAGGTGGGATTCGAACCCACGCGTGCGATGCACAATGGATTAGCAGTCCATCGCCTTAACCTCTCGGCCACCTCTTCAATTACAGTTGTGTGTCGATTGTGATTGCAAAGATGCAAACACTTTCACAGCACAAAAGGAGGCTTATCTGACTTGTGGGTCCTGCACTTATATCAGGAGACACGATTGTCAGAAATTAAAGAAAGCAACACCGACGAAGGTGGGATTCGAACCCACGCGTGCGATGCACAATGGATTAGCAGTCCATCGCCTTAACCTCTCGGCCACCTCTTCAATTACAGTTGTATGTCGATTGTGATTTTAAAGATGCAAACACTTTCACAGCACAAAAGGAGGCTTATCTGACTTGTGGGTCCTGCACTTACATCAGGAGACACGATTGTCAGAAATTAAAGAAAGCAACACCGACGAAGGTGGGATTCGAACCCACGCGTGCGATGCACAATGGATTAGTAGTCCATCGCCTTAACCTCTCGGCCACCTCTTCAATTACAGTTGTGTGTCGATTGTGATTTCAAAGATGCAAACACTTTCACAGCACAAAAGGAGGCTTATTTGACTTGTGGGTCCTGCACTTACATCAGGAGACACGATTGTCAGAAATTAAAGAAAGCAACACCGACGAAGGTGGGATTTGAACCCACGCGTGCTATGCACAATGGATTAGCAGTCCATCGCCTTAACCTCTCGGCCACCTCGTCGTTTGTGGTTGTGTGTCGATAGCAATTTCAAAGAAGCAAACACTTTCACAACACAAAAGAAGGCTTTTCTGACTTGTGGGTCCTGTAGTTACAGCAGGTGACACGATGGTCAGAAATTAAAGAAAGCAACACCGACGAAGGTGGGATTTGAACACACGCGTGCTATGCACAATGGATTAGCAGTCCATCGCCTTAACCTCTCGGCCACCTCGTCAATTACAGTTGTGTGTCGATTGCGATTTCAAAGATGCAAACACTTTCACAGCACAAAAGCAGCCGTATATGACTTGTGGGTCCTGCACTTACACCAGGAGAAACGATTGTCAGAAATTAAAGAAAGCAACACCGACGAAGGTGGAGTTCGAACCCACGCGTGCTATGCACAATGGATTAGCAGTCCATCGCCTTAACCTCTCGGCCACCTCGTCGTTTGTGGTTGTGTGTCGATTGCGATTTCAAAGATGCAAACACTTTCACAGCACAAAAGGAGGCTTCTCTGACTTGTGGGTCCTGCACTTATATCAGGAGGCACGATTGTCAGAAATTAAAGAAAGCAACACTGACGAAGGTGGGATTCGAACCCACGCGTGCGATGCACAATGGATTAGCAGTCCATCGCCTTAACCTCTCGGCCACCTCTTCAATTACAGTTGTGTGTCGATTGTGATTGCAAAGATGCAAACACTTTCACAGCACAAAAGGAGGCTTATCTGACTTGTGGGTCCTGCACTTACATCAGGAGACACGATTGTCAGAAATTAAAGAAAGCAACACCGACGAAGGTGGGATTTGAACACACGCGTGCTATGCACAATGGATTAGCAGTCCATCGCCTTAACCTCTCGGCCACCTCGTCGTTTGTGGTTGTGTGTCGATAGCAATTTCAAAGAAGCAAACACTTTCACAGCACAAAAGAAGGCTTTTCTGACTTGTGGGTCCTGTAGTTACAGCAGGAGACACGATGGTCAGAAATTAAAGAAAGCAACACCGACGAAGGTGGGATTCGAACCCACGCGTGCTATGCACAATGGATTAGCAGTCCATCGCCTTAACCTCTCGGCCACCTCGTCGTTTGTGGTTGTGTGTCGATTGCGATTTCAAAGATGCAAACACTTTCACAGCACAAAAGGAGGCTTCTCTGACTTGTGGGTCCTGCACTTATATCAGGAGACACGATTGTCAGAAATTAAAGAAAGCAACACCGACGAAGGTGGGATTCGAACCCACGCGTGCGATGCACAATGGATTAGCAGTCCATCGCCTTAACCTCTCGGCCACCTCTTCAATTACAGTTGTGTGTCGATTGTGATTTCAAAGATGCAAACACTTTCACAGCACAAAAGGAGGCTTATCTGACTTGTGGGTCCTGCACTTACATCAGGAGACACGATTGTCAGAAATTAAAGAAAGCAACACCGACGAAGGTGGGATTCGAACCCACGCGTGCGATGCACAATGGATTAGCAGTCCATCGCCTTAACCTCTCGGCCACCTCTTCAATTACAGTTGTGTGTCGATTGTGATTTCAAAGATGCAAACACTTTCACAGCACAAAAGGAGGCTTATCTGACTTGTGGGTCCTGCACTTACATCAGGAGACACGATTGTCAGAAATTAAAGAAAGCAACACCGACGAAGGTGGGATTCGAACCCACGCGTGCGATGCACAATGGATTAGCAGTCCATCGCCTTAACCTCTCGGCCACCTCTTCAATTACAGTTGTGTGTCGATTGTGATTTCAAAGATGCAAACACTTTCACAGCACAAAAGCAGCCGTATATGACTTGTGGGTCCTGCACTTACACCAGGAGAAACGATTGTCAGAAATTAAAGAAAGAAACACCGACGAAGGTGGGATTCGAACCCACGCGTGCTATGCACAATGGATTAGCAGTCCATCGCCTTAACCTCTCGGCCACCTCTTCAATTACAGTTGTGTGTCGATTGTGATTTCAAAGATGCAAACACTTTCACAGCACAAAAGGAGGCTTCTCTGACTTGTGGGTCCTGCACTTATATCAGGAGACACGATTGTCAGAAATTAAAGAAAGCAACACCAACGAAGGTGGGATTCGAACCCACGCGTGCGATGCACAATGGATTAGCAGTCCATCGCCTTAACCTCTCGGCCACCTCTTCAATTACAGTTGTGTGTCGATTGTGATTTTAAAGATGCAAACACTTTCACAGCACAAAAGGAGGCTTATCTGACTTGTGGGTCCTGCACTTACATCAGGAGACACGATTGTCAGAAATTAAAGAAAGCAACACCGACGAAGGTGGGATTCGAACCCACGCGTGCGATGCACAATGGATTAGTAGTCCATCGCCTTAACCTCTCGGCCACCTCTTCAATTACAGTTGTGTGTCGATTGTGATTTCAAAGATGCAAACACTTTCACAGCACAAAAGGAGGCTTATTTGACTTGTGGGTCCTGCACTTACATCAGGAGACACGATTGTCAGAAATTAAAGAAAGCAACACCGACAAAGGTGGGATTTGAACCCACGCGTGCTATGCACAATGGATTAGCAGTCCATCGCCTTAACCTCTCGGCCACCTCGTCGTTTGTGGTTGTGTGTCGATAGCAATTTCAAAGAAGCAAACACTTTCACAACACAAAAGAAGGCTTTTCTGACTTGTGGGTCCTGTAGTTACAGCAGGTGACACGATGGTCAGAAATTAAAGAAAGCAACACCGACGAAGGTGGGATTTGAACACACGCGTGCTATGCACAATGGATTAGCAGTCCATCGCCTTAACCTCTCGGCCACCTCGTCAATTACAGTTGTGTGTCGATTGCGATTTCAAAGATGCAAACACTTTCACAGCACAAAAGCAGCCGTATATGACTTGTGGGTCCTGCACTTACACCAGGAGAAACGATTGTCAGAAATTAAAGAAAGCAACACAGACGAAGGTGGAGCTCGAACCCACGCGTGCTATGCACAATGGATTAGCAGTCCATCGCCTTAACCTCTCGGCCACCTCGTCGTTTGTGGTTGTGTGTCGATTGCGATTTCAAAGATGCAAACACTTTCACAGCACAAAAGGAGGCTTCTCTGACTTGTGGGTCCTGCACTTATATCAGGAGACACGATTGTCAGAAATTAAAGAAAGCAACACCGACGAAGGTGGGATTCGAACCCACGCGTGCGATGCACAATGGATTAGCAGTCCATCGCCTTAACCTCTCGGCCACCTCTTCAATTACAGTTGTGTGTCGATTGTGATTGCAAAGATGCAAACACTTTCACAGCACAAAAGGAGGCTTATCTGACTTGTGGGTCCTGCACTTATATCAGGAGACACGATTGTCAGAAATTAAAGAAAGCAACACCGACGAAGGTGGGATTCGAACCCACGCGTGCGATGCACAATGGATTAGCAGTCCATCGCCTTAACCTCTCGGCCACCTCTTCAATTACAGTTGTGTGTCGATTGTGATTTTAAAGATGCAAACACTTTCACAGCACAAAAGGAGGCTTATCTGACTTGTGGGTCCTGCACTTACATCAGGAGACACGATTGTCAGAAATTAAAGAAAGCAACACCGACGAAGGTGGGATTCGAACCCACGCGTGCGATGCACAATGGATTAGTAGTCCATCGCCTTAACCTCTCGGCCACCTCTTCAATTACAGTTGTGTGTCGATTGTGATTTCAAAGATGCAAACACTTTCACAGCACAAAAGGAGGCTTATTTGACTTGTGGGTCCTGCACTTACATCAGGAGACACGATTGTCAGAAATTAAAGAAAGCAACACCGACGAAGGTGGGATTTGAACCCACGCGTGCTATGCACAATGGATTAGCAGTCCATCGCCTTAACCTCTCGGCCACCTCGTCGTTTGTGGTTGTGTGTCGATAGCAATTTCAAAGAAGCAAACACTTTCACAACACAAAAGAAGGCTTTTCTGACTTGTGGGTCCTGTAGTTACAGCAGGTGACACGATGGTCAGAAATTAAAGAAAGCAACACCGACGAAGGTGGGATTTGAACACACGCGTGCTATGCACAATGGATTAGCAGTCCATCGCCTTAACCTCTCGGCCACCTCGTCAATTACAGTTGTGTGTCGATTGCGATTTCAAAGATGCAAACACTTTCACAGCACAAAAGCAGCCGTATATGACTTGTGGGTCCTGCACTTACACCAGGAGAAACGATTGTCAGAAATTAAAGAAAGCAACACCGACGAAGGTGGAGTTCGAACCCACGCGTGCTATGCACAATGGATTAGCAGTCCATCGCCTTAACCTCTCGGCCACCTCGTCGTTTGTGGTTGTGTGTCGATTGCGATTTCAAAGATGCAAACACTTTCACAGCACAAAAGGAGGCTTCTCTGACTTGTGGGTCCTGCACTTATATCAGGAGACACGATTGTCAGAAATTAAAGAAAGCAACACCGACGAAGGTGGGATTCGAACCCACGCGTGCGATGCACAATGGATTAGCAGTCCATCGCCTTAACCTCTCGGCCACCTCTTCAATTACAGTTGTGTGTCGATTGTGATTGCAAAGATGCAAACACTTTCACAGCACAAAAGGAGGCTTATCTGACTTGTGGGTCCTGCACTTACATCAGGAGACACGATTGTCAGAAATTAAAGAAAGCAACACCGACGAAGGTGGGATTCGAACCCACGCGTGCGATGCACAATGGATTAGCAGTCCATCGCCTTAACCTCTCGGCCACCTCTTCAATTACAGTTGTGTGTCGATTGTGATTTCAAAGATGCAAACACTTTCACAGCACAAAAGGAGGCTTATCTGACTTGTGGGTACTGCACTTACATCAGGAGACACGATTGTCAGAAATTAAAGAAAGCAACACCGACGAAGGTGGGATTTGAACACACGCGTGCTATGCACAATGGATTAGCAGTCCATCGCCTTAACCTCTCGGCCACCTCGTCGTTTGTGGTTGTGTGTCGATAGCAATTTCAAAGAAGCAAACACTTTCACAGCACAAAAGAAGGCTTTTCTGACTTGTGGGTCCTGTAGTTACAGCAGGAGACACGATGGTCAGAAATTAAAGAAAGCAACACCGACGAAGGTGGGATTCGAACCCACGCGTGCTATGCACAATGGATTAGCAGTCCATCGCCTTAACCTCTCGGCCACCTCGTCGTTTGAGGTTGTGTGTCGATTGCGATTTCAAAGATGCAAACACTTTCACAGCACAAAAGGAGGCTTCTCTGACTTGTGGGTCCTGCACTTATATCAGGAGACACGATTGTCAGAAATTAAAGAAAGCAACACCGACGAAGGTGGGATTCGAACCCACGCGTGCGATGCACAATGGATTAGCAGTCCATCGCCTTAACCTCTCGGCCAACTCTTCAATTACAGTTGTGTGTCGATTGTGATTTCAAAGATGCAAACACTTTCACAGCACAAAAGGAGGCTTATCTGACTTGTGGGTCCTGCACTTACATCAGGAGACATGATTGTCAGAAATTAAAGAAAGCAACACCGACGAAGGTGGGATTCGAACCCACGCGTGCTATGCACAATGGATTAGCAGTCCATCGCCTTAACCTCTCGGCCACCTCGTCATTTGTGGTTGTGTGTCGATTGCGATTTCAAAGATGCAAACACTTTCACAGCACAAAAGCAGCCGTATATGACTTGTGGGTCCTGCACTTACACCAGGAGAAACGATTGTCAGAAATTAAAGAAAGCAACACCGACGAAGGTGGGATTCGAACCCACGCGTGCTATGCACAATGGATTAGCAGTCCATCGCCTTAACCTCTCGGCCACCTCTTCAATTACAGTTGTGTGTCGATTGTGATTTCAAAGATGCAAACACTTTCACAGCACAAAAGGAGGCTTATCTGACTTGTGGGTCCTGCACTTACATCAGGAGACACGATTGTCAGAAATTAAAGAAAGCAACACCGACGAAGGTGGGATTTGAACACACGCGTGCTATGCACAATGGATTAGCAGTGCATCGCCTTAACCTCTCGGCCACCTCGTCGTTTGTGGTTGTGTGTCGATAGCAATTTCAAAGAAGCAAACACTTTCACAGCACAAAAGAAGGCTTTTCTGACTTGTGGGTCCTGTAGTTACAGCAGGAGACACGATGGTCAGAAATTAAAGAAAGCAACACCGACGAAGGTGGGATTCGAACCCACGCGTGCTATGCACAATGGATTAGCAGTCCATCGCCTTAACCTCTCGGCCACCTCGTCGTTTGTGGTTGTGTGTCGATTGCGATTTCAAAGATGCAAACACTTTCACAGCACAAAAGGAGGCTTCTCTGACTTGTGGGTCCTGCACTTATATCAGGAGACACGATTGTCAGAAATTAAAGAAAGCAACACCGACGAAGGTGGGATTCGAACCCACGCGTGCGATGCACAATGGATTAGCAGTCCATCGCCTTAACCTCTCGGCCACCTCTTCAATTACAGTTGTGTGTCGATTGTGATTTCAAAGATGCAAACACTTTCACAGCACAAAAGGAGGCTTATCTGACTTGTGGGTCCTGCACTTACATCAGGAGACACGATTGTCAGAAATTAAAGAAAGCAACACCGACGAAGGTGGGATTCGAACCCACGCGTGCGATGCACAATGGATTAGCAGTCCATCGCCTTAACCTCTCGGCCACCTCTTCAATTACAGTTGTGTGTCGATTGTGATTTCAAAGATGCAAACACTTTCACAGCACAAAAGGAGGCTTATCTGACTTGTGGGTCCTGCACTTACATCAGGAGACACGATTGTCAGAAATTAAAGAAAGCAACACCGACGAAGGTGGGATTCGAACCCACGCGTGCGATGCACAATGGATTAGCAGTCCATCGCCTTAACCTCTCGGCCACCTCTTCAATTACAGTTGTGTGTCGATTGTGATTTCAAAGATGCAAACACTTTCACAGCACAAAAGCAGCCGTATATGACTTGTGGGTCCTGCACTTACACCAGGAGAAACGATTGTCAGAAATTAAAGAAAGAAACACCGACGAAGGTGGGATTCGAACCCACGCGTGCTATGCACAATGGATTAGCAGTCCATCGCCTTAACCTCTCGGCCACCTCTTCAATTACAGTTGTGTGTCGATTGTGATTTCAAAGATGCAAACACTTTCACAGCACAAAAGGAGGCTTCTCTGACTTGTGGGTCCTGCACTTATATCAGGAGACACGATTGTCAGAAATTAAAGAAAGCAACACCAACGAAGGTGGGATTCGAACCCACGCGTGCGATGCACAATGGATTAGCAGTCCATCGCCTTAACCTCTCGGCCACCTCTTCAATTACAGTTGTGTGTCGATTGTGATTTTAAAGATGCAAACACTTTCACAGCACAAAAGGAGGCTTATCTGACTTGTGGGTCCTGCACTTACATCAGGAGACACGATTGTCAGAAATTAAAGAAAGCAACACCGACGAAGGTGGGATTCGAACCCACGCGTGCGATGCACAATGGATTAGTAGTCCATCGCCTTAACCTCTCGGCCACCTCTTCAATTACAGTTGTGTGTCGATTGTGATTTCAAAGATGCAAACACTTTCACAGCACAAAAGGAGGCTTATTTGACTTGTGGGTCCTGCACTTACATCAGGAGACACGATTGTCAGAAATTAAAGAAAGCAACACCGACGAAGGTGGGATTTGAACCCACGCGTGCTATGCACAATGGATTAGCAGTCCATCGCCTTAACCTCTCGGCCACCTCGTCGTTTGTGGTTGTGTGTCGATAGCAATTTCAAAGAAGCAAACACTTTCACAACACAAAAGAAGGCTTTTCTGACTTGTGGGTCCTGTAGTTACAGCAGGTGACACGATGGTCAGAAATTAAAGAAAGCAACACCGACGAAGGTGGGATTTGAACACACGCGTGCTATGCACAATGGATTAGCAGTCCATCGCCTTAACCTCTCGGCCACCTCGTCAATTACAGTTGTGTGTCGATTGCGATTTCAAAGATGCAAACACTTTCACAGCACAAAAGCAGCCGTATATGACTTGTGGGTCCTGCACTTACACCAGGAGAAACGATTGTCAGAAATTAAAGAAAGCAACACAGACGAAGGTGGAGTTCGAACCCACGCGTGCTATGCACAATGGATTAGCAGTCCATCGCCTTAACCTCTCGGCCACCTCGTCGTTTGTGGTTGTGTGTCGATTGCGATTTCAAAGATGCAAACACTTTCACAGCACAAAAGGAGGCTTCTCTGACTTGTGGGTCCTGCACTTATATCAGGAGACACGATTGTCAGAAATTAAAGAAAGCAACACCGACGAAGGTGGGATTCGAACCCACGCGTGCGATGCACAATGGATTAGCAGTCCATCGCCTTAACCTCTCGGCCACCTCTTCAATTACAGTTGTGTGTCGATTGTGATTGCAAAGATGCAAACACTTTCACAGCACAAAAGGAGGCTTATCTGACTTGTGGGTCCTGCACTTATATCAGGAGACACGATTGTCAGAAATTAAAGAAAGCAACACCGACGAAGGTGGGATTCGAACCCACGCGTGCGATGCACAATGGATTAGCAGTCCATCGCCTTAACCTCTCGGCCACCTCTTCAATTACAGTTGTGTGTCGATTGTGATTTTAAAGATGCAAACACTTTCACAGCACAAAAGGAGGCTTATCTGACTTGTGGGTCCTGCACTTACATCAGGAGACACGATTGTCAGAAATTAAAGAAAGCAACACCGACGAAGGTGGGATTCGAACCCACGCGTGCGATGCACAATGGATTAGTAGTCCATCGCCTTAACCTCTCGGCCACCTCTTCAATTACAGTTGTGTGTCGATTGTGATTTCAAAGATGCAAACACTTTCACAGCACAAAAGGAGGCTTATTTGACTTGTGGGTCCTGCACTTACATCAGGAGACACGATTGTCAGAAATTAAAGAAAGCAACACCGACGAAGGTGGGATTTGAACCCACGCGTGCTATGCACAATGGATTAGCAGTCCATCGCCTTAACCTCTCGGCCACCTCGTCGTTTGTGGTTGTGTGTCGATAGCAATTTCAAAGAAGCAAACACTTTCACAACACAAAAGAAGGCTTTTCTGACTTGTGGGTCCTGTAGTTACAGCAGGTGACACGATGGTCAGAAATTAAAGAAAGCAACACCGACGAAGGTGGGATTTGAACACACGCGTGCTATGCACAATGGATTAGCAGTCCATCGCCTTAACCTCTCGGCCACCTCGTCAATTACAGTTGTGTGTCGATTGCGATTTCAAAGATGCAAACACTTTCACAGCACAAAAGCAGCCGTATATGACTTGTGGGTCCTGCACTTACACCAGGAGAAACGATTGTCAGAAATTAAAGAAAGCAACACCGACGAAGGTGGAGTTCGAACCCACGCGTGCTATGCACAATGGATTAGCAGTCCATCGCCTTAACCTCTCGGCCACCTCGTCGTTTGTGGTTGTGTGTCGATTGCGATTTCAAAGATGCAAACACTTTCACAGCACAAAAGGAGGCTTCTCTGACTTGTGGGTCCTGCACTTATATCAGGAGACACGATTGTCAGAAATTAAAGAAAGCAACACCGACGAAGGTGGGATTCGAACCCACGCGTGCGATGCACAATGGATTAGCAGTCCATCGCCTTAACCTCTCGGCCACCTCTTCAATTACAGTTGTGTGTCGATTGTGATTGCAAAGATGCAAACACTTTCACAGCACAAAAGGAGGCTTATCTGACTTGTGGGTCCTGCACTTACATCAGGAGACACGATTGTCAGAAATTAAAGAAAGCAACACCGACGAAGGTGGGATTCGAACCCACGCGTGCGATGCACAATGGATTAGCAGTCCATCGCCTTAACCTCTCGGCCACCTCTTCAATTACAGTTGTGTGTCGATTGTGATTTCAAAGATGCAAACACTTTCACAGCACAAAAGGAGGCTTATCTGACTTGTGGGTACTGCACTTACATCAGGAGACACGATTGTCAGAAATTAAAGAAAGCAACACCGACGAAGGTGGGATTTGAACACACGCGTGCTATGCACAATGGATTAGCAGTCCATCGCCTTAACCTCTCGGCCACCTCGTCGTTTGTGGTTGTGTGTCGATAGCAATTTCAAAGAAGCAAACACTTTCACAGCACAAAAGAAGGCTTTTCTGACTTGTGGGTCCTGTAGTTACAGCAGGAGACACGATGGTCAGAAATTAAAGAAAGCAACACCGACGAAGGTGGGATTCGAACCCACGCGTGCTATGCACAATGGATTAGCAGTCCATCGCCTTAACCTCTCGGCCACCTCGTCGTTTGAGGTTGTGTGTCGATTGCGATTTCAAAGATGCAAACACTTTCACAGCACAAAAGGAGGCTTCTCTGACTTGTGGGTCCTGCACTTATATCAGGAGACACGATTGTCAGAAATTAAAGAAAGCAACACCGACGAAGGTGGGATTCGAACCCACGCGTGCGATGCACAATGGATTAGCAGTCCATCGCCTTAACCTCTCGGCCAACTCTTCAATTACAGTTGTGTGTCGATTGTGATTTCAAAGATGCAAACACTTTCACAGCACAAAAGGAGGCTTATCTGACTTGTGGGTCCTGCACTTACATCAGGAGACATGATTGTCAGAAATTAAAGAAAGCAACACCGACGAAGGTGGGATTCGAACCCACGCGTGCTATGCACAATGGATTAGCAGTCCATCGCCTTAACCTCTCGGCCACCTCGTCATTTGTGGTTGTGTGTCGATTGCGATTTCAAAGATGCAAACACTTTCACAGCACAAAAGCAGCCGTATATGACTTGTGGGTCCTGCACTTACACCAGGAGAAACGATTGTCAGAAATTAAAGAAAGCAACACCGACGAAGGTGGGATTCGAACCCACGCGTGCTATGCACAATGGATTAGCAGTCCATCGCCTTAACCTCTCGGCCACCTCTTCAATTACAGTTGTGTGTCGATTGTGATTTCAAAGATGCAAACACTTTCACAGCACAAAAGGAGGCTTATCTGACTTGTGGGTCCTGCACTTACATCAGGAGACACGATTGTCAGAAATTAAAGAAAGCAACACCGACGAAGGTGGGATTTGAACACACGCGTGCTATGCACAATGGATTAGCAGTGCATCGCCTTAACCTCTCGGCCACCTCGTCGTTTGTGGTTGTGTGTCGATAGCAATTTCAAAGAAGCAAACACTTTCACAGCACAAAAGAAGGCTTTTCTGACTTGTGGGTCCTGTAGTTACAGCAGGAGACACGATGGTCAGAAATTAAAGAAAGCAACACCGACGAAGGTGGGATTCGAACCCACGCGTGCTATGCACAATGGATTAGCAGTCCATCGCCTTAACCTCTCGGCCACCTCGTCGTTTGTGGTTGTGTGTCGATTGCGATTTCAAAGATGCAAACACTTTCACAGCACAAAAGGAGGCTTCTCTGACTTGTGGGTCCTGCACTTATATCAGGAGACACGATTGTCAGAAATTAAAGAAAGCAACACCGACGAAGGTGGGATTCGAACCCACGCGTGCGATGCACAATGGATTAGCAGTCCATCGCCTTAACCTCTCGGCCACCTCTTCAATTACAGTTGTGTGTCGATTGTGATTTCAAAGATGCAAACACTTTCACAGCACAAAAGGAGGCTTATCTGACTTGTGGGTCCTGCACTTACATCAGGAGACACGATTGTCAGAAATTAAAGAAAGCAACACCGACGAAGGTGGGATTCGAACCCACGCGTGCGATGCACAATGGATTAGCAGTCCATCGCCTTAACCTCTCGGCCACCTCTTCAATTACAGTTGTGTGTCGATTGTGATTTTAAAGATGCAAACACTTTCACAGCACAAAAGGAGGCTTATCTGACTTGTGGGTCCTGCACTTACATCAGGAGACACGATTGTCAGAAATTAAAGAAAGCAACACCGACGAAGGTGGGATTCGAACCCACGCGTGCGATGCACAATGGATTAGTAGTCCATCGCCTTAACCTCTCGGCCACCTCTTCAATTACAGTTGTGTGTCGATTGTGATTTCAAAGATGCAAACACTTTCACAGCACAAAAGGAGGCTTATTTGACTTGTGGGTCCTGCACTTACATCAGGAGACACGATTGTCAGAAATTAAAGAAAGCAACACCGACGAAGGTGGGATTTGAACCCACGCGTGCTATGCACAATGGATTAGCAGTCCATCGCCTTAACCTCTCGGCCACCTCGTCGTTTGTGGTTGTGTGTCGATAGCAATTTCAAAGAAGCAAACACTTTCACAACACAAAAGAAGGCTTTTCTGACTTGTGGGTCCTGTAGTTACAGCAGGTGACACGATGGTCAGAAATTAAAGAAAGCAACACCGACGAAGGTGGGATTTGAACACACGCGTGCTATGCACAATGGATTAGCAGTCCATCGCCTTAACCTCTCGGCCACCTCGTCAATTACAGTTGTGTGTCGATTGCGATTTCAAAGATGCAAACACTTTCACAGCACAAAAGCAGCCGTATATGACTTGTGGGTCCTGCACTTAC